>NC_090245.1:13651020-13748520 GCF_037325665.1 Littorina saxatilis
TAATAAGCATACGATTTGCAGAACACCACTCAGAAACATCGTTTAGGCTCTGTTGTAATTTGTCTTGAATTTGTGCAGGGCTTTTCCTGTTGCATGTAAGGTAGTATCATCTGCTAACATATGACACTCAACAGATTCAGACTGTAGGTACAAGGGCAAATCATTTATATACATGCAAAATAATACAGGTCCCAAAACAGACCCCTGTGGCACTCCACATTTCACAGTGCCCTGAGAAGAGTACGTATCGTGTACGTATACAGATTGAACCCTCTCTCTAAGATAAGAGTAAAAAAAAGCGACAGTGCTAGAACTTTTCAAATAACATTTTAATTTCTGTAGAAGGATCTCGTGATCCACGAGGTCAAAAGCTTTTTTTTAGGTCCAAGAAAACATCACCAGAAATGTCTAACCTATTAATGGATGAGTACCATGAATCAGTTAATCTGGCAAGGGCAGTGTTACATGAATGTTGAGAGCGAAAACCAGACTGAAGTTGATGCAAGAGATTGTGGTCCTCCAAATAAGTAACCAGATGTTTTTGAACATGCCTTTCAAGAGGCTTAGATAATACAGATAACAAAGATATAGGTCTAAAATCATTTAAGTCTTGAGAACCTTTTTTCTTTGGCAAAGGTATGACTTTCGCTTTTTTAAATTCTTTTGGAAAAACATTGTGTTGAATACATAAATTATAAACATAAGTCAGAGACTCTACTATATAAGGAGTAGACAATTTTAATAACTTATTACTTATTCCATCAAGTCCGGAAGACTTTTTATTTTTTTTTAGAGAGAGAGAGAGAGAGAGAGAGAGGAGAGAGAGAGAGAGAGAGAGGAAGAGAGAGAGAGAGAGGAAGAGAGAGAGAGAACTTTGAACTTTATTACAGGAAAGATAGCATTAGGTCCGTAGGACCTTTCTTACAGCTAGTCCTGATCTAAGCAAAATGGTTATAATCGAAATGGGAATACATAGGAACAAACTTTTTATGATGAAACGCAGACACACGCAATAATAGTAATATAAGAATAAGATCATTCTTTACAGACATGTGATATACAGATATCACAATACGGGCAATACAACCATACATTATCAGAACACACACCAAGTTGACGCAAGACACACACATGCACATTTCAGAAGGATAGAAGGCATACATACGTTTGAGCAACCAGGCACATCACATTAAAGTGATGTTTGAATGTATTTTTGCAGATGTGTTTTGAATGTTTTAAGGTTACTGATCGATTTTAAGCATGCAGGTAGGGAGTTCCAGACATAGGCTCCCGAGTATGAAAGACTAGTTTTAAATATGTCAATGTGTGGCTTCGGGCAGGCCAGATTATGCTTGAAGGTGGAATACCGAGAAGGTGTTGATTGAAACAAGTGAGTTAGATATTCGGGTGCTTGGTCACCATTGTGAGATGTCTCTACGGGTGTGCTGAAGAGATTGTTGAATATTGTCAAGGCGTCTATTTTGTCTCCGTAGTGTTGTGTCATCAGCGAGCATGTGGCATTCTACTGAGTTGTCAGAGAAGTGAAATGGAAGGTCATTAACGTAAATACAGAAAAGAATAGGACCTAAGACAGAGCCCTGGGGTACTCCATATAACACGGATTCCTCTCTTGAGTACGCACCATGTACATAGACTTGTTGCGATCGGTTTTCAAGGAAAGACTGAAAGAAAGACAGAGAGTCAGATCCGTTGAGATATAGTGATAATTTGTTGAGGAGAATTTTATGATCAACGAGGTCAAAGGCCTTAGAAAAATCTAAGTATACGACCCCAGAGAGCTGGGAGGAATTTATGGCTGACAGACATTTGTCTGTCAAAAGCGAGAGCGCAGTAGAACATGAGTGGTTACTGCGGAAACCAGACTGCAAGGGGTGGAAAAGGGCCAAACGGTCGATGTATTGTGTGAGATTAATGTGAATATGTCTTTCAAGAAGCTTTGATAGTACTGAGAGTAAGGAAATAGGGCGGTAGTTGCTAACATCAGAAGTGTTTTTGGATTTGGGGAGAGGAATAACTTTAGCTTTCTTTAGTGCTTGCGGAAAGGTATTGCGCTGTATGCAGAGATTGAAGATATATGTGAGAGAGTCAACTGTGTAAGGAAGGGAGAGTTTTAATAAGTGGTTGCTGATTTCATCAGGTCCTGAAGATTTTTTGTTCTGAAGTTGTGAAATCAGTCGTCCTAATTCGTGCACTGCAATGGGTGGGATTTGAAAGGGTGCTTTATTCGCCGTCTTTTGTTTGCAGTAGAGGGATAGATTGTCAGAGTTGTTGGGAGAGGCATTGTCAGGGTTGCTAAGAGAGGTAGCTACAGACGAAAAGTGAGAGTTAAAGATGTCTGGCGTTAAGTGACGGGGGATCTGGGTGGAGTTAGAGGTGGAACCTCTGATGAGTGAATTTAGTGCACGCCAGATCTGCGAGATATCCCGGTTATTCTCAACGAGTTTATTAAAGTAAGCTTTCTTTGAGTCACGAACCATGTTTTTTTTAACCTATTTCTAGCTGTTTTATAATCTTGGAATTGTTTAGCTTTTTTTAACAGGTCACGCTGATCCATGGCTTCAGAAAACAATGAATGAAACAATGACAAAGCTCCACCTTCCAGATAAGCTGATAAGTATGTGGCCCACTCTGAATCACTCCATTTGTTCGCTTTTGCATGCGTTTCAAATCTGTACAAAAAAACTGTCAATGTCATCTTTATCTTCCTTGAACATGGGGAGTTTTGGGTACTGGGGCCTGATGCTGGGACCTGATTTCCCACCTACATTTCCACCTGTACTTTGCTGCGCTTCTACTTTCTTAAACTCCAAATCCATTTTCCTTGCCTCAGTATCCGCGTCTATCCTTTTTGCATCCCTATTTGCCTCAATTTCTAACCTTTTTGTCTCAGCCTCAACTTCTAATTTTTTTTGTCTCAGCCTCTACCTCTAATCTTTTTGTCTCCGCCTCAGCTTCTATCTTCTTTGTCTCAGCCTCAACTTCTAATCTTTTTGTCTCAGCCTCAACTTTCTTTGCCTCCCTTTCCTGACTTCTCTCTTCTCTATCCATCTGATCCTGGGCAAACTTAAACAAAGCCCCTTCCTTTAAGCCAATTCATAGACAACGACCACTTATAGTTATATAAAATAATCTAGAAAAAATTGTTTTTGAAAAGATGAAAAAAATCAAACAAAACCACGTAAGATAAGTAATAGACACATAGTTACACATAAAAAGTCTGACAATAAAAAACGCTCGCGCTGGCCCCGAGTACTCTTCAGACTGGCTCGCTTCTCCAGTATGAAAGTTTTTGTCTTGTGCACGTTTAAGACCAAGTGATTACTCTGTGTGAATTACAGGCATTCCCTTTGCTATATAACTACATTGCATGCGAGCCGAGGATGTGCGTGGTGACTGGCCTTTCTCTTTTATTTGATCACAGTGAAAAATATACTGCCGACCCTCTTCATAACTGGTGAACTGGTGGCCCACGAAGTTCTTTTACTGTCCTGGCTCGCGGATTCTTGCATTTATCACGCCCCAGGTAGTTTTACCAAATTCTTTAATGTAAAGTGAAGGTAAAAGACTGAAACATATGTAAACAAAGGAAACCATAAGAAAAAATACAAATTAATATGAAAAGAATCAAAACACAAAATCGCGACCTCTAAACCACCGCAGTCGCGACCGAGCAACCAACGCTTGGTAGAAAATGGGGTACACAAAAAATCAAATTATTCAAACACACAACGCGCAAAGCCTGGCAAATCGTCTCGCATGCGATACGCATGCTTTTTACGACGCTATAATAATTATTTCTCGTCTCTGTGTGACGCGTTCGGCTGTTTTATCAGCTCAATGGCTGGCTGTTGCTCCGTCTGAATTCGTCCCACCGCCAAGTCGTTTTTGTGGTTTATTTCGCATTTAGGTCCCAGGTAACATTATGAAGTTTTAATACGATCAATCGGACCTATTATCAAGTTAGTGTATCAACTTTTGAACGAACTGCGCCCAGTAGCTTCCCAGCAATAAGCTGTTAAGTGGAGAAAGACACACACACACACACACAGACACACGCTTAAAGTCTGCTGAGCCCAAGTACTAGCGTACTCGGGAATAAAACAGAACTCACATAAAAGCGTACAGATCTAAAACAGAACGAAGATGTAACATAGACTGTGGGACAACTAACAACTAGTCAACAAGCAAACTTATCATTCAGCACATTCACTCAGAAGTCACATGCACACATTACACCACAGCTTCAATGTCCTAATTACTTTGTTCATTTTAGTAAAAGGCAGATTTGTACAGGTGAGTCTTCAGTTTAATCTTAAATGATGGTAGTGAAGGAGACTGGCGGACCGCTAGGGGAAGTGAGTTCCAGAGTGTAGGGAGTTGATATCTAAATGATCTTTGTCCAGCTGATTTTAGTGTAGCTCTAGCGACTGTGAGGAGCGGCTGGGATGAGGACTTCAGGGACCTAGTTGGAGAGTACTTTGTCAGTTTTGATGACAAGTAAGAAGGGAGGGTGCCATGACAGTAGTTGAAAGCGAGAGTGCCCAGCTTGTACTGTATTCTCTGTTGCACTGGAAGCCAGTGGAAATGATTCAGCAGTGGCGTAGCATGATCCCTGCGCTTCTTTCTGAGAATTACCTTAACTGCACTGTTCTGAACTCGTTGAATGCGAGATAGCTGATCAGATGAAATGCCAGCCAAGAGAGAATTGCAGTAGTCAATGCGAGGTGTAACACGTGCACAGACGAGCTGTGTGGCAGCCTTCTTGGTAAAAAAATGCCTGATCTTGGCTTCTCTGCGAATCTCCAGGTAGGATGTACTGCAAATGTGACTCACTTGTCTGCTCATGGTAAGTTGTGAATCAAGATATACCCGAAGATTTGTTTTTACTAGAAGCAGGTTTTTGGTCTTTGTGTGTGCCAAATTTGGTGGAGGTTGGGGAAGTAGAAGCACCACAGTTAACTAAGTTAAAACGTTAGCACGTTAAAAGGGTATTCATATTTTTTTGCTGTGGTTAAAGGGATACCTTAACGTGGATTTGACAAAGTTTTGGACATTAATTATCATTTTTACCCGCTTAAGTTCATTTATGTTTGTTTTCTATGCTTCATGGTTAGTTTAAAAAGTTGGTACACAGTTTTTTTTCTCCAATTAACCGGAAATTAAGTAACTGGTTAACTGGGTTTTGTGTGTGTTCTATATTGTCCCTCCATCACTCTTCCTCAGGTGTGATCATGACATTTGATTGTTGATTCGTTTTCATATATCCACAATAGAATGTTTAGAAAATAGTGGTTTTGTGGAAAAGTCTGATAGCCCATGCGCAAGTTGCAATACTTTTCTTGGGAAATAGCACGTGAAGCCAACTTTTCAAGCTCTAGTTTAAAAAAAATCGACAAAAACGAACAGTTTCCGTTTTAATCCTCGACACAACCCTTCACCGGGTCAATTCGGGTCCCTAGCAATACGGTCTCAAAGAGTGGCCAAGAAGTTGTGGCGAGAGGTGACAGCACTTATCTCTATGACAAAGACAAGAACTTCAGATGAACACCGCATTTATGGTCCCTGGCAATAAATACAGTCTCCCAGAATGGCCAAGAAGTTGTGGCGAGAGGTGACAGCACTTATCTTTATGACAAACGCAAGAACTTCAGATGAAAATCAGGTCAATTTGGGTCCCTGGCAATTAATACGGTCTCCCAGAGTAGCAAAAGTTGTGGCGAGAGGTGACAGCACTTATCTCTATGACAAAGTCAAAAACTTTTTTTTTTAATACGGTCTCCCATAATGGCCAAGAAAGTGTGGCGAGAGGTGACAAAGACAAGAATTTGAGATGAACACCGGGTCAATTTAAGTCCCTGGCAATTAATACGGTCTCCCAGAATGGCCAAAAAGTTGTGCGAGAGGTGACAGCACTTATCTTTATGACAAAGACAAGAACTTCAGATAAACACCAGGTCAATTTGGGTCCCTGGCAATACGGTCTCCCAGTGTGGCCCATATGCTGTTGCGAGAGCTGACAGCCTCGGACACGTGGTACACACAGCTCTCGGGGATCCTACGCAGCAGTGTCCTCATGGACAGGTGGCTGGGCTCTGTGGGTATCCAGGGCTGCAGCGGTCCCATCATCAGCACCAGCACACGATCCGGCAAGGCGTCGCTGATGCTGCCCTGAGCCTGCAGTGCTGAGTACCCGGACCAGTCGTCCTGAAGGAAGGTCTGCGTCACCAGCAGTACCACCTGAATGGATACAAAGACCACGCTGATTACTGAATACGAGGACCAGTCATCCTGGAGGAACATCTGCGTCATCATCAGCAGTACCACCTGAACACACACAAAGACCACGCTGACTAGCGAGTACCCGGACCAGTCATCCTGGAGGAACATCTGTCTCATTAGCAGTCCCACCTTGAGCACATACTGAGCTGACTACCGATAGGCTCAGGGCCACGTCAAACTGATAAAGTCGACTGGTAAGACACTAGGTCTGCATCACCAGCAGTACCACCTTGTGTTGGTGTTGATAATCAGCAGTGGCAATGTCTGAAAAGCAAATCCACAGTGGATACAGTTGAACCCTCTTTTTACGACCTCCAAAAATCCGAGAAAATCAGGTTATAGGAAGGAAGGAGTCTTAAATTGGAGGTAAATTAACAGAGGCTATGAACAGAAAATGTGAAAAAGTAAGGTCTTTAAAGGCAGTCCGTATCCGTATCTTATGTTATACGCGAAGCTCCCCTTGATATGATCTGACTACTATGGTTTCGCGGTGACACATGATAATCAGTCTTGTGCACCTGGTATTGACAAGACACATTGTGCCTTTTGTAAGACACATTGCTGTTTTCGTATCATATATTTGTGTTATAACATTGGAGTTCTTAAAAAGGGAGTTCCACTGTACAGCACGATGATGGCAAGGGACACCAACCTTCCAGCTACTCTCCACAGAGCGGGCTATCTCGTCAGCCAGGTTGGAGCCAGGACGGATGTCGTCCAATAGCTTCAGCCGCAGACCGGGTCTGCCTGCCCCCACAGCATCCCGCACCTTCTCGGCTAGCTCCACGTCGTCTTCAGCGTGCACGAACACTGCGTCCTTCACAAAGTCGTGGCGGCGCGGCAGTCACAGGTGACGCAGCACGTACCAGGCGTGACACACGTACGTCCACTTGGTCCACAGCAGGTACGTCAGCAGCAAGCCCAACACTTGTACCAGTAGCGCCACCGCGGACACTGTCAGGAAGGCCAGTCCCACACAGCGTCGCCAATGAGCCTCCCACTCCGCCATCATGGATCCCGTGCTGCCCATCCCGCCGTCCTCGAGGACACAGGGGTAGTCGCGGCCGTTGTCGTCGTAGTCGTCGTCGTAGGCCAGGTTGTGGTTGTCGCCGTCCAGCCTGACGACGGTGGTGGCCAGCCAGCGGACCATGTCCATCGACTTGCACGTGCAGGTCAAGGGGTTGCCGCGCAGGCGCAGTGTGACGGTGTGGTTTGCTGCCAGGTTGTCCAGGGTTTGCCTGAAGTCAGGGTCCATGGAGGGGATCATGTTGTAGGAAAGGTCTAGATATGACAGGGATGTCTGCATGGACACATCCACTGGTACTGCCTGCACGGAGAGAGAACATGTCAAGATTGGACAGGGATGTCTGCATGGACACATCCACTGGTACTGCCTGCACGGAGAGAGAACATGTCAAAATTGGACAGGGATGTCTGCATGGACACATCCACTGGTACTGCCTGCACGGAGAGAGAACATGTCAAGATTGGACAGGGATGTCTGCTTGGACACATCCACTGGTACTGCCTGCACGAAGAGAGAACATGTCAAGATTGGACAGGGATGTCTGCATGGACACATCCACTGGTACTGCCTGCACGGAGAGAGAGAACAGGTCATGGCGTCAAGATATGACAGGGATGTCTGCATGGACACATCCACTGGTACTGCCTGCACACAGAGAGAGAACAGGTCATGGCGTCAAGATATGACAGGGATGTCTGCATGGACACATCCACTGGTACTGTCTGCACACAGAGAGAGAACAGGTCATGACGTCAAGATATGACAGGGATGTCTGCATGGACACATCCACTGGGACTGTCTGCACACAGAGAGAGAACAGGTCATGACGTCAATATATGACAGGGATGTCTGCATGGACACATCTACTGGTACTGTCTGCACGGAGAGAGAACATGTCAAGATTGGACAGGGATGTCTGTATGGACACATCTACTGGTACTATCTACACAGAGAGAACATGTACCGATTGGACAGGGATGTCTGTATGGACACATCTACTGGTACTATCTACACAGAGAGAACATGTCCCGATTGGACAGGGATGTCTGTATGGACACATCTACTGGTATTATCTTCACAGATAGAGAGAAGAACATGTCCCGATTGGACAGGATGTCGGCATGGAGACATCTACTGGTATTATATTCACAGAGAGAGAGAACATGTCCCGATTGGACAGGATGTCCGCATGGACACATCTACTGGTACTATCTACACAGAGAAAACATGTCCCGATTGGACAGGATGTCGGCATGGACAACCGGTTCTTTCTGCGAAGAGATAGAAGAGGTTCAGATAGGTCAGTGATTTGTGCATGAACAGAGAGAGTGAAAAACGTCAGGGTATGTCTGCGTGGGCATAATTTATTGACTAAATACGACAACTGGTTCTGTCTGTCTGTAGAGGGAAAGCGAGATCTATAGACTAAATACAGGTAGACCAGGGATTTGTGCATGGATATATGAACTGGGACAGGCTGCGCTGATGAGCAAAAGGAAAGTTACAGCACGCATTCTCTTCTCCTTTCCATGGCCCAATTTAGAATTCAGAAACAGTAGAGGCTGTGAGTGAAGGACTCAGCTGGGGTTGAACAATTTATGTAGGCTACCAACATGTGTAAGATCAGGCCTGAAAGTGGCGAGTACAAACATGTAAATGGCGAGTAGAAATGTTAATCTACTCGCCAAATGCGAGTAAAGTTGCTGAAACAAATGGTTGGTTTGGCGAGTAAAATTTGCTCTCTGGCTAGTAAATTATGAGAAGTACTAGCCAAAGGCCAGTGCCCCATTTTGTGGACTTTCAGCGCTGAAGATGGGCAAGGGAGGTAAAGCTAAGGAGGCGGGACAATGTGGGTCGGGTGTGCGACTCTTTGATAAAGAAAGCCAGAAACACAAGCCCAGTAACCCAAAACAACTACAAATAAATTCTGACCTGAAAGCGATTCCGAGCCAATCCAAGCCAGCTGAGATGGAGTTGGTATTGAAGCAGATCTTCAGGCAAATCCAGCAGGCCGTTGTCACTCAGGTCCAGGACCTCAAGGTCCCGTAAGGGCCGAAGCAGCTCCGAACCGTTGGCCAGGAGAAAGTCTCGTGTCACCTGTACGTTGGATATGTTCAGGCGTCGCAGAGTGGTCATGTGCTGGAAGATGCCAGTGCCCATGACACGGCAGTCGTTACCGCTGAAGTCAAAGTCTGTGATGGCCGTGAGGCCGGTGATGGTAGCGTCACAGTAGTAGACGCCGTCGTAGGCCAAATTCAGCGTGGTGAGGTTTCCTCCCTGTGTGAAGTTGATCCCCTGGGGCAGCTGTGCAATGTTTCTGAAGGCTCCCCTGAAGTTGCATATTCTCAACGATTTTGCCGTGTTTATCTGGAAGGTGAATTTTTGTTGTTTGGAAGAGACCCCGGCAGTGTGATATATGTCCATCGCTACAGTGAAGGCTCTCTGATTCTGAAGCTCGATTATTTCTACGTTGGTCATGCCAAGTACCACTTTCGCAACCGGTGATTTATCAGAGCCCAGCTGGTTCTGAGATATGTCAATGTGCCTCAGGCATTTCAGCAGCGTTGAGCCTATGTGTAAACCTCTGGAGGATATTCCAGCAATTTTGTTATAGTGCAGGTCGAGCTTTTTAATGCACGTGTTAAGGAGATACTTGGCGTTTGTGGTGCTCAAAATGGTGGGCAGTTCGAGATACCTATTGTTGGAAAAATCCACGAGGTCCATAGTCTGGTTCTGCAGACCGTACAGTGCAAGCAGCAAAGGCTGCAGAATACGATGGCCACGACACACGGTCAAGCTGGAAAGCTTGGGCAGGTCACAGAAGGCACATGTCTCCACGTGCAACAAAGGGCAACCACTGATAACCAAGGTCCGCAGGTCGGAGTAACGAAAAGCGTGCAGCGTGTGGTTGGTCAGACGCCTCAAGTCGCAACCTCGACCGTCAATGGCTCCTAAAGTTAGGGAGGTAAGACGGGTCAGCGAGGTGAAAGCCGCACCGAAGTGAGAGTCTCTGAAGGTGTCTATGGACAGGGTCCGCAGAGAAGGCAGCGGCGTGAACACGTTCAGAGGGTAGTCGCCCTCCGCGCTGTCGTCATTGCCCGCCAGGTACAGCACTTCCAGGGCGACGAGAGGACTGAACACACCAGGAGGGTAGGTGCTGTTGTCCAGTGCCAGGATGTTTAAACTGAGGTCAAGAAATCGCAGTTTGTGCAGACCGCTGAAGACCGCTGGGCGTAGCAAAGACATCTGGTTATGTTTCAAGTAAAGGGTTTTAAGGTTTAGTAGAGGCAGAAAGCTGCGGTCATTTATAGTCTGCATTTGGTTTGTTGCCAGATTCAAGATCTTCAATCTGGGAGTGTGACATAAAGCTTCTGTGGGCACGGAGCGTAACTTGTTGTCACTCAGATCTAGAGAAATCAGCTGAGTCACGTGGCTGAGTGTCACGTGCGGCAGCTGCGTCAGTTTAGTGTTACTTAGTGTCAGCTGTGTCAGATTGTGCAGACCCCGGAAGACGTCACCCGACAACGAGGACAGCGCGTTGTCCTCCAAGCTCAGCTCTTGTAAGTGTGGCGTGTCCAGGAAAGCGTCATCAGGTAATGACGTCAGGGTGTTGTGACTGACATCAAGCTGACGTAGACCAAGGAAGCTAGGGTCCGCCAGACCAACCATAGAGGTGAGAAAGTTAAAAGAGATATCTAGCCCTGTCACAGCAGCGGGGTAGTCGCCTGGAAACTTGGTCAGTCGACGGTGATCACACTCAGCTTTTAATCCGTCCTTTGACTTTGCGAAGTTGCAGGAAACTGCTGTGACGTCATCAATTACCATACAGAGAACGCTGATGAAGACCACAAGATCGCAGCTTAAAACCCCAAGGCTGCGTTTTTCCATTTTGCATCTGCGTCATAGAATAAGAGAGAGAAATCTTATCAACAACTACCAGAAGTCTATCATACTAAAAGTACCTTACTACCATTACCAGCAGTCGACACGCGGTGATACATATGCCCTTTGACCTTTTCTTGGGGATATCCCGTACTAAAAATAGAATACGGTATTCTGGGAAAGCTGTTCAAGGGCACTCACGCACTATATTCGATTTTCAATACACGACTAAAACCTTTGGGATAAATCAAAAAGAAAAAATACAAATATATAGAGTTTCGAAAAGAAGAAAACAAAGTTGAAAAATGGAGATTTTGTTTTTTTACAAAAGACTTGCCAATTATGAGACTCGAACTCGAGACCGCCGGATCTGCAGGCAAACGTACTACCACGGAGGCTCACAAACGTTTAGCGTGAAAACTAATACTTGAACTGCAAACATTGAAAAGCCATTGTTGTTTGTAAAGGGATTTTATTGCGGGAAACAGGCTGGGTAGACAACAATTTAGCCGATTCGAATAGAATTACCAAGAGTTATTCTACATTTTCTGTTTTGCATCGAAAACGAAATTTCATCAGGGATACAGAAGAAAGGCTCCGGAGTCGAGGAAAAAATAGAAACAGATAAAATTACCACGCACACACCCACCCACACATTCGCACACAAAACATCCCCCCCCCCCCCCACACACACACACACCCTGAGATCCCTCTCGTTTCCCATTCCCCAGATAACCATTCAGTCAATCAATGACTGAATGGCACAAATACCGGCACGGTTGGCCTAGTGGTAAGGCGTCCGCCACGTGATCGGGAGGTCGTGGGTTCGAACCCCGGCCGGGTCATACCTAAGACTTTAAAATTGGCAATCTAGTGGCTGCTCCGCCTGGCGTCTGGCATTATGGGGTTAGTGCTAGGACTGGTTGGTCCGGTGTCAGAATAATGTGACTGGGTGAGACATGAAGCCTGTGCTGCGACTTCTGTCTTGTGTGTGGCGCACGTTAAATGTCAAAGCAGCACCGCCCTGATATGGCCCTTCGTGGTCGGCTGGGCGTTAAGCAAACAAACAAACAAACAAACAAAATGGCACAAATGAAACGATCAAAGAATATTAACTACACAAATGCCAAAAGACAAGTGTGAGAAAACCGGATGAAAGCATGAGCATGATCTTTTGATTGAAGAAAGTGCGCCCCTTTACGGTGTATGGGGACACAGCTTTTGGAATAAGTTGTACAGAATTATAGCAACAGTTTACTGAAAACCGACGTCTACTCACGTAAACTACTCCAAAGGGCGTCTATGGCATTCTCTGCTGCTTTTCTTTGTAGGGTTTTATATTTCACAGTGATGTAGGTCACTGCACACACAATTTCAGCTTTCTTGTTTACTTTGTAAATTCCAGCCTCAATTCCGCTTGTTTGTCACCAGTAGCAAATAGTAACTAACAAGCGACTGCAGGACTGATCCCGTGCTTCTGAAAGTTTACAATTCAAGTGTCGACCAGGAAGCCTTTTCAACCAATGTTATTTGCTAAATTTGTATTCATATACCGGGGGAAAAGAATCTAAAGCCGTTCGCTCGTCAACTGAAATGAATGAATCAGCGGGCCGCTATTGTCCGCATGACTGAATTCTCGACACATTAAAATGGGGAGGGAAATCCCGAACTGTTACAAACGTTGGTGAAGGTGCGCCTCTAAACTTCGTGGTTTTCGCTGATTGTATCTTACGTCAACCCGGAACATGTCTTTGGCTTCCGAGACGTTCATTATTCTAAAGCAGGTGCATTTTTTTGGCCTGCGTGCGCACGCGCGAATGTGTGTGTGTGTGTGTGTGTGAGGATTGCACAAAATCTCCTTCAAGGACAACTGCACCAACAACAAATACACAGTTATTTTATCTGTTTGCCTTCTTTTGAAAATTATACATGGAGCTGATATGAGGACTGGGTGGCCGAGTGGTAACGCACTTGCGCTCGGAAGCGAGAGGTTGCGAGTTCGACCCTGGGTCAGGGCGTTAGCAATTTTCTCCCCCCTTTCCTAACCTAGGTGGTGGGTTCAAGTGCTAGTCTTTCGGATGAGACGAAAAACCAAGGTCCCTTCGTGTACACTACATTGGGGTGTGCACGTTAAAGATCCCACGATTGACAAAAGGGCCTTTCCTGGCAAAATTGTATAGGCATAGACAAAAATGTCCACCAAAATACCCGTGTGACTTGGAATAATAGGCCGTGAAAAGTAGGATATGCGCCGAAATGGCTGCGATCTGCTGGCCGATGTGAATGCGTGATGTATTGTGTAAAAAGAATTCCATCTCACACGGCATAAATAAATCCCTGCGCCTTGAATATGTGCGCGATATAAATTGCATAAAATAAAAATAAAAAAATAAAAAAATAAATCCCTGCGCTTAGAACTGTTCCCACGGAATACGCGCGATATAAGCCTCATATTGATTGATATTGATTGATTGATTGATATGATGCGTTAGTTTTAACTGTGTGTGTGTGTGCGCGCGCGCGCGCGCGTGTGTGTGTGTGTGTGTGTAAGGAGGGAATTTTACATTTAGATTATTGATAAGAACACCGGAAAGAGCCAGCAGGTCTTAAAAAATGGAGGCTGTGTCTTTAACCCCTTCACTGCCACAGTATAACAGCATTATCCGAACGGTCTATGGGAAAGAACTGTGTTTAGAACCCCTACAAGTACTTGGACAGTGGTTACCTCCCATTTAGTTTTCAGAAATGTCCTGAAATGTTGTTGACACAAATCCCACGTATGAGATACGGTTATGGGCGTAGGACAAACCGAAAATGACCACGTATTACATACGGGGTGGGCAGTGAAGGGGTTAATCGGGGGGTCTTGGTTGGGGAGGGGAGATCCACTGTAGTATAAATATATATCACGGACCTGTGTGAGTACTGACAGTTCTGCATTCACACATTTTCGGTGACACGGAAAATGTATCGCATTTGAATCAGCAGTATTGGCAGCCGGCCGCATAAATAAAGGGAAAATGTAAAATACATACACACACGTGGCTGGAAAGTAACAATGCTCACAACATTTACTTTTTTTATTTGTTTTAAATCTCAATAGGTTTTTAATGTGAATTGTGGTTCATTTTTCCTGTGCAGTGCCAACTTTCTTTCTTTATTTAGTGTTTAACGTCGTTTTCAACCACGAAGGTTATACCGCGACGGCGAAAGGGGGGAGATGGGATAGAGCCACTTGTCAATTGTTTCTTGTTCACAAAAGCACGAATCAAAAATTTGCTCCAGGGGCTTGCAACGTAGTACAATTTATTACCTCACTGGGAGAATGCAAGTTTCCAGTACAAAGGACTTAACATTTCTTACATACTGCTTGACTAAAATCTTTACAAACATTGACTATATTCTATACAAGAAACACTTAACAAGGGTAAAAGGAGAAACAGAATCCGTTAGTCGCCTCTTACGACATGCTGGGGAGCATCGGGTAAATTCTTTCTCCTAACCCGCGGGGGGAAGCAGTGCCAACATCCCCGATACCCTCAAAACAACCGACGGTTATAGCAACATCTATGTACAACTCCTGCAACACTATCCATATCGTCAGCAACAGCCAAACCCACAACAGCAAAGGCATTGCCCACAGGAACAGCTCTGCCATTAAAGACAACGACGACAGCATCTTGCTTCGATTTGTCCCTGGGAGGCTGCAGTCGAGTAATTGGTTCTCATGGATGTAAACATTTCATTGCAGCACACGATTGCCAAAAATCGTGCAATCTTTGCTAAACATGCTTGCTCAGAATGCAATCTGTTTGGATGCATACTGCTCATCAGCTAGATAAGAGTGGAGCCCCCTTTTGCAGACCCCCTCGAGACCCCCCTTTTTATGACCCTAGTTGTTTATTTAGGTTATCTGTTCATAACGTTCGTAAAATGACCTCCATTTTAAGACGCCTTCACTTTTTTAATACCTGATTTTCTCAGTTTTGAGGTCTCACAAATCGGTTCTACTGAAGGAGCATGATACAGCAGGTCAATGCAGAGATGTGCATGTCAACACATATATACCGAGCAACAAAAGAAACGCGAATTATTTTTCGATATTTTGATTTTAAAAAACGCAGTTAATCTGATAGTGACAATTTTTAGGATGATATGCCCTATGCAGTCATGTGTAACAAA
Organism: Littorina saxatilis; assembly: GCF_037325665.1. NCBI lineage: Eukaryota > Metazoa > Mollusca > Gastropoda > Littorinimorpha > Littorinidae > Littorina > Littorina saxatilis. The sequence continues at coordinate 13,666,412 of NC_090245.1, forward strand.
GCTGTTGTGTGAATATTTTCCCATTGCTGCTGTCTCAACGCACGGGACAAGCAGTTTCCACGTGAAACGTATGATGCGCGCTTACAGCACGTGCAAGCGGAGTAGGGGAAACCTCATGTGTGAGATGTGTTCACTGATGCATTAGTAACAAGTCGCGTAAGGCGAAAATACAACATTTTGTCAAGCTGTCGAACTCACAGAATGAAACTGAACGCAATGCAATTTTTCAGCAAGACCGTAATAACTATACCACACCGGTGACACTGTGACGGTTCCCCTACGCTTTGTGTCCGGTGCCCTGACCCTTTGTGTTCGGTTCCCACTCGGTTCCCACACGCCAAAATTCGCGGACAAAACATCCATTTATGGTAGTATTACGCAATGTTGCTCTCTGAGAATGGTCTTGTTAGATCTGTGAGTGTTTACACTACATGCCTAGGTGCTGTTGGATTGAAGGTTTTTGATATTTTAGCCGTTATTAGGTAGAATGCCTTCCACTTTACTGCAAAACTGCATAATTCGTAGCATCGGCAAGAAATATCCTACCAAAAAATGCCTGCTTGGAACTGTCGTTGGTCCAGCAAAAAGTTCAACATGTCTGTAGCAGACAGCCCAAGTTTCAAGATTGTAGGGCCATCCAAACAGCCGTAATAATAAAAACAACAAAAGTAGTCAGTGAAATTGGCTGTGTTCGGTCCCCACACACTTTTGTGACGTAGGCGTGACGGTTCCCATAATTCATTGTGTCGGTCCCCACTTTCTGTGTCGGACCCCACTTTCGACCTAATTTCTCTGTGACGGACCCCACAACCAGCCTATTTTGTGTCGGTCCCCACACCTTCTTGGATTTATGACTTGCCGGTTACTTGTATCATTGTATTCATTGAATCTAATTGTCTCGGAGTTATTTTTCAGCAAAAACCGGCAAGGCAGCACCTTTTGTGATACCAAGTAAGTCAGATGACATCAGTATGTGTGTGTGTGTGTGTGTGTGTGTGTGTGTGTGTGTGTGTGTGTGTGTGTGTGTGTATGTGTGAGAGAGAGAGAGAGAGAGAGAGAGAGAGAGAGAGTGAGAGAGAGAGAGAGAGAGATTGACACCTTTCCAGATCACTCCGGTTATGCGACACTACCGCGAGCGTCACTACCGCGTGTCACACTACGGCGAGTACGACACTACCGCGGGTAACACTACCGCGTGTCACACTACCGCGAGTACGACACTACCGCGAGTATAACACTGCCGCGTGTCACACTACCGCGCGTACCACAACCGCGAGTACCATAACCGTAGAGAGAACGCATGCAAACTTACTTCTTGTGAGTTTGTGTTCTAACGGCTTTGATTGGAAGCAACCCATTCTATATGTATTCTGATAGTGTGTTCTGATCGTTTTGAGTTCTTGGTTAGCATGACAAACATTGAATTAGTGTTCAGAGAACAGACCAGGCCTTTTTGTTTTATATTTCAAGGAAACATTTCAACCTTTGCCTTCAGCCATGGAAGTCATAAAATGACACGCGGTAATGTTATACTCGCGGTAGTGTGACACGCGGTAGTGTTATACTCGCGGTAGTGTCGTACTCGCGGTAGTGTCGTACTCGCGGTAAGTTCTGTTTCCGTACCCGCGACAGCGGCAGCAACAAAAGAAAACGCGCGCAAACGCGTGACGTGTTTCCGTACTTGCGTTTTAAACATGCGGTAAAATCTGTAAACTCCCGCGTTGCCGCGCGACAACGCGAAAAAATCGCTCCAGGACCCTTTCAAAAAAATCGCGTCGCTTGCCGCTTGTCGCGCCGCTAACGCGTCGCGCGTGTGGAAACACTCCTGGTCATTTTCTATCTGCTTGATTTTCGTCGCACCGCTGGAAAAACGCTATCGCGGGTACGGAAACACAACTTTAGTGTGAGACGCGGTAGTGGTACTCGCGGTAGTGACGCTCGCGGTAGTGACCAGCACCCGATCACTCCACATAAACGCTGGTTCTGGTTGCATTGTGCCGCTGACATACAGCTAATAGGATTTTTACACCCCCGGTATAGGGGTGTGTATAGGTTTCACTCGATGTGTTTGTGTTCACAAGTAGATCTCAAGAATGAACGGACCTATCGTCACCAAACTTGGTGAACAGGTTCTATACATTCCTGAGACGGTCCTTACAAAAATTGGGACCAGTCAAACACACGGTTAGGGAGTTATTGGTGGATTAAAATTATACAAGGCCTGGTATAGACGGACACCCCCGTTGGTCAAAGGGAAATAACCATTCTCACTGCCACCAACTGAGAAGGTTATTTCCCTTTGACGGGGGTGTAGTTCCTATCGGAGGAATTTCTTGTTTTAATCCTTTTGTGGTATTGCTGATGATGCTGAACATGTATTTTACTAGTTTACCAATATGTATCTTTGACCCTGATAGCCTACGAAAACGGAGCAATCATGGCCCAACATTGGCCCAATGCTGAATTTATTGGCGCGGTGTTGAGCCTTAGTCGGGCCGTTGTCGTAGGCTGTCAGGGTTTATGTAGCCTTGTTCCATTGTATTCTGACTGTCATAAAGTAATTAATTTTAAGAGAAAGCAGTCATGAACACAAGGAGCTGGGAAAAGTTGCCTCTTACAACAAGCGTGGATAAAGACACTTATTCCCCCCTCTGCTTCTTTACCTCTGTAAACTTGTAGGGGTAGTTATTTTTCGATAATGACCCAGCAACCAAACAAATAACGACCCAGCAACAGCCTGAATCCTTGATAGTGCAATGGGTTGAGAAGCTGTTCTGTTTCGGTACTACTTTTTGCGACTGAAAAGTTCAGAACGCTCTAATGTACGAAGTATACATCTCTGGAGCAAACAATACAAACATACCGCATTTAAATTAACAACTACAGGCCTGAACACATGAATCTCCATATAAAATCCATGAGTTCGGTTGTTTTCTGAATCTAGATCAGACGTTCATCACAAGCAATTTCCCAAGGCAAGTAACTCATACTTTGTCTAGCGACAAGAGTAGTTCCCCTTCTTTTCACTCAGTTTCTTCGACAACAGACTGCAATCCGACGGTCAGTTTTCAACAATATTTCATTTAATAAACAGATCACACGCAACCAAATGCACACATCTCATCAATTTAAACAACATAAAGCGGTTTCATACACTATTTTCCCCAGAAAACTTAACTTCATACAGTTTTTAACGTTGGAACACGGGTGCAAAAGTTCGTCTGCTATTCCTATTTGACGAAAGAACATTATCCTAACCGATACCAAAACATATACAGAACACACAATATCTGCCTTTGCCGCCACAGCAGAATAACAGCATATCTGTGTACTTGATTTTAGTCCAAAATAGGAAAACTGACAAGAAGTGTTAACAGAATGGAAGGATTTGCACGGAACTATACAACCGCGCATTAATCGATCGCCTGCGCAGGTTGACTGGTTGAGTGAATAGGATTCGATCAAACTTTCGCAAAAAACCTCCTCTTTTCTTTGAATAACTGAAGAAAGGAGGAATAAAGAGGTTACACACCTCGTCTCAGTGATTATCAAAAATAATGGTCTCAGTTCGCGGTCATGAAAAAGCTCGCTAAAGCTCGCATTTTTCATGATCCGCTAACTTCGACCATTATTTTTGATAATCACTGAGACTCGGCATGTAACCTCTACTTATTCCCCCCTCTGCTTCTTTACCTCTGTAAACTTGTAGGGGTAGTTATTTTTCGATAATCACCCAGCAACCAAACAAATAACGACCCAGCAACAGCCTGAATCCTCGATAGTGCAATGGGTTGAGAGGTTGTTCTGTTTCGGTACTACTTTTTGCGACTGAAAAGTACCGAACGCTCTAATGTACGAAGTATACATCTCTGGAGCAAACAATACAAACATACCGCATTTAAATTAACAACTACAGGCCTGAACACATGCATCTCCATATAAAATCCATGAGTTCGGTTGTTTTCTGAATCTCATCTGCCGTGCCGTCAAGCCGTTCATCACAAGCAATTTCCCAAGGCAAGTAACTCATACTTTGTCTAGCGACAAGAGTAGTTCCCCTTCTTTTCACTCAGTTCCTTCGACAACAGACTGCAATCCGACGGTCAGTTTTCAACAATATTTCATTTAATAAACAGATCACACGCAACCAAATGCACACATCTCATCAATTTAAACAACATAAAGGGGTTTCATACACTATTTTCCCCAGAAAACTTAACTTCATACAGTTTTTAACGTTGGAACACGGGTGCAAAAGTTCGTCTGCTAGTCCCATTTGACGAAAAAACATTATCCTGAGCGATACCAAAACATATACAGAACACACAATATCTGCCTTTGCCGCCACAGCAGAATAACAGCATATCTGTGTACTTGATTTTAGCCCAAAATAGGAAAACTGACAAGAAGTGTTAACAGAATGGAATGATTTGCACGGAACTATACAACCGCGCATTAATCGATCGCCTGCGCAGGTTGACTGGTTGAGAGAATAGGATTCGATCAAACTTTCGCAAATAAACTCCTCTTTTCTTTGAATAACTGAAGAAAGGAGGAATAAAGAGGTTACACACCTCGTCTCAGTGATTATCAAAAATAATGGTCTCAGTTCGCGGTCATGAAAAAGCTCGCTAAAGCTCGCATTTTTCATGATCCGCTAACTTCGACCATTATTTTTGATAATCACTGAGACTCGGCATGTAACCTCTACATATTATTTGTGGCATAAACTAATAAAGTTAGTCTCTCTCTCTCTCTCTCTCTCTCTCTCTCTCTCTCTCTCTCTCTCTCTCTCTCTCTCTCTCTCTCTCTCACACACACACATACACACACATACTGATGTCATCTGACTTACTTGGTATCACAAAAGGTGCTGCCTTGCCGGTTTTTGCTGAAAAATAACTCCGAGACAATTAGATTCAATGAATACAATGATACAAGTAACCGGCAAGTCATAAATCCAAGAAGGTGTGGGGACCGACACAAAATAGGCTGGTTGTGGGGTCCGTCACAGAGAAATTAGGTCGAAAGTGGGGTCCGACACAGAAAGTGGGGACCGACACAATGAATTATGGGAACCGTCACGCCTACGTCACAAAAGTGTGTGGGGACCGAACACAGCCAATTTCACTGACTACTTTTGTTGTTTTTATTATTACGGCTGTTTGGATGGCCCTACAATCTTGAAACTTGGGCTGTCTGCTACAGACATGTTGAACTTTTTGCTGGACCAACGACAGTTCCAAGCAGGCATTTTTTGGTAGGATATTTCTTGCCGATGCTACGAATTATGCAGTTTTGCAGTAAAGTGGAAGGCATTCTACCTAATAACGGCTAAAATATCAAAAACCTTCAATCCAACAGCACCTAGGCATGTAGTGTAAACACTCACAGATCTAACAAGACCATTCTCAGAGAGCAACATTGCGTAATACTACCATAAATGGATGTTTTGTCCGCGAATTTTGGCGTGTGGGAACCGAGTGGGAACCGAACACAAAGGGTCAGGGCACCGGACACAAAGCGTAGGGGAACCGTCACAGTGTCACCGGTGTGTATACTCGTATAGCATCGTCAGTCCACCGCTCGTGGCAAAGGCAGTGAAATTGACAAGAAGAGCATGGTAGTAGTTGCGCTGAGAAGGATAGCACGCTTTTCTGTACCTCTCTTCGTTTTAACTTTCTGAGCGTGTTTTTAATCCAAACATATCATATCTATATGTTTTTGGAATCAGGAACCGACAAGGAATAAGATGAAAGTGTTTTTAAATTGATTTCAAAAATTTAATTTTGATCATAATTTTTATATTTTTAATTTTCAGAGCTTGTTTTTAATCCAAATATAACATATTTATATGTTTTTGGAATCAGAAAATGATGAAGAATAAGATGGACGTAAATTTGGATCTTTTTATAATTTTTTTTTTTTTTACAATTTTCAGATTTTTAATGACCAAAGTCATTTATTAATGTTTAAGCCACCAAGCTGAAATGCAATACCGAAGTCCGGCCTTCGTCGAAGATTGCTTGGCCAAAATTTCAATCAATTTGATTGAAAAATGAGGGTGTGACAGTGCCGCCTCAACTTTTACAAAATGCCGGATATGACGTCATCAAAGGTATTTATCGAAAAAAAGAAAAAAAAACGTCCGGGGATATCATTCCCAGGAACTCTCATATAAAATTTCATAAAGATCGGTCCAGTAGTTTGGTCTGAATCGCTCTACACACACACACGCACAGACAGAGAGACACATACACCACGACCCTCGTCTCGATTCCCCCTCTATGTTAAAACATTTAGTCAAAACTTGACTAAATGTAATAAAAAGAGACCATGGCAGCTTACTGCAAGTCTAACTTTTGACAGAGTCAAGATGCCAAGATTGACACCAGAACAACGCGAGAGGGCAGTGGGTCGATTATCGGCTGGTGATGACCCTGAAGCGGTAGCAGTCGCTTTCAATGTGCATCTGTCAACAGTATATCGCCTTCAGCAACGTTTTGTCAACACTGGAAGAACTGCTGATACACAACGAAGTGGAAGACCTCGCGTTACCACACAGAGACAAGATCGCCAGATCCTGCGACATCATTTGAGAAACTGATTCCATACAGCCAATGAAACAGCCAGGAACACCGTCGGTAACCACCAGAGACCCATCAGTGGCCAGACAGTACGCCGAAGACTTGCTGAGCGAGACCTCCAAAACTGCCGTCCAGCTAGAGGACCAAAGACATCGCATGGCGCGCCAGCAGTGGGCCCAGGATCACATCAACTGGAACTGGAGACATTAGAGAGATTAAGAAGCACTACCACATTCGTTTCGTTGGCATTTTCGGTTGTAAAACGTCACACCTTTTTGAGTACACGTGACTTCCGATCTCTACGAACAGAAATTCGCTTCGCCAAGAGAAACGAAATTCGTAGAATTGGTCATTCTGACGAAAGTGACTTCGGTCGCGTTTTATATTCGAATAGTCATAAAATATGCCTACCTTGTGTAATCGATGTATGCTCTGACATCTTTAGGCGCGATTTATCATTGAAATGTTTTTAAAAATCAAATTTAAAAATCCGTAAAGCAGGCTTGAATTGGGTGAGTGACTGAGCAGACGAAAGAAATTTCAAGATGGCGACCCAAACATCAGGCCGACTCAACTTTTCAGTCGGCTGGTCAAGCCGCCTAGAGGAGAAAAATGCATGAAGCAGTTAAAGTTTATGATGTGTTGAGTTGTGGCCTGAGTATCTGATGCGTTTCAGCAGAAGTGAGGCAGCTGGTATTATCTGATCGACACTTCTGAACCGGTGCGACCAGCGAAACGAAATTCTTCTGTCCTCTTAACCGCTGTACTAGCGACACATGGTGTTCCCCCGCCGAGTGTCTTTTGCAACCACGAAAATGCCAACCATATGAATGTGGTAGCCCTTAATATTAAAGTCTCTAATGGCGAAACATTCTGTTCACCGATGAGAGCCGTTACTGCATTAGTCATGTTGATGGGCGTGTCAGAATGTGGCCAAGAAGAGGTGAACACTATGCTGGTGCCTGTGTCATGGAACACGATGCCCAGGGTGGACCAAACGTCATGGTCTGGGGTGGAATCGGCCTCAACCAATCCCTGGGACCTGTGTTTTTTAACAATCTTGGTCCTGGTCGGGGAAACGGCATCACAGCACAGCGTTATATATTGACCAGATCCTACAGCCTCATGTTGTGCCCTTTTTCCAGGCGCGCAGAAACTGTGTTCTGCAGCAAGATAGCGCTCGCCCGCACACAGCCAGGGTCACCCAGGCCTTCCTGCAGCACAATGACATCGACATTATGGCCTGGCCGGCCCTCAGCCCAGATTTGAATCCCATTGAACATTTCTGGGACCAACTTCAAAGAAAGCTCAACCAGTTACGCCCAGGACCAAGAACTGCCGCAGAATTGCGTCAGGCCCTTATCCATGCCTGGTGCAACATCCCGAGAGACGCCATCAACAGACTGACTAGCTCATCCACTCCATGAGGCCAGGCCATCATCAACGTCCAAGGGGGTCACACACCGTACTGACCATCTGCAGAGGCTTCCTTTGCCCGTGGCAGCGAAAGACTATGCCATAGCCAAGAACAGTGTGCGAAAAACATACCACCGTGATTTTGATTTGTTTCGATGTTACGTGTATGAGAAATGACACTTTTAAATTGTGATTAAACGTTTTTCTGGAGAAAATTCGCGTTTCTTTTGTTGCTCGGTATATTTCTGGTCAATGTCAATATCAGAAAAGAGTAACGTGCACAGGGACTGTGGTTTTCTACACTACCCGTCATAAAAAAAGTACACAGATACATTTAGCTGTAGATCTTTGTGATGCCGCATCACAAAGATCTACAGCTAAATGAACCGGTGTACTTTTTTTTAATGACGGGTAGTGTACGTAGTTGTAGCTGCATCATCTGCTTTTAGATTTCAGTTTCCATGATCAGTTGAACACATGTCATGTGCAAACACAGACACGCTCTCATGGTAATACATTCATGTACAATCTTGAATGCGTGCTCATGTTTGTTTGTTTGCTTAACGCCCAGCCGACCACGAAGGGCCATATCAGGGCGGTGCTGCTTTGACATATAACGTGCGCCACACACAAGACAGAAGTCGCAGCACAGGCTTCATGTCTCACCCAGTCACATTATTCTGACACCGGACCAACCAGTCCTAGCACTAACCCCATAATGCCAGACGCCAGGCGGAGCAGCCACTAGATTGCCAATTTTAAAGTCTTAGGTATGACCCGGCCGGGGTTCGAACCTACGACCTCCCGATCACGGGGCGGACGCCTTCCCTACCACTAGGCCAACCGTGCCGGTATGCGTGCTCATAAATTACGTCTGCTGGAGTCATGCGACTGAAAAGCTGCTTTATAGACAATACAAGACCAATAGCCGAGTCCTCTCCTGTTTCCATGTTTTTACTCACAATAAAGGTGTGTGTGTGTGCGTGCGTTTCAGTGTGTGAAAGTGAAGCGTGTGTGTCAGTGTGTGTGACTCAAGTGTGCGTGTGTGTCTGCGGGGTGCATTCGTGTGCACTTCCTGCTGTGTATGAGACAAGCCAAAAGCTCGGGTACACATTTTGTTGATACTTACGAGAGAGAGAGAGAGAGAGAGAGAGAGAGAGAGAGAGAGAGAGAGAGAGAGAGAGAGAGAGAGAGAGAGAGAGAGAGAGAGAGAGAGAGAGAGAGAGAGAATGTGTCTTGTTAGCTTTTATTATCGATCTGCAATGGCAGTATTAAAGCACAACCATGCATTTCTGATACACACAGCATATAACAAAATATCTTGTTTAAATAAAAATCTTTATTTGCCTGAAAAGCTGTATAGCTTTCGTGAAGAACAATAATATATACTGTTATACAGTCTTTGGACGGGCCAAATGTGTTTTAAACAAAAGTTGTGTTTGACATTTTGTTGTTCTTTGATTGTGCATAGCATAAAGGCACAGTAAGCCTCCCGTAAACCATCACAGATACTGTCAGGCTTTTACACACAGTACAAACACTCTTTCATTTAAACACTCACCGCTTGAGAATATCCTAGGTGCCCTCCGAAAGAGCGAGCAATTTTCAAAGAATTTATTTTTGCGTGGTTTATCTTACCCCTAAGTCATTGTGAACCCGTGTGATCCAGTTTCCTTTTTTTCACAATGTAGTCGTCAGTTTGTGATTTCAATCCGACTCACTAAGCTTATCTGCAATAGCATGTTATTATGTACCTCTGAATCTAAACGCAACAAACGGCTGGGATTCACACGAACTCTAGCGATAGCTTTTGACTGTTCAGAGGAACTGGCGATAGGCATAACCGTCGTCTGCTACGAGAACCACGACCTTGCAAACTTTCAAAACTTCGAATTGTACTGATCTTGTCTTGATGAAAAAAGAATTCTTTTATGATTTAAGAATGTTTGTGTAACAAGCTGTCAATTTATTATTTAGATTTTAAAAGTTAGGTCTAGCGCCAAAACGCACCGTCTGATCAGACAATCCGCAAAATTAATTCTTTGAAAATTGCTCGCTCTTTACGTAGGGCACCTAGGATGTTCTCAAGCCGTGAGTGTTTCAACGAAAGGGTGTTTATACTGTGTGCAAAAGCCTGACAGTATCTGTGATGTTTTACGGGAGGCGTACTGTGCCTTTAATTACTCTCCAACACCACTGTCGCCTTACTGAGGCCCATTATATGAACTATGGTCATGTACAAGGAATATTCATCTAGAAGTCCACTAGTGTTTTATGATGGCACAGTTGAACAAGAAGGGCAAAGCCCATACGACTCACATGCTTTACACATTTTTCCTACCAAAATACATGTGACCTTGACCCAAGGTCAAGGTCATCCAAGGTCATGCAACACAAAGCTGTTAATTCAAGACATAGGAAGTACAATGGTGCTTATTGGCTCTTTCTACCATGAGATATGGTCACTTTTAGTGGTTCACTACCTTATTTTGGTCACATTTCATAAGGGTCAAAGTGACCTTGACCATATGTGACCAAATGTGTCTCAGGATGAAAGCATAACATGTGCCCCACATAATTGTTAAGTTTGAAACAGTTATCTTCCATAGTTCAGGGTCAAGGTCACTTCAAAATATGTATACAATCCAACTTTGAAGAGCTCCTGTGACCTTGACCTTGAAGCAAGGTAAACCAAACTGGTATCAAAAGATGGGGCTTACTTTGCCCTATATATCATATATAGGTGAGGTATTGAATCTCAAAAACTTCAGAGAAAATGGGAAAAATGGGAAAAATAGCTGTTTTTTAGGCAACATTTATGGCCCCTGCGACCTTGACCTTGAAGCAAGGTCAAGATGCTATGTATGTTTTTTGGGGCCTTGTCATCATACACCATCTTGCCAAATTTGGTACTGATAGACTGAATAGTGTCCAAGAAATATCCAAAGTTAAAGTTTTCCGGACGGACGGACGGACGACTCGGGTGAGTACATAGACTCACTTTTGCTTCGCATGTGAGTCAAAAATGGCTCTGGTGAATTGTTGCTTGGCAAAATATAGCCTCTTTACACACACAAATAATTTAAAAAAATAACATTGAACAGAACAAAATGGATTCAAACAAGAATAACAATATTTCATAACAGTAAGTAACACTAACTCTTTATTTAATAAAAAAAAAAGAGGCCGTATCTCAATTCCACTCAATCTCTCCGTCAGTGCCCCCCCCCCCCCCCCCTCTCTCTCACACACACATGTATGCGCGCACACACACACACACACACACACTCACACATACAGACACAGACACACTCACACTCTCTCTTTCTCAAAACCAAGTACACACACCTATTCCTGCAAAACGAATTTGGGCCCAAACCACTTGTATCTGTTAAGAAAACTTTCTTTTGTCCATGTACAGGTAAATACTAACTGTGGAGTAAACAAAGTCAGAAGATAATGTCACCATCCTGACACTTCTCCACTTACAGCTACAGCCCTTTCTCTTCTATCAGATTCTGAAAAGAGACTAAATTCTGCCTGATATTGTGTCAGGTGTTCCGTGAAAGGAAGGTGTGTAGATCGGATGTGGAACAGACCTGTGCAACAAAGTAAAGACAGAAATGCAAATTGACTTTGTTGACCCTGTCATCATCATTGTCATTTGCACATTAACCTTCACCGGATCACGCTTTGGACTACACAGTCTGGGTGATGTGGGTCGTCTACGACTCATACTTTCTAAAGAAGGATTCAACGTAAAAAGTATGGGTCGTACACGACCCAAGCCATCCGAATAGGGATAAACATTTTACCGCCTCTTTGCAGAGCAAGGATCGTACACGACCCACGCTGTCCAAATAGGGATAAACACTGTAAAATGCCTTCTTTAATTCCATGTCCTGGGACAGTAGGGGCGACCACCCCCAACCAGGCGCGTTCACAGGTGGCGGATAGTGTGATGGCCTTCAGATATGGAGGTTAGCTGCGAAATAAGCCAGGCTTGCCAGGACGAATAAGCAGTCGCGGACCAACTGGCGGTGCTTCCAACAGGATGGGGCGGGGTAACAGGTGGCACTGTTACACTCAAGAAATACCCCAGGTCTCCAATGACGGGAGCATCATGCGATCAAGAGCCGCATCTTAAGTTCTAGCCCTGGGGAAGGTCAGCTCAGATAAACAAACCAGCCAGCTATGGCCAAATAGCCGGGTAGACTGGACTCGACAGCCCTGTACAGCCACCAGTCTAGGAGAAGGACCACTCCGATATAAAAACACGCTGAAGCCGGATGAGCTGGGCCATGTATGGCGCATAACGACAGCTCAACGCATCAACGCTCATATGACAGACATTCCATGTGGGTCATTAACGACCAACAACATCCGGACTGTGTAGTTCAAATGACGTCATTGTTTATTTGTTTGTTTACAAAGATAGTATAATCTTTAAAATTTAGTCGATAGGAAAGTTCTATGGTGTTTGAGGATGACATGAAGTCTCAGTCAAAAACTCCCAATAGTTTTAGAGATACAGACACTTTTGTGAAGCTCTGGGTCGTCCACGACCTAGGAAGCACGGTGAAGGAGATGGAAGTACGGTATATATATATATGTAACATTTCTAACAAGTGACAGTGTAAATTCACATGAAGATGCATTTTTTATGGCTGGTCATTATACGTTACTTTTTGCCCTCGAGTTGATCTACATACCCTAAATCATCTCATATTATCACAACTTAATTTCGTATCATTTCCTTTGCAGTGATTATGATCAGTAAATAAAGAGCATAAAAAATAAACAACAACAAAGAAGCAAGGTAATAAGCTGATATCTAAACAGCCTTACTCTGGTGTTCTGCACAGAGAAATCATCTGTCTCTCTGCTGGGGAGCCATTGCCCACAGTTCCTGCAAAACAAGACAAGTATGCTGTTTTAAGCAAAGACATCAAAAATGTGTGTTTCTTTTGCAAAATTGGAAAATTGTCTTTTCTTGAAGTTCAAACGGAGAATAAAAAAACAATATTACTAAAAAAAACATGGCAACTGCTTTGATTTCTCTTGTGCAAAGATCTTAGGGAAAAAACAAGTCGCGTAAGGCGAAATAACAACATTTAGTCAAGCTGTCGAACTCACAGAATGAAACTGAACGCACTGCTTTTTTCACCAAGACCACATACTCGTAGTTTCGTCAGTCCACCGCTCGTGGCAAAGGCAGTGAAATCGACAAGCCATGCAGAATAGTGCGGTAGTGGTCGCGCTGAGCAGGATAACACGCTGTTCTGTATGTCTATTCTTTTTAGCTTACTGAGTTTGTTTTTAATCCAAACATATCATATCTATATGTTTTTGGAATCAGGGACCGACAAGAAATAAGATGAAATTGTTTTTAAATCGATTTCGTAAAATTAATTTTAATCATAATTTTCATAATTTTAATTTTCAGAGCTTCATTGTAATCCAAATATAACATATGTATACGAAGAATAAGATGAAATTGTTTTTGGATCGTTTCATAAAAAAATAATTTTAATTACAAGTTTCCGATTTTTAATGACCAAACTCATTCATTAGTTTTTAAGCCACCAAGCTGAAATGCAATACCAAAGTCCGGCCTTCGTCGAAGATTGCTTTGCCAAAATTTCAATCAATTTGATTGAAAAATAAGGGTGACAGTGCCGCCTCAACTTGTACAAAAAGCCGGATATGACGCCATCAAAGGTATTTATCGAAAAAATGGAGAAAAAAACGTCCGGGGATATCATTACCAGGAACTCTCATGTCAAATTTCATAAAGATCGGTCCAGTAGTTGTCTGAATCGCTCTACACACACACACGCACAGACACACACACACCACGACCCTCGTCTCGATTCCCCCTCTATGTTAAAACATTTAGTCAAAACTTGACTAAATGTAAAAAGAGGCTGATACAGATCAATTTACTGTAACACGTATTATCCACTCAAAAGATGTGTTTGTTAAAGGAAAGTAAATAAATAAATATATATATAGTCAAAAACGTCTGAGATCCTGGGGGGGGGGGGGGGGGGGGGGGGTGGGGGGGGTGGTGGTGGTGTGTGTGTGTGTGTGTGTGTGTGTGTGTGTGTGTGTGTGTGTGTGTCTGTCTGTCTGTGTGTGTGTCTGTCTGTGTGTGTGTGGTGTGTGTGTGTCTGTCTGTGTATGTGTGTGTGTCTGTGTGTGTGTGTGTGTGTGGTGTGTGTGTGTGTGTGTGTGTGTGTGTGTAGGTGTGTGTGTGTGTGTGTGTGTGTGTGCGATATCGTTATAAATTGGTGGTCATTATAGACAGGTGGTCGCCAGTGTAGGTTTGATTTTTTATAATGACTAGGTTTATTTATTTATGATAGAATTTACCCATTCTGCCTCCTGAAGGCGGTGTCCTGGCAAGGATTCTGTCAGGGGTTATGCTCATCTGAAACAACCAATCATGGATGTGAGAAAATCTGCAATCTTCCAAATTAAACATGCATGCACACACAACTTAGTGCCTACGATTGTAATACATAGGGATCGCATTAAGCACAAATTTAAGTATTTTATTGATACATTTCTTTAAACCATTTTTTTTTTTTTTTTTGGTGGAAATGAAATTGGAAATCAGTCACACATTTATTTATTACCAGAATATATTTTTATTTTTTCATTTTTCCCTTGACAAGTATATATATGTAACACTGTGACTATTAGATTGGGTTTGAGTGGTTTGCGTGACAGTGATCAGTTTTTGTGACATCTGGGATTCGTATCTGTAAAGATATACCAGTTTGGACAATGGTTAGTGCAATCATTGATCCAGAATCTGCCAATTTTCTCATACCTTGAGGTGGAAAGACTGTAGGCAAGCATTTTAAATGCAGACTGCATTTTCCCTTTACAATTTAGTAGAACATCTTGGTACAAATGTGGTACATGTACTCCTACTCCATAATTGATGCCTCATGCAAACATACATTCACAAACACTTTTCTCTCTTAGTTCTGATGCTTTCGTAGAAAAATCTTGACACAGAATATATGAACCTACCTGTGAGTTCGGAAAGCCACTGGATGAGGGAAAAGAGCTCATCTGTGAGGATGATCTTCCATGGGAGCTAAGTGCCAAACAAACAAATCACAAACACTGTTTACTAAATCTAAAAAGAAAAAAACAACAACACTGTTAACAAAAACTTTTGACAAATTAAGCCACCTCAACAATTAAAGTTTAGGTTCTATAGAGCTCTCCTGGTCCACATCTCCTGGCCCTCATAACCCTCTCCAGCCTAGCTGTTCACAATTATTCCAATTACTGCAGGCTGAATACTAACTCATTCCATCGAGGTCCTCCGATGACCATCAAACCTCCTCCCTCTCCAAACAACTCCCACACACATGCATGCACGCACGCTGCTGCACACACACACACACACACAAACATACTCATGTATGCATGTGCGCATATGTACGTGCATGCACCAGCACTCACAAACACATTCACACAGACACGCACACACATGCAAACCCAAAACACACAAAAATGTCTTTTTTTATTTTTTTAATTTTTTTTTAATTTCATTACTTTATTGTCCCATCGCTGGGAAATTCGGGTCGCTTCCTCCCAGTGGAAAGCTAGCAGCAACGGAGTCGCGCTACCCAGGTGTCTGCGTGTTTAGGTGTATTCAGCCACCTGCACTTATGGCAGAATGACCAAGGTCTTTTACGTGCCATAATTGTGATGACACGGGGGTGGGACATGGCTTCCGTCTCTGGGTCTGCACATAAAGTTGACCCGTGTCCGTCCCAGCCCGAATTCGAACCTGCGACCTTCCGATCACAAGTCCAGTGCTCTACCAACTGAGCTACCGGTCTTCACATTTACAAGTACAACGACACTCAGTATGTAAATGAACAGAATCGGTTTAGGTATCTATAACAAGCAACCTCACATTTAATTGAACATCCCATGAATTTACCATGCAACTAACCCTGGGAAGGATCATTTTACACATAAGCGCCTTGAGTGGCCTTAATTGTGGTGAGATATGTGCACGTTATAAATTCTCGTATTATTATTATTATTATCATTATTATTATAAGTGACAGGGAGACTACTGCGTCACCTTCACAGCAGACTCTGCAATTGTCTGCTGTTGAAGAGCGCGAGCTATTTATAGCTGGACGTTTCTTCTACGTAGCTGACACCTGTGAATTGTAGAGTAACGTTCTGTTTGTGATAGGGTCTGGCTGGGAACCTTTGTGTACCCATGACAGTTTTTACAGGCCTATTACTTTAGCTCTAAAATTCTTAACCTTGTTAGGCTAGGCTTCGCCTGCAAAGGTGATTGTTGTGCTTTTTGCACTCAGTTACATGCATGCCTTCCGTTAGTGCAGTTTATTTGCACAGGACATGCACATGGTAGCAAGGCTTGACTTACTGGGTGACAGTTAAAACATGGTAATAATTAAGGCTTGACTTACTGGGTGACAGCTGATGGTGTTGCATGGCGACTGACACTATGCGCTGTGTGTCGCATTCCAGGGGACACATTAGGTGAATCTGGACAAAAAACAACTCTCTATCAATCCATTTTTAAAATTTATGCAAATCAAAAATGGATTTTTTTTCTCATGTACTTCAAGCTTACTTGATATTTTTAAAAGAATTTGTAATAAATGTTCTTAAATTTATGAAAACACATCTTCATTAGGCACCATGTGCATAGATTGTAAACCTGAGGAATGTATGCAAAATTCACAAATCAACTATAAATAACTAGGAGAATATACTGCACTTCAAATACATCATGGCTTTGTTAGTTTTACCTTTTCCATATAAAACTTTTCTACTTACTTCTGTAGCCGGTTGGGGAACACCCTGACCTAGGAGAAGGCCTGCAGATGAAAAGTGGCACAACTTAATTAACACCAATACAAAAGGAAGTGAATTATATATAGACTGTGAGGTATATATTTTCCATTTCTGTTGCTGTTGCTGCTTAGTATGTATACACTTTACCTGACATTAGTATCACATTATTCTAAAAATCAAAAGTGCTTGGTGTTTATTTTGATTCAAACTGCTAACTGATCAGTGCCCCAAAAAGTCAGGATTTTAAGGAAGTAATTGATTGTCATGATCTATGTACCATCAAGTACGTTTATGTAGAGTTCACACCACACACCGGTCCATCCATCAAAATGAAATAAAATAAACCACTGACCTTGAGCCACTTCCAAAGCCCTGTGGGAAAAACTGATATAATAATAATAATAATAATAAAACATTCTTTTATAGCGCTGTTGACCGCCGAATGGCAGTCTCTTGGCGCTTTACATTAGACATTAAAATTTAACATTTTACATAAAATGTTTTCTCGTAAGAAATAACATACAAGCATTAAAAGCAATTCATAGACAATGACCACTTATAGTTATATAAAATAATCTAGAAAAATTGTTTTTCAACTATACGTTACAAATCAACTTTTAGAACTATAATCTTCAAAGTACAATGAATGTACCATTCACACATTACAAATCACTAAATGCACTTAAATTAGGTCTTGGCGCTCTCTCTTTCTCTCTCTAACACACACACACACACTAACACAACTTGGCACACACACATAATCACACACACACACACACACACACACACACACACAACACACACACACACACACACACACACACACACACACACATTATCTGCAAACACCAAGTCAAACACACACAGAGTTTATTATTTTTAACATAGACCCTCCAAGAGGGTTAGGGCCTACCTTTTCTTGTACCAACTTCTTGAGGTAGTTGTTCTCTTCCCGCAGCTTCATGACCTCTCTGCAGCAGATACAGCAAAATCAAACAAATGCTTTTTACAGTAATACTGTAGTTTAAAGGCACAGTCAGCCTCCCGTAAACCATCACAGAGCTCCCCGAGCGTCTACATACAGTACAAGCATACTTCCATTTGAACGCTCACCGAACGGGAACAACCTGGCTGCTTTCTGTCGAGCGTGAGAAATTTCCAAAGAATTTATTTTCGTGGACTTGCTCCTCTACAACAATGGCGCCTCGTTTTGGTGCTGGACGGCTGTTATGATTATTCAATACCGGAAATCACGCCCGGACAGTGAGCCTCCCCTAAACCATCACAGATACTGTCAGGCTTTTACACACAGTACAAACACCCTTCCATTTGAACGCTCACCAAACGGGAACATCCTAGGTGCCCTACGTAAAGAGCGAGCAATTTTTAAAGAACTAATTTTGCAGATTGTCTCGAACACTTTTTGGACCCATCCTGAACTCAGGTCAAAAATGAGTTACTTCCCTTCGGGTCTCATTCTATCGATGTAAACTGGCCATAGCCGTGGATCGATGATTATCAGAATGTTTTTGGACCGTGGTGCGTTTTTGCGCTAGACCTAACTTTTAAAATCTAAATAATAAATTGACAGCTTGTTACATTTGTAAACATTCTTACAAAAGAATTCTTTTTTCATCAAGACAAGATCAGTACAATTCGAAGTTGTAAAAGTTTGAAAAAAGAAAAGCCCGGAAGCAGGGTCACGCAAGGGTCGTAGCAGACGACGGTTTATGCATATCACTGTTCCTCTCAACAGTCAAAAGCTATCGCTAGAGTTCTTGTGAACCACAGCCGTTTGTTTCGTGCATAAAAATGTGCTATTGTAGATAAGCTCACATCGAGTCGCATTCAAATGACTAAATGACGACTACATTGTGAAAAAGGGAAACTGGATCACACGGGTTCACGATGGCTCAGGGGTAAGATAAACCACTGACGCAAAAATAAATTCTTTGAAAATTGTTCGCTCTTTACGGAGGGCACCTAAGATGTTCTCAATCGGTGAGTGTTTAAATGAAAGGGTGTTTGTACTGTGTGTAAAAGCCTGACCGTATCTGTGATAGTTTACGGGAGGCTTACTGTGCCTTTAAACAGTATTCCTGCAGCTAGGAGGCGTTTTCTTTTTGCGAAATAGTGGGTACAGTGTCTATCGGGACAAGAAAGTTGCAACTATCTAAACAGTTTTAAGGCGCTGAAAGTTTCAACTTTTTTTTTATTTGGATAGACACTGATCATTACTAAGACTCACTGATTACTCAGGTGTCAAAAAAGTCTGCGTCAATGACTGAAGACTGAAGCCTGAGACCAACAATGTACTGCAGTGGAATCCCCCTTTTAAGACCTCCAAAAATCTGATAAAAACAGGTCTTAAAAATGTGGGAGTCTTAAATGGGGGTAAATTTACAAAGGCTATAAAAGGAAAGTCTAAGAAAAGAGGGTTTTAAAAGCGAGGAAGTCTTACGGTAAGGAAACCCCATGGAAATTAACCAACAATTGTTGATAGGTGTGTTTTGGGTTTTAACACTATGACACACTTTGATCTATGTTCTTTCGGTTGAGCATAACTAAAATGTGAATTGTTGGCAAAAAAGGCACTTTTTTAAAACTTTTTGTTGTTGTTGTACTGGTTGCTTTGGAATCATTTCTGGCCTCATTATATATTCATTATTTTCAAATCGCCAAAACTTTCGTTTAAAACTACTTTGGAATATGATTCAAGTATAAAAATGTAGATCTACATACGCTGCTTGTGTTCGTCTGCTGTCGCCCGAAAGTGGGTAACCTTGTTTTTGATTAGCTGATGTGTGAAAGGGTATGAAGCCTCACTTGCCAAACAGAACGTGTCTTATATAGTACATGTGCGGGCTGAATCTAAATATGCCATGTGCATATCTTGCTTAATTTTAGATCTGAAATACTTTCAACTTCAAGCGCGATTTTCTCAGAATCACGTTTTTCGCAGCATGCGTTGCGGTTACATGGACATTTTCAAAACTATTCAACCGATTGTCATAAAATTTGGCATGATGTTTGTTCATGTATTGTTTTACATTTTGTTCCTCTGAATAAGAATTCTGAAGAAAGTTGTCATTTTTGTTACGGTTTTTCTATTTGGTACTTGTTTGGGCTGGTCAACAACACACACGCACAGACAGACAGACACACACACACACATACACCACGACTCTCGTCTCGATTCCCCCTCTATGTTAAAAAATTTAGTCAAAACTTGATGGGCCGACTTTTTGTGGATTCGTCAAAAAGATGGAGGAACAAAACGCAGAGGAATCATTTTATGACACTTCAGCTATATAATGGTGACAATCGGAGAAATGGTTTTGATCACATGTGTTACGCTATTCCGACCATTAACCTTGGTGCCACAACACTTGGTCCTAAAAATCTGATGTTATGAAACTGCATATATCATAACGAAATGCGCACACTGCATTCCTAATAATTCACGTATTTACCATGCAAGGTGTGTGCAAATCAGTTTGTATTCCAGTGTGTAGCGTGATCACACAAAAAACGCAATGTTGCGCACAATCCATGGGGTTTTCTTACCTTAAATTGGGAGGGGGGGGGGGGGGGGGGGGGGGGGGGGGGGTCTTAAAAGGGGGGTTCCACTATACTATGTACTGAACTACTGCAAAGTCTGCACACATAACCATGCAAAAACCAACAGCTGCAGCCTTTAGCTAGCTTGATCATCTATATTGCCTTACGGACTAAACAAGAAGAACATGCATGAGGAAGAAACTTATAATGGACACATGCAAAAGTAGGAACAGAAGATGAAAAGAAGGAGGATACCGTAATCGTCTGTCAATCATCAAACACTGATTACACCCACAGACAGACAATATGTACACTCCTGCTTCCACATGTAAAACAAAAAATTAAACGCAGACAACACATTGGCACACTAGGACTGAGTCTACAACTGAGGAAAGAAAATCACCTCTCATAGGCTTGTGCAGAAGAAATCATCTTCTTGGCATCTATAAGCATCTTGTTCTGCTCTTGCAGCTGTGACACAAAACATTTTGCAGTGAAATTAGAATATTGCAGATCATCCACACAATTCACACGATTCTAAAGGGTCACCCGAAAAGTGCTGTACCTGTGCAAATCTTAACAACTGCAATAAATGGAAAATAGAATCTGCAGCTTAATGAAAGTCTAGGTTGGTTTTGTTTCTCCTATCCAGTATCTCTTTGTCTGTCTTCCAATATAAACTCTGCACAAAATATTATTGCGACACTTAAATTTGTTGTCCCCAATCTAAAAAAACAAACCAAACCCGCAAAAACCTTATTCACATTTTCCATGCCTTTAATCATAAACACATTTAGCGTGGCTGCATGTTTGGCACACTTTTTAGACAGATAATTTCCTTCACAGGGGTCACGGCCACTCAAATGAGGGTACCCCCCAAATCGACCCGACAAAAACGTAATCAAGGTATACCAACCAAAAGTCAGCAAAACAACAGGAAAGGCAAAATTCACTAACTTCATTTTGCAATAAAGTTTTAACAACTCTTAAATTTATTATTAATTATTATTGATTAATTATCTACCCAGAACATTTGGTTTTTTTTGCATGGCTATCTTGTGTATTTCTTGTGCATTGCCATTCATATATATATTGACGCAGATATCAATTGCAAAAATGGTCGAAAACATGGATTCAATTTTCAAGATTTACTTGACAAACGTTCAGAAATGTTACAAAAAATATTAAAGGATGTAGAGTTACCTTGTTTTTGATGTGGGTGATAAACCTTCGCCTGTGGTTCTTTTGAAAATCCAACACCTGGAAAAGTAAAATAAAATGTGAAAAAGATATATTGTGACACTTCTTTCTACCCAGACAAAAACATTTATATTTCTGTGGCAAAATTAAGCAACTTTTCAATACGAACATACAGGAAGAAAGTCCAATCAGTTACTGCAACATCTTCCCAGCTAGGTAATTTTGTTTCTCTTATGCATTAATTACTTCTTGTGTTACATCATTCTGACTGATGATGTAAACAGTGCTAATATAGTGGTCAAAGTCAGGCAGTGCAGGTACGTGAAGCACTAGACAATGTGATATTGCATTAAATTGGTATAAAAAAAACAATACAGCAGCAAAAAGGTTACAGAATACCTGCATGCACTTTTTCATTGCCTTGTTGAGCTGCTCAACAGGGTCTTGGAAATACACCTCCACATCAGGTTTTACCTGAAAAACAAAATGCCAGAAATAAAGAAACCAACAACATGGAAAACTGCAACAGATTTAAATGTTTATCAATCAATCAATATGAGGCTTATATCGCGCGTATTCCGTGAGTACAGTTCTTAAGCGCAGGGATTTATTTTTTTAATTTATTTTTAAATTATTTAATTTTTTAATTTTTATTTTATGCAATTTATATTGCGCACATATTCAAGGCGCAGGGATTTATTTATGCCGTGTGAGATGGAATTTTTTTTACACAATACATCACGCATTCACATCGGCCAGCAGATCGCAGCCATTTTGGCGCATATCCTACTTTTCACGGCCTATTATTCCAAGTCACACGGGTATTTTGGTGGACATTTTTATCTATGCCAATACAATTTTGCCAGGAAAGACCCTTTTGTCAATCGTGGGATCTTTAACGTGCACACCCCAATGTAGTGTACACGAAGGGACCTCGGTTTTTCGTCTCATCCGAAAGACCAGCACTTGAACCCACCACCTAGGTTAGGAAAGGGGGGAGAAAATTGCTAACGCCCTGACCCAGGGTCGAACTCGCAACCTCTCGCTTCCGAGCGCAAGTGCGTTACCACTCGGCCACCCTGCAGTCCTTTATAGCCTTTACAACGGAAAGCCAGTTGTGTTTTTCAAGAATCCTACCAGCAGGTATACTTAAGTGTAACTTAATTAACATATTATGCATAATTTTTTTTTAGTTTTGATTCTGAAGTACATTTTGTCTTCAAATCAGTTTTCATATCCCCCCCCCCCCCCCCCCCCCCTCCCCCCAAAAAAAATTAGAATCAATAATTCTATAACACATAAATTCATTTCCTTCTTATACAGGAACCAATGGTACGTATGATGAAAGGATAGTTTTGGGACCAACCAAAAGCGTCCCTGCATTGCAGGTGGCCTTTCCTAACAATTAAATTTTGGTTAGATATATGATAGAAAAAGGGAAAACAAAAGCCAGCCTTTCATTGGAAGTGTCCTCTCAATGGAGGAGTAATATATGACGTTGCAGCTACCCAGCTACCACTGTGTATCCTGCTGGGTCCTTGGCTTAAATTTATAGCTCTAAGTCTAACTGCATGTCATTACTTCACAATATAATTAGCAGATAAAAGGTCATCACAGCTGTGTGGCAAGACCTCCATAAAAAAACATCAACAACAAAACTGAAGCACAAACACATAATGTTAAACGCATTGTAATCTAGAGATTACTATTCATCTGACAAATGCAAACAATAAACAGCAAACAAAAATTCAAAATTGCAATGAACAAAGCACTACAACAAAACAAAAGTCAACATCATGCACATCTTATGAAAGTGAACACTAATTCTTACATTCCCTGCCAGCTGCATAGTTGAACATTTGCTTGCACACATTCTGCAGCTATCTTTTGTAGCTGTGTTGGACATAAAAGCAAACTGTCATCAGTTTTTGCAATCTCACTAACATCTCTCGCGAATGACATTGCTGATTGCTGATCAAGTCACTGGATTTCAATGAATACCAATTCATTAAACAGCAATTAAGTGCCAACACTGATAAGGTGTAAACAAAATTCTTTTTAGAGTCTTTGGTAAGTACCCCAACCGACCTAATTTTTTTTCTTTGACCAAAGAGCTTTGTGTGTGTATTAACAAAAAAATCGCAAACATTTATATTTAATTTTTTAATGTTAACTCTTACCAGTTCGCTCCCTTACCCATCGTAAGCAAGCTTACGATGCCCCCCCCCCTCCCCCCTGTAGTTTTCCACTGACCAATTATCTAATTATAAAAAAAAATTGGTTATTTTACATTGGATGGGTTGGACAGTGGATAAACTCATATGTTAGACACACTTTATGACAGAAACAAACTGGGTTTTTGTTATAAGTTAGTTATAGGAATGCATTATTAGGCAAAAAACAAAAAATAGTCTGTAACATAGGCCAAAACAATAGGGTCGGTCTTTTTTTTTTTTCAAAAAAACATATTTTTAAAGTTATTTTGCCAAAAAACAAAGCCCTTTTTTTTCCCCCCTCCAAAAAAATATATTTTAAAGTTATTTTGCCAAAAAACAAAGATTTTTATTTCATTTTTTTCCCCCCCCCAAATGCCCCAAAAAAGTCTAGTGTCGCGCGAAAAAATAGGGTTGGTCGGGATACCGTAAACATACTTTTTTGTGTGTGCCTTAGGCATGGGTATGTCATGAAACGTCCAACTTTGAAATTTGGGTGGGGGTATTCAGGTGACAATAACTTTTTTGTTTATCAGCAAAACTCAATAAAACTTTGCTATGTTATGTAAAATGAATGCCAAAACAGACTAGTTAGCAGCATATCTAAAATAAACTGAACACAAAAAAAATGTCTTCTTTGTGTTTGTCACGTGTTCCAAAAAATGGGCGTACAAATTTCAACAAAAATCATGTTGTCACCCCCATAACCTTTTTTACCTTTAAAGATAGCACAATTCTCTTTGCAAATATGAAAAGCTTATTCATTTTCCTTTCATTTGATATATAACCTTCTATATTTCATTTAGAATATGACCCCAGATAGCCACTCGGCAAGTAGGCACCAACAGCACTGTAAAATATGCCCTAAAACCCCTGACTGGTAAGAGTTAATGAACAAACTTATTATGTAACTTTTAAGCTTCCACACTGAAATACAATCTCATATTCCGAACATGATTCAAAGATTGCATGCTTTTGCATAAAGCTGAAAACCTGTGGATTTAGTTTTTATTTCCGGTGAATATATACTGTTCAAAAAAGAAACGCATAGTTGCTACTTGCCAAATTTGTTTTATTTTTCGAAAAAATTAACAGAAAATCCAATATTTAGATTATTTGTTTGAAATTTGGTATGGACACAGTTGAATGCACACACAGTTCATTTGCATCTTCAAATCAATCAGTCAATCAATACGATTGGGTGCCGAGGCTGTCAAGTCAGTAGGGGGTGTGACTGCCTTGAGCAGCAACAACTGCCCGGCACCTTCTGGGCATGGACTGGATCAGATGCCGGATATCTTGCTGTGGGATGGTGTCCCACTCCTCCTGAAGTGCCTGCAATAGATCGCGATGATTTGCCGGCGCTTCTTCTCGCCTGCGCACACATCTGTCCAATTCATCCCAGAGGTGTTCTATCGGGTTCATGTCTGGCGACATGGATGGCCAGGGAAGCACCTGGACATGGTGGTCGGTGAGGAACTGGGTGGTGAGTCGTGCTGTGTGCGGGCGAGCGTTGTCCTGCTGGAATATGGCATCCTGGTCAGCCAGAAGAGGAAGGGCGTGTGGGCGCAGAATTTCCTCCACGTATCGCTGGGCAGTTATGCGCCCTTGGACGTGCAACAGGGTGCTCCTTCCAGCGGTATTCGTATTGATCGCCCCCCACACCATGACGCCTCCACCACCATGAACGGGTGCCTCATCCACACAGTTGGGCGCGTAACGTTCGTTTACTCTCCGGTAGACCCTCCTCCGACCATCATGTCGCTGGAGCAGGAAGTAGGACTCGTCGCTGAACCACACGTGTCTCCAGTGATTCCGGACGGTCCAGCGAAGGTGCTGGTTGCCCCACTGCACTCGGTTCTGGCGATGGCGGCGGGTGAGGACAGCTCCTCTGTGAGGTCTGCGAGCTCTCAAACCAGCTTCATGCAGGCGGTTCCGCACGGTCTGGTCCGATAATCGGTGTGGCCCGGGGAGAGCCTGGACAGAAGATGAGGCCGACAGGAAACGATTCCGGAGGTGGCGGAGCCGTATGAAGCGGTCGTGAGCAGCAGTTGTCGCCCTTGGTCTTCCCGCTCGTGGCAAGTCAGCAACGGAGCCAGTGGCTTGAAACCTGACCCACAGTCTACTGATGGTGCTCTGGGACACGTGGAAGTGCCTGGCGATTGCACTTTGACTTTGGCCTGCTTGTAAACGACCCAATGCAATTTGGCGGTCTTCTCTGCTCAATCGGGCCATCTTTCGTCGCTGAATGGTCGTCTGATTTCTTTGTGGCGAACAATCCGCTTTGATGGGTTTTGGAAGACATGGTGAGAGCTCAATATTCCCCGAGTTTCACGAGATTACACTGAAGCATGACGAGTGGTCATGCCAAATGAGCAATTTTGACATTGTAGCCACTGATAACGCATGCGTCACGTGCAGAGCTCACTTGTGGCAATGGACGAAAGGTCGACGACCAGATAAACATTTTCTGCAGTTTGGTGGATATCCTTGTAGCCATATAACTAAATTAACCAAATATTACAAGCTATGCGTTTCTTTTTTTGAACAGTATAGATATATGGAGTGACAAATTTCCCATTGTTTGTGCACCTTCATTTTTTCCAGAGTGTTGAAAGAAGTTTAAGGGTCATCAGAAAAAATACAGATGGTCGATCACCCAAAATATATAATAAGACAATATGCATAAGAAATTCAATCACATAAACTAAAGAAGTTTTGGAGACAACATAATATTATATTATATGTCTGTTAACTCTAGCAATATTTCTCAAATAATTTGCAATTGCCCATGCATTACTCTATAATATGATTGATGATTTGCAGGCCATTTGTATACGTAACTTGTAAGCTGTTGCGAGTATTCAGATCTATTTATATTAAGCTACTATATATATCCAGGTTTCCCAATTGCTTCGTTTCCGGTCGATTTATGTGGAGCACGTGATGCGCACAAAAAATATTGGCGGTCTAGAAGTGTCATCTGCGCAATGATCGCGGCGGCTTTCTTGACCACCAAGGACGACCACGCACGTTCTTAGACGTCATTCGTTAGACCTCAATAGGGGCTGCCTTACTTTTAAGAGTTTATCATCATGTGTATTACTATAACTGCCACCCCATCACCTTTGATAACACATTTGTCACAGTAGATGTGGCCACATGTTGTAATGTGAAATTGTATGCCCTTGTAGGGCTGCAGAAAACAAGTGTTGCAGTGAAGCCAGTCAGCCATCAGAAGTGGATTTGCCGTTCCTGGCAATGAACTGATCACCTGACGACATAAAGAGAAAAGAGAAACATAGTAACCAGCGACTAATATCGCACGCCAGTTGTTCTCACGGATTTTCACATAATTTTCAGATTCTGATTTCCATTGTATGTTGAATAACTCACTGTCTCGCAATAAACTACAAGTATTATACATCCCACTCAGCTTAATCAAGATCTCAAGATCTCAAGACCAAAAGGCGAGACGTACCCCTTCCATTTTATTTTACTTTTTTTTACTTTTTTTTTACTGATGAATTCTTTCCGTTGTCGTCTGTCATATGAGCGTTGATCTGTCGTTATGCGCCATACATGGCCCAGCTCATCCGGCTTCAGCGTGTTTTTATATCGGAGTGGTCCTTCTCCTAGACTGGTGGCTTTACAGGGCTGTCGAGTCCAGTCTACCCGGCTATTTGGCCATAGCTGGCTGGTTTGTTTATCTGAGCTGACCTTCCCCAGGGCTAGAACTTAAGATGCGGCTCTTGATCGCATGATGCTCCCGTCATTGGAGACCTGGGGTATTTCTTGAGTGTAACAGTGCCACCTGTTACCCCGCCCCATCCTGTTGGAAGCACCGCCAGTTGGTCCGCGACTGCTTATTCGTCCTGGCAAGCCTGGCTTATTTCGCAGCTAACCTCCATATCTGAAGGCCATCTCACTATCCGCCACCTGTGAACGCGCCTGATGAATGGGATTGATTGTTACGCAGATCAACCTTAATGGTAATTAATTCCCTCTTTTAGTGCACATCGATAATAACAAGGTATGGAGCTTAATATACGTATACCATGGCCACATTTGACAGCACAACAACGACGTCCGTGAATATCCACACGTTGACTGTCGTCTGCTGGGCATTTAGACGCAAAGAGTAGCTTCCCTTTATCAAGTGAAGTATTGTGTTCTTGATTTCCCCCCCTTGTGCTGTGTGTTAAAATACAAAAATATGTTTGACTGGCACCGAGATATCCTTTTTTCTTTCTGGGTATTTGAAGCAGTTCTAAAGAAATTATTTAATTTCTAAGTCGTTAGTGTTCCGCTCTAACAAATTTTGTAAGGTATCATGGGATACCGAAATGGCGGAAGTACGTCTTCCTTCAGAAACCAAAGTTGTTGGGGAAAATGTGAAAATCAGATCCACTTTAGTGCGTTAAGCTCCCAGTTGTGGGAGTGGTGGTTGTAAATTAACTTGGTAAGCCTTGAATGCTTTTGCTTTGTTTCTCAATGTGACGACAGTGGAATGTGACAAAATGTCAGTGATGTACTACTACTATACTTTTATAAGCGAAAATTGATGTCTCAGTCACTGAGTCAGTGTCTGTCACCGTGACAGTGTCACTGTCATTGTTACGCTATTGGTGTTACTCAAAGACATTTATTTGCACATGACCTTTTAATACCAATTTCAACCAAACCGAAAAAAATCCAGCTCTACTGGGGCACCAGTAGATCCAGTCGAAATGATTGAAGATATGCCACGAGTGGGAGACGTAAACAAGCAGTATGGTACTGGTAGTGGTAGCTAGATTATTAAGCTTTATTCTGTTGTTTTTCATTCCGAAAAAGACACACTTTAAGTGCTGTATATATACATAGTGGTCATTGTGTATTAAGATATACATGTATATTTGCGTCATGCGTGCATTTGTCTGTTAAAGTTTGCCTTTACTGTTTCTGTTTTTGTTACTCTGTCTGTTGAACTTCAAGTTCAATTTTTGAGTTGTTTTTTTTTTAAACTTTTGTACTACATGTATAGTGTGCCATACATTTTCAAGTACCACTCTCTCTTTTGGGCCTGACCACATTCCATACACTGGATGGTGACTGACAGTTAAAAAATGTCTCTTAATTATAACACTGTAAGTGTAACAGGAGTGTTTGTAAATTGTACACATTTTTGTGAATCTGAATGGGACAAATTTCCTGATCTCATCAACATGTATAAGACATAAATTTGAGTTTTTTGACTGGCTTTACGGTTTTCAATTGGACATTTTGAATCACCAACAGTGGTCATAGACATCAGTGTCTGCTATTAACTGTTCTCTCTTGTCTTCTTCTTTTTTTTTTTAACTGTACAAAATGTTTGTTTACTTTGTTACATCAGCTAGGTTTAAAAATAAAGAAGAACTAGTAGACTAGGTAAGGAGCTGAGGAAAATGATTTGGGAATACTTGGCAACTCTTCATTTTGACTTTGACTAATACTGTAATAGTAGTAATACACAATTTGGCTGGTTCCACTTTTACTGTTAGCATCTCTTTCTCTCTCTCCCTATATATTTTTTGTGTGTGTGTTTGTAATTTAAACATACTTTTTTCTTTTGACTAAAGAGCACTTGAATTTTTTCATTTGAATTTTTGAAACATTACATTTTTTTTTACTAGGTTGAATAAAAGTATTAAAACAAGGGTCAGACATACTAATGACAATGACATTACACAGTTACCTCCCTTGAGCAGTTGATGAGAAAAATATCACTTCACCAATGAATTCATGACTGCTTGAAATGTACAACAAACTATTTCAAGTGAGTTTGTTCCACACGCTAACTGTTAAAAGGACTCAGTGTACCCAAAACCACTGATGTTTAGGGCAAGTAATTACTCCATACTTCATTACCTGAGAGTGAGACTAAAGGGGCTGATTCCATGCCAGTGGGCTACATAAAGTGACTGCATGAAACAGAATTTCAGTTACCGATTCTCTGGAACAGTTGCTGAGCCTGTTGCTGTGTCTGATGTTTGTGTTGTGGTTTAAATATGTTGCCAAACAAAAAAAGGGTCACCTAGTGTTGTGATCTTGAGTACATAGCTGCAAAATTCTGGCAGGCCCAGCTCTGCGGTTTAAATTGAATCATCAATGAATGCAGTGAAAGCGTTTTGACCGACACAAGCTAAATTTAATTTGACTGAGCCTGTCCTCTACAAAGAATAGACATCTGACCCCCCGCGGGTTAGGGGGAAGAATTTACCTGATGCTCCCAGCATGTCGTAATAGGCGACTAACGGATTCTGTTTCTCTTTTTACCCTTGTTAAGTGTTTCTTGTATAGAATATAGTCAATTTTTGTAAAGATTCTATCCCATCTCCCCCCTTTCCCCGTCGCGATATAACCTTCATGGTTGAAAACGACGTTAAACACCAAATAAAGAAAGAAAGAAAAGACAGACACCTGACCTTATGAATCGGATATGTGAGGCAGTTAATCGGACTATGAGTATGACCAATGTCCGACGCAGAACGACATATATTTATAGATAAATGTCATACAGCAAACTATAAATGTTTGCGTATGTTACTTACTACGTAACTAATAGAACGTTATGAATTCACCCACTGCTCTCTACACATGCATTCTCCGAACCTTGAATGCACATCCTACACAACACAGCCTTCCCATCCCCCTTCAATTAATCAGTATGATTTCTGCTTACCTGGAGATTGACATCACCAGACGGAGTGCCTCTTTTCAATGAATGTACTACTTGGTAGTGTTTACATTCAACTACTAGTACTACTGTACTAGTACTTGTAGTACTAGACTACTACTAGTACTACTAGGTACTACGATTGAATTAGAAAGAATAAACCTAATTTCCTTATCTTATCTAAGTTCTATCTCAGTATCTGTGCTTGGTATTCAACTTTTCATCCTTGTAGTTATAATATTCTCTTTGGAATAAATACATTTATGAGTCTGTGACATTTTTGTCACATTTATTTTGTAAATAATAATGCAGTGCAAGTGATCTTTGATGTGTATTTTCCAGGACATGATGGCTGATAATGGTCCAGTCAAGAGTGAAAGCGGCGAGGAAGATCAAGATGACATTACAAACCCAACAGCTACCACAGCAGCAAGAGACAGCAGTGGGGCCGAAGAAAGCATCGAGACTCAGAGCAGTAGCCTTCCCGCAAACAGAGATGACGGCACGACAAACATTGTCACAAGGACCAGTGTGATGCAAGCGTCATCCCATTCCCAAGTGACGACCGACAGCCACTTAAATGGCTGTTTGTCCTCGCCAGCAATCAGGAGCACCCATGTTCCAGACTGTCTGAACAAAAGGTACGAGAGGAACAGTTCATCACTACAGGCTGTTGTGACACAAGGTAACCCTACTGCTGCAGCCAGTGTTTTTCACTCAAAGAACGAGGCTGGGGCCAGTTGCAGCCATGACAGGTCTGGGATGCATCTGAATGGTTTGGTGTCTGTGTTCTCGCATAATCCCAGCCTAGTCACCTCACAAACAAATTTTCTGTCAGGTTCAAGTCGAGTAGTGAATGGTGGTGGTGGGTTTTCTCATGATCTAAGCACTGATGATAACTTTGACCTTGCTGCGCCTGACATTGGGTCGGCCATGGGCCAGTCACATCAGTGTCACAAAGGCACCAGGCCTAAGAAACTGAGAAGACGCTTGCGCAGAGACGATCGACACCACAGCGCAGCGCTGTCTGATTCTGAGGAAGAGGGCGCCAAGTTTCAAGGCGGGATTTCCGTGGTGCGACCCAATGTGGTGGACTGTTCTCACATGGGTGGAAGGCCGAGAAATGCAGGTCAGTGCAATGGAGAGATGTCTCCCCCTGTCCCTCAGCGTGATCAGGGAGGGTTCAACCAGCCAGTGGCGCTCAGAAGGGACGATGACTTAGTCGATGAAGGAGCAGTCTGTGATTTTGACAGAAACGTTTTAGTTGATGAAAATCTTGTCTACACCGAAGACACCAGTATTCCCTCACCAGAAGACGGTGGTAATGAAAGGTCAAACTTTCCCAATGGACACGCGTTGCATGGTTCTCCTCTCTTACATCACCATAGAAATGGGGGCCAGCGGCGTTACTTCCCCTATCGTGGCTGCAATTCTAGTGATTCGGAGGATGGCTTGTATAGGCGTGGTGCTGTGGGACGGCGAAACGAGAGCCATGCTGAGGAGGACAATGGAGACTTTATTGATGCAGACTTGCCTGCCTCATCTCGCCAGCTTCTCTCCAGTTCTGCTGACTCTGCTTCGTTATCTTCTGTAAATGGTGACCTGGCAGAACAGGCAATAGCGCCGTATCCTAACAGGCCGGAACATGTGTCTTCCCAGTTAGAAAATGATTTGTCGGGTGGATCAGACAAGGAGCTGAACCACAACCAAGACTCACCATCAGGTCTTCAGCCTCTAAGGGATGGTGCTACTGTCAGAACTTCCTATTCTAGTCCAAGTCATGATGGAGGCTTTGACAATTTTCTGCTGCCTCGGGACTTGTCCAGCTCTGAAGGCGTTTTCTGGAACAGCAGCGAGAGCGAAAACGAGGATGAGTTGAGTGAAGGAGCGCCAGCGGACAACAAGATGTGCCAAGAGGTTCCAGTCACGTCGTCAGAGGGTGCGGGTGTGGCCGAGGCGCTTGTGGCTCCTTCCCACAACGAGCACAGCAGAGTGGGAGAGCCCCAGTTTGGTGCAGGCGGGGACCTGACGATGTGTTTCCACTTTGATCGCGCCTGCTGCCTGCAGGAGAACCAGTGGCCCATGCCCAGCTGTGTGCCCCACGCTTTTCTGGCTGGTCACAGCGCTGCCCGCCACTGCCCCCACCCTCACCTTCCCTCAGACTCCCCGTTGGAAGGGGAAGCGGGTGGAGCCTGTGCCCCTCCCCCTCCTGTCAACAACCTGAGTCGCCTCCACCCCGCCTCCCGCTCCGGAGAGGCCATGGCCAATGGCCTGGATGACGTGGCCCCCTCCAACTTCAACGACGAGAGCAACCGCCAGCAGAAAGTGTTTGACAAGTTCCCCATGGTGGAGGAAGGAAGGGATGGGGACTGCGGGTCGGGTGCGGGCCCAGGAAAGTGCGACGACAACAACGTCATGTACCCTTGCCCTGTGGCCCCTGCCCCTGGTATCATGTATGAGAGGGCTGGCGACAGGGTGTCCCTCCAAGACCAGGCCACGTTAGGGACTCTGGGACCTAACGTGGAGTCCTTTAGACGACCCGACTACAAAAGTCCTTTTGGGGATGCTCCGTGGAGGGCCAACTCAGAGTGAGCTTTTATGATTATTATTGTTTCATTGAGTGTTACCAAATGAAAATTACTGATCAGTACATCAGAAGTCTTGTGTAGAGATTATTAAAGAAACAGAGGTAGAGTTACTAGAAGTAGAACCCTTCTGTTATTGTTGAGAGTACAAGTTTAGTACAGTATGGAAAATAACATATTTCATAACTTGTGTGAGTTCACCAAACACACATGGGTACTTGCAGTGATTGTGATGCACTGTACTTATAATCTTATGTGTGTACTTTGTCGCAATTATCAAAGTAAGTGTAGTATGAATCATGAGTAGTAGTATTGCTTGCATTCGTACAGAACTTTACAGTTACACTAAAGGCTTCATAGGTTTAGGCACAGCACTGCATTATTTAAACTCTTCATTTCATTGTTACTGTCAGTGTAACAATCACATTCTTCTAAGCTATTAGCAGGGTTTCGCCTGGGAGAAAAAGGCAATGGGACATTTGTCCCCCTCAACTAAAT
Organism: Littorina saxatilis; assembly: GCF_037325665.1. Taxonomy (NCBI): domain Eukaryota; kingdom Metazoa; phylum Mollusca; class Gastropoda; order Littorinimorpha; family Littorinidae; genus Littorina; species Littorina saxatilis. The sequence goes on from NC_090245.1 coordinate 13,700,040, forward strand.
TCGGATGGGACATTGACAAAGGCAAGAAGCGTCAAAGATGCATGTTTGCGTTTTTGACCAAAGATGCAAAATGGTGCAATATGGTGCCATTTGAAAATTAGCCGCTATATTGTGTTATCTCTGTATGTGTGTGTGTGTGTGTAATCTTATGTAAAGTGTACAATTGGTGGCGCAGTGGTACGTAATCTCAATGCGCCCTTTGATGCACTGAAGGGAATTGTGATGGGACATTTTCAGATGTAATGTGCCAATGGCGCAGGGCGCACTAGTAGATGAAACCCTGTATCTGGGTCTAAGTGACACTGCTACTAGTACTACTACTAGTGATAAGTCGCAGAATTGAGAGGCCATTTTCTGTTTACCTTTAGTTGTGTTTTTTTTTTATATTTTTTTTTTTATATAAATCTACTTAATTTATTAAAAAAAAAAATTATGTTTCCCTTGACTGCAAATAATCAAAGAGAGTTCATGCAACATGTTACTTTTGTTAGGTTTTATCCAGTGAGGAAAACACTGTGAATCTTTTATGATATTTATTCAGAAATATGTTATTTCTTGACTGTAGGTCTGGTGTGTCAGAGCCTGTGTATGATGAGAGCTATGGATACCGTCTTTGTCCTTCTGCTGATTGCTGCATGGCACATAACTCTCTCCACCAACCAACCACCAAGGGAGGCAAGGATGGCAAAAAGGTTTGTACGCTTGTGTTTATCATGTCTGTCTCAGTGTTTCTGTGGATGCAAAGGATACAAATGTAATATGGTTTTTGCTTTAACTCATCGAAAAAAATGTTTTGTGTACAGTATATATATATTCTTGCGCGAAATAGCCTAAATGTGGATGCGTGAATACATTTCAGACAATGCTACGACGGGCGCAGTGGCATGGTGGTAAGACGTCGGCCTCCTAATCGGGAGGTCGTGAGTTCGAATCCCTGTCGCTGCCGCCTGGTGGGTTAAGAGTGGAGATTTTTCCGATCTCCCAGGTCAACTTATGTGCAGACCTGCTACTGTGCTAGTGACTTAACCCCCTTCGTGTGTACACGCAAACACATTCAAGATCAAGTGCGCACGGAAAAGATCCTGTAATCCATGTCGGAGTTGAAGTTGGGTGTGTTATGGAAACACGAAAATACCCAGCATGCCTACTCAACGAAAGCGGAGTGAGCTGACTATGCTCTCAGAGTATAGTGTGGGGAACCCAAATGGGCAAACGAGCTCACACGTAACCAGAAAATTCTGCAACGCTGAAGAAGAAGACAATGCTACACTATACTAAAACACCATTTGCTACGCTGAAAACTCCAAACAAATGTTAATTGCTACACTTGCAGTTTCACAAGGGTTAGCAGGTCTGGTCCGGGATCCCTTATGGTAGAGGATCTGTGGGGAGCCCTGTTCCCATTTCTCATTAACAGTCCTAATTTATTCTGTTAGTGTTATAATGAAAACAACATTAAATATAAAGGTCCATGAAATTCGTGTTAAACTCATACATGTGTGCTTTTTCTCACAGAAACGGATAGTTTGCCGGCCCATTGAAAATGGCATGTATTCCTTGCCATCGGTGGAACGCATCATGATCTGGAGCGAGTATGAGGCCTACCTGCTGCAAGTCAAACAGATCGGGATGTCTGCTTGTGGACAGACTGCTGTGCTCAATCTCTTGGTAAGTCCCAGTGCCTGCATGCATACAGGTTGTTACAGTTGAACCTGCCCCGGCGACCACCTCTTATTAACGACCACATGCTCATTAGGCCAAAAAAAAAAGGTCTGTTTACGGTAACATAGGCCCAAAAAATAGGGTCGGTAGGTCAGGATTTTTGTTTTTTTTGTTGTTTTTTTTGTTTTTCCAAAAAAACATATTTTTACGTTATTTTGCAAAAAAACCAAGATTTTTTTTTTTTTTTTTTTTTTTTTCCACCCAAATGCCAAAAAAAAGTCTAGGGTCGCGCGAAAAAAATAGGGTCGGTCGGGTTACCGTAAACAGAGTATTTTTTTTTTTTGCCTTACAACCACCTATTAAGATCCCCGCTGATGTTGTTGCTATATTTTCACCTGCCCCTACCTGTTTCTAACAACCGCTGTTGGTTGGTCTCTTGGATCGTCATTGTGGACAGATTCGACTGTATTTCTTGTTTGTTTTTCTTGTTTGTCTTCTTTTCTTTTATCTTCGATAGGTGTTTTATTGTGCTTGAGTTTTTACATTTGGACCGAGTGAGTGATCGATACAAAAAATCCAAATTTCACAGTCAGTCTTTCAGTGCAGTAATGAAAAAAAGTGAAATATAAAAGTACTTGAACAACATTTTTTGAACACTCAGAATTTATCCATGTGGTTACAGATGAGTTCGCTTAGGACATCTTGATCTTTATTTACGTAAAAGTGAAGTGTGTTGTTTTTTGCAAATTGCAGAAAGCGTTTGAACTGGTGGCAGAGAAAGAGGACGTGTGCAACACCATACAGGTCAACATGAGGAAGGAGAAGGCATCTGTGGCAGAGTATCTGGCATCCAGGGCTGTCGCAGGTACTTTTTCACTGTTCGGTAATCATGGATTGGCACAAAAGTCACTTTTTAGGGGTTTCATTCAGCTTGTGTTATTTTATCGTTTGATTGTTCAGAATTATGTAAGGAGACAAGACACAAGGCCATGTGCAATATACTTGGAATAAGTTAAGAAATATTTGAAAAAAGTAAGACTTTGTGGATACAATTTATCTACACGTTCTAAAATATTTGAGTTTTTCTCTGTTATCTTCTGAAATTTCTCTTTCAGGGTTTGTTTTGAAAAGCAAGTAAACATGCAATTTGCAATGCATTTCTGAAAATGTAAATTGTCTCTTCTTCATTATTTTTAATTCACTATTTGTCTTTATTTTTAGCAGTTTTACACTGGATCGTCAGTTGAAGATTTTGATTTTGTGAGTGTGACAGCCTCTCAAGTGAGCATGTGTACTCTTTTTCTCAGGCACAACGGCTGAGGACTTGCTGTCGGGTGTGGAACGCCTGACGAAAGGAGAGATCCGTGGTCGGTTCTTTCAGCTGTGGCCGCCTCGCAATGTTCAGCTCCTGACGTGGCTTTCACAATGGATGAAACGAGGTAAGTTAATACAGTGAAAAAACCCTTTTTAGGACTCCCTTTTTTGTTAGTCGTCCCCCCCCCCCCACTTTTTTGACTCGAATGCGAAGCAAAAGTGAGTCTATGTACTCACCCGAGTCGTCTGTCCGTCCGTCCGTCCCGGCGTCCGTCCGGAAAACTTTAACGTTGGATATTTCTTGGACACTATTCAGTCTATCAGTACCAAATTTGGCAAGGTCAAGGTCGCAGGGGCCATAAATGTTGTCTAAAAAACAGCTATTTTTCACATTTTTCCCATTTTCTCTGAAGTTTTTGAGATTGAATACCTCACCTATATATGATATAGGGCAAAGTAAGCCCCATCTTTTGATACCAGTTTGGTTTATTACCTTGCGTCAAGGTCACAGGAGCTCTTCAAAGTTGGATTGTATACATATTTTGAAGTGACCTTGACCCTGAACTATGGAAGATAACTGTTTCAAACTTAAAAATTATGTGGGGCACATGTTATGCTTTCATCATGAGACACATTTGGTCACATATGATCAAGGTCAAGGTCACTTTGACCCTTATGAAATGTGACCAAAATAAGGTAGTGAACCACTAAAAGTGACCATATCTCATGGTAGAAAGAGCCAATAAGCACCATTGTACTTCCTATGTCTTGAATTAACAGCTTTGTGTTGCATGACCTTGGATGACCTTGACCTTGGGTCAAGGTCACATGTATTTTGGTAGGAAAAATGTGTAAAGCAGTTCTTAGTGTATGATGTCATTGCTAGGTTTAGCTGAAGGTCAAGGTCATGTAACGGTCAAGCATGTGAGTCGTATGGGCTTTGCCCTTCTTGTTTATTTTTTAATGACCCTAGTTTTTCAGATTTTTTGTCGATAACATGGATAAATGTACCTACATGTTAAGACTTCCTGCCTTCTAAGACCTGACTTTTGGAGATTTTTGAAGGTCTTAAAAGGGGGGTTGCACTCTACTTCTGTAACCGCTGGGGGGTAGAGAATAAAGTTTTTGTTTTTGTTTTTTGTTATTTTGAGGGAGTTTGTCTCTGTCTTTAGAGAATTGATATGTATAGAGTTGTAATGGATCCCAGTTTGGTTTATGTTTCTTGAAACATTGATTGAAAAAACGGCAGTAGCCACCATAACTTCATCACTGATTGTCTCTTATAACCAAAACTGTTCTTATTTCCTTATTAGCTTAAAAGTCTCTGTAATGCTTCTGTGCAGACCAAAAGTAAGCAAAAAGTTTCTCTTTTCTTCTTCAGGCGCTGTACCCATTGCGACATTGAACCTTCAGCAAGGCGTCAAACAGCATCAACAGATTCCAGACGCTTGGCACCACCAGATGGTGTACGGTGTGGGACCCAGAGGTAAGTCTTCTGAAATTAAACACCGCCCCTAATCCTAAAGGTAGCGTGGGTAAACCAATTTTGTTATCAAAGAGAATATACTGGACTCGCAACAAAATATACAAACAAATGACAATGAACAACGTTTCGACCTAAAGGTCTTCAACAGGTTAAAAAAATGAAAACAACAATACAAATATGAAAACGACTTATCAGAGAAGATGGCGATGATGTCCTCCCAGTGCAAAAGAAGGGGGAAAGGGAGATAAATCAAAAAGAAAAATGAGCAATGAAAAATGAAACCAAAAAGAAACAAATCAGAATAATAACGCTTGAAGGGCCTGAAGTTGAAAGAGAGAAAGAGAAAGAGAGAGAGAGAGAGAGAGAGAGAGAGAGAGAGAGAGAGAGAGAGAGAGAGAGAGAGAGAGAGAGAGAGAGAGAGAGAGAATAAATAATAAGTTTATTTTGTTATCAAGTTAAAGTTTATGATGCAAATGCAGAGATGATATATTTGGTCTCTTAGAAGACGTATAATACAGAATTTGGAGCAGTCCAAGCGGTAATGTTTTTTTGGGGACGTTTTTATATGGGTAGGGTACAAACACCACTTGGACATGATTTTTGAGAGAAAAAGTGAAGAGCATTGTCACTAAAGTAAAAGTGTTCAAAATATGGGATGAAATATTTAAGACAAAATTTACGGAAGAGGTTTAGTTACATAAAAAGGAATAACACTGTTAAAAAAAAGTCGAGGATGGTGAAAATAAAAAGGTTTTTAGTATGCATGTCTATTATGTGCACTCCATCCATGACAAACGAGCTATTCCGATAAACAGCCAGGTGTTATTTTTACATGTTTCTGTTTTTGACTCACATGCGAAGCAAAAGTGAGTCTATGTACTCACCCGAGTCGTCCGTCCGTCCGTCCGTCCCCCCCGTCTGTCCGGCCGTCCGGAAAACTTTAACGTGGATATTTCTTGGACACTATTCAGTCTATCAGTACCAAATTTGGCAAGATGGTGTATGATGACAAGGCCCCAAAAAACATACATAGCATCTTGACCTTGCTTCAAGGTCAAGGTCGCAGGGGCCATAAATGTTGTTTAAAAAACAGCTATTTTTCACATTTTTCACATTTTCTCTGAAGTTTTTGAGATTGAATACCTCACCTATATATGATATATGGGGCAAAGTAAGCCCCATCTTTTGATACCAGTTTGGTTTACCTTGCTTCAAGGTCAAGGTCACAGGAGCTCTTCAAAGTTGGATTGTATACATATTTTGAAGTGACCTTGACCCTGAACTATGGAAGATAACTGTTTCAAACTTAAAAATTATGTGTGGCACATGTTATGCTTTCATCATGAGACACATTTGGTCACATATGATCAAGGTCAAGGTCACTTTGACCCTTATGAAATGTGAGACCTGTTTACTCTTACGATTTTGGCGTAATTTATTACGATTTTCTGCAAAAAATACGCCATTCCGCTATCCGTGTCAAGACTACGATTTTGATAAATTAAAAAAATGTTAAAAAAAAAAATGTTTTTTTTTTTAATCAATTCACATGTTTGTCATTGTTTTTTTCAATGGCAAAATGGGGTGAAAAAGCACAGGACTGACCAGAGATCATGTCTGTCTGATGAGACGCTGGAGAGCCTTATTCTAGTGGTGAAGTCTCGCCCTCACTCATTCGGCAAGCGCAAGTACAGTAGAGAAGCGCTTGACACACTGAAAAAGGCCTACTACGAGCAAAAGAAAAAGAATCAGTGATGCATGTGCTTTTGATGTGATCTTCTTTGAAATTATGATGACTACAAAAACTGACTGATGTGTTTTGTTTGTGAATGATGGATATATGTGCATGATTGCGTTTCGCAGACACAGTTGTCATGTGCGTTGTAATTGGCGACGAATGCTGGATGATTACTATTTTTGTGCCAGGATTACTATTTTTGGGGCTGAGCATTACTCCAAAACACTTATGGGGGTAAACAGGTCTGTACAGGCATGAACATTCTCCGTATTTTCCGTATTTTTGAAAAAAATAAACCGTATTTTTGTTTATTTTCCGTATTTTTCCTTTTTTTAAATTTTTTTTTAAATTTTTTTTTTTTTCCTAGTCATAGTTATAGTAAAATAGTTTTGGGGCCATGTTTGAATCCAATTTTAAGGCTCAGATAGCCCCAGATTGCACCAAATTGCACCCTTGAAAAAAAAAATTGGGGGGGGGGCATGCCCCCGGACCCCCCTAGAAGTCTTGGCGCTTCGCGCCTGCGAAACTTGGTGCTACGCGCCTGCGAAACTTGGAGCTACGCGCCTTCAAATTTTGTTTTCAGTATTTTTGTATTTTTTCAGTTTTCATGCCTGTCTGTAGTGAACCACTAAAAGTGACCATATCTCATGGTAGAAAGAGCCAATATCAATCAATCAATCAATCAATGAGGCTTATATCGCGCATATTCCGTGGGTACAGTTCTAGGCGCTCTGTAGTGATGCCGTGTGAGATGAAATTTTATACGGCCAGTAGATTGCAGCCATGTCGGCGCATATTTACTTTTCACGGCCTTATTCCAAGTCACACGGGTATGGTAGACAATTATTAACTGTGCCTAAGCAATTTTGCCAGGAAAGACCCTTTTGTCAATCGTGGGATCTTTAACGTGCACACCCAATGTAGTATACACGGGGGGTGGTTCGAACACCGAAGAGAGTCTGCACACAAAGTTGACTCTGTGAAATAAATTTCCGCCGAACCTGGGATCGAACTCACGCTGACAGCGGCCAACTGAATACAAATCCAGCGCGCTACCAACTGAGCTATATCCCCGCCCAATAAGCACCATTGTACTTCCTATGTCTTGAATTAACAGCTTTGTGTTGCATGACCTTGGATGACCTTGACCTTGGGTCAAGGTCACATGTATTTTGGTAGGAAAAATGTGTAAAGCAGTTCTTAGTGTATGATGTCATTGCTAGGTTTAGCTGAAGGTCAAGGTCATGTAAAGGTCAAGGTCAAGCATGTGAATCGTATGGGCTTTGCCCTTCTTGTTGCTCATGCTTGTAACAGATGAGCTAACTGATTTTGTGGTGTAGTTGTATCAGACAGGATAGCACACCCGTAACAATGACCCCACCAACCGCCGTGTCAAGTGCCTGTGCGTGCATGCTGCATTCCATGCACATTTTACGACGTCGTGTTGTTTGATCCAAGGGAAGGCACTCAAAGCAGTTACTAATGTCGTCTGCAAAGCTCACAAGAACAGCTTTCTTAGTGGTTCAGGAAGTGGCGGCGACACTGAACCCTGGCCCAGAAGACGACAAAGATGTTTGGCATTGTTAATTTTCTTTTTCCATATTATACAGGAATCACAGAATGCCAACAAGATCATGCACCTTACAGCTCGACAACTTCCGAATATTCCAGTAAGCACATGGACAATTTGAGGGTTATTTTTTCATGGATTTCCCAGCAACAGTTCCCCTCCGTAAATGTTGATTCTTAGTATCTGTTTTAGCTCGTGGGACTTCAAATACATCTTGACTGTGAGGACCAAAATGATGCACAATCTAGAAAACTAAAACATTTTCAAAAAGTTCGATTTGCAGTTTTTTCAACTTTCTTTTAGCACATTGGGATGAGGAAACGTGTGCACCTTTGAGTTCTAACTTCTACATTCGGCAGGTTTCACGGTAATCAGACTCTTTGATGTGTGTAAACTTTGCCTTGAAATTACTTGCTTACTGTGTTGATTTTCATCATTTTTTCTGCTTGGCATGAGTAAGTATGGTATTTGCAATACAAAAAAATAAATAAAAGCTAAAATGTTTGTGTTTGAGCAATTATTTGAGCGAGTTTTTCGAAGCGAACGTGTGAATCCTGACAGACACCATTTCCTTCTGTCACATGACCCCATCTCAAAGTGTGATTCAAGCAGACACGAAATATCACACAAAACATATGATAATGGGGTTATTAATTCAATTAATACACAAGGTTAGTCTCTGACTAGATAAAATAGGGAAAAAATATCAAATGGGAGCATAAAACCGTTTCTGGAAAAATTTTCAATCGCCACCGAAAGTGTCTGTCAGTAAAAAAAACACGTGCTTTGTTTGCAAAGCAAAGCCTAATTTTACACATCGCGTGCTTTTGTCTGTTATTCTTGCTTGTGAACATCATTTTATTGATGTTCTTCACTGGAAAGCAGGTGTATCATCAACAGTATCACAAAATCGCAAAGAATGAACATTTTTGTTGTGATCCGACCGGTGTCTGTAGACGGAATCACACGTTCGGCAAACTTCGTTTTTAACGGAAATAACCGAGCCTTTCATCGGAAACGACGTTTCAACCGCTTCATATCGTCTGCAGGAAGAAAAAGAGGAATGCGATACCCAGTAAGTAAAACATTTAATCGTTTTTAGTGCCTTTTGATCAAGTTTTGTTGCGTCTGTCAGCAACGTTCGGCAACCCAACGTTCGGCACAGCGACGCGCGCATACGGATTTGCAGCATTTGCATTCGGAAAGTGAGGGATTTGTGAGTTCGTTTGCATAATTTCAATCGCTAGTAGGTTTTCCCTTCGTCTCCCATTGTTGTGTTTGCATGTTATTGGCATTTCATTGTGTAAATTGAAAGTTTGTGAGTAACAGTAGTACAATCTGTCGAACGTTGGCGACGCTGACAGACGCAAATATCGAACGTTGCCTTCAATGACAGAAGGGCTTGGCGATCATACTTTCGATTCGTAGGAACACAATATGGAGACAGCAATGTGCGCTCGTTACCACAACGGTCATGAACCGGTGTAACACGAAATTTTTACTCCACGAAAAATTGACTCCGGAGTAAACTTCCAGTAAAAATCTTGTACGAAAAAAGAACTCCACAAGGAACTAAATTTTTACTCCCCAAATATTTACTCCCAGTAAACATCTCGTACGAGAAACTTAGGGTCTACTCCTTCGTTTATAATTCGCGCAATATCCCATTTACGTGCAATCCCGTTTTGCCGCCGTCCCATTTTGGCGACATTTCACAAGCCAAGCGTCATCTTACTATCGCATCCCATTTTGGCGCAATCCCGTTTCGCCGCTATCCCATTTTTTTATTTTTTATTTTTTATTTTTACATTTAGTCAAGTTTTAACTAAAATAATGTTTTAACGTAGAGGGGGAATCGAGACGAGGGTCGTGGTGTATGTGTGTGTGTCTGTCTGTGCGTGTGTATGTGTGTGTGTGTAGAGCGATTCAGACCAAACTACTGGACCGATCTTTATGACATTTGACATGAGAGTTCCTGGGAATGATATCCCCGGATATTTTTTTTTATTTTTTTCGATAAATACCTTTGATGACGTCATATCCGGCTTTTTGTAAAAGTTGAGGCGGCAGTGTCACACCCTCATTTTTCAATCAAATTGATTGAAATTTTGGCCAAGCAATCTCTGACGAAGGTCGGACTTCGGTATTGCATTTCAATTTGGTGGCTTACAAATTAATTGATAACTTTGGTCATTGAAAACCTGAAAATTGTAAAAAAAAAAAATTTGTTTTTAAAACGATACAAATTTACATTCATCTTATTCTTCATCATTTTCTGATTCCAAAAACATATAAATATGTTATATTCGGATTAAAAACAAGCTCTGAAAATTAAAAATATAAAAATTATTATTAAAACAAAATTTCCGAAATCGATTTAAAAACAATTTCATCTTATTCCTTGTGGGTTCCTGATTCCAAAAACATATAGATGTGATATGTTTGGATTAAAAACACGCTCAGAAAGTTAAAAAGAATAGAGATAGAAAAGCGTGCTATCGATCCTTCTCAGCGCAACTACTACCCCGCTCTTCTTGTCAATGTCACTGCCTTTGCATCGAGCGGTGAACTGACGATGCTACGAGTATACGCTGTTGCTGTAAAAATGCAGTGAGTTCAGTTTCATTCTGTTAGTTCGACAGCTTGACTAAATGTTGTACATGAACAAAGTATGCAAACCAGATGATCCAGCGACGTCCTTCCCAATTTATGTCCAATGGACGTCTACCCACAACACGCCACTGGATGCCGCGTGGTCAGCCAACCATGTGGTGCCAGTCGTGAAAACCAGGTTCTTTGTCCCACAAAGAGACATTCAAGTTTGGGACTTTGTGACCGCTGACTTTGTCAGCATGGATGGAAAGGTGGAGAGATACAGGGCGGTGATCATCCCCAAGTCAACCCATTTCCCCGATGGGCCAGATCGAGAGGAGATTTGTGTGAAGTGTTTGCGCGCAAAAGACAATGAGAGATACTATGTCTTTCCTAATGTTGATGACATTTCATGCTTGCCAATGGCTCAGATAAAAAAAATCCCACCAACCAACCATGAACAACAGGGGGGATTACTTTTTTTGACATGTGATCAAGTCTCATTTGAGCGTTCACAGTGTTACCTGAGAATAGCACACCCCCTTGAATTGGGAACAAAGAAAAAGCGTTGTATATATGCATTTTTGAATGCTTTTCTAAAGTCATAAGTTCATTATTTGTGATTTTTTTTTTTTATGGATTGTTTTGCTGAATACATGCAGTTAAGAAATTGACCCCGTTTTCAAATTTAGGGGGTAGGGTTGCCCTATAGCCCACGTATGTCTGTGTGACTGTGTCAAATATCAATCTACTCTGCGTACAAAATGTATATATGTTTGTTTTTCGATTTTAGAATGATTTCTTAAGCTGGCTATAACTTCTGAGGTCTACAGGAAACGATAAAGATAAAAAATGTACAAAATATAAGTAGCGTCCTTTATCTTACCATTGTTCTGATCAATGCTGTCCCTTTATTTGCAAGTTAACCATTTTTTGAGTCACTTGAGAAAAAGTGACTCTATGTAATCGGTCAGTGTTAGTCTGTCCGGCCGGCCGGCCGGCCGGCCGGCCGGCCGGCCGGCCGGCCGTCCGTAGACACCACCTTAACGTTGGACTTTTCTCGGAAACTATCAAAGCGATCCGGCTCATATTTTGTTTAGTCGTGACCTCCAATGACCTCTACACTTTAACGATGGTTTCGTTGACCTTTGACCTTTTTCAAGGTCACAGGTCAGCGTCAAAGGAAAAATTAGACATTTTATATCTTTGACAAAGTTCATCGGATGTGATTGAAACTTTGTAGGATTATTCTTTACATCAAAGTATTTACATCTGTAGCCTTTTACGAACGTTATCAGAAAAACAAGGGAGATAACTAGCCTTTTCTGTTCGGCAACACACAACTTAACGTTGGGCTTTTCTCGGAAACTATAAAAGTGACCGGGCTCAAATTTTATGTGAACGTGACTCCCAGTGACCTCTACACTTTGACGTCTGCTTTGGTGACCTTTGACCTTTTTCAAGGTCACAGGTATGTCTTGAAGGAAAAAATTGAAATATCATATCTCTGAAACTATTCATCGGATTTGATTCAAACTTTATAGGATTATTCTTTACATCAAATTATTTACATCTGTATTGTGTTGTGAATAGCAATTTCTTCCTGTCCATCTGATGCCTCATATAATATTCAGAACTGCGAAAGTGACTCGATCGAGCGTTTGCTCTTCTTGTTCTTAATGGGTTCAAGGAGTATGTTAAAAATTATTATCAATGGTTGCTTTAAACTGCACCTTTGGGCAGTTATTATGCACTAAAGTTGTAAAAGCATGTTTTGGGGGTTTTAGGATATAGCGTCTTGGAACGCCAATCATCTTGGAAATACGAATGTTCATATAATTTTTTTTACTGTTTTGGATAGATAAAAAGTTGAACTCTTGGTGCAAACTGTTTTTTGGTCCCTGTTTGACTATTTATTATTTTGGAATATTGTGTGTGAGGGGGAAACTGCAATCCTCAATATCATGAAACGTGCCATTCCCACTTTCGTTTGTGATGAACGGGTGGTTTTTTTTTTACATCTAACCTCACATAACGTTATTACATGTATCAGCATTCTCAACCCTGTTAAAAGGAGATCCACTGACCAAACGTTTTGGTCATTTCTGTGGCAGAGAATTACAGTTATCTTTTCTTATTTTGGTCCACGCTACTTATGGTACTGGCAAAAGTTTACTGCCTTTAACATTTATAACAGGATTGAGCAGCAGGAGTTTACTCCTAATACATGATGCTGTTTGGTGTTGAGTATGAGAGGATCATAATTGTGACAGAGTTTGCGTGTTTTCAGCTGTGTTGCAAGAAAGAAAAAAAATAGAAGTTTTTTTTAATTTTTCTTTTTACCTCCCTTGGACTGGAAGAACTAACAGAGGTTGCTCATAAAATCTTTGCTTTAGCTCAGACATCTCAATTAAACAAGGGAAGTAAATCCTCTGAGCTCTGCTAAAAGTTTGCACTCCGTCTGCCTGCCAAGAAATGGCATGGTTTGGGTTCATTTCTTCATGTTGTTCCTGGTATCTCAGAAGAATATTGCTGTCCAACAATTTGGTATTCCTTACAGACGCTGCAGTTTTCCAGGCATTCTCCCACAAATTCTATAACAAATTTTGTGGAAATGTATGGCTTATCCTCTCGATTTCCAGGTTTTTTTCAGTGGATTTTTTCCTTCAGTTTGTATGCTGACATCTAACTTCAATCAACTACGTACTAAGTACTAATACTTATTAATTATTTAATCTGTTTTCCGTTTGTATGCAGACATCTTACTATAATCAGCCACTAATACTTATTAATTATTTCATCAGTTTTCAGGGTGTATGCAGACATCTTACTATAATCAGCCACTAATACTTATTAATTATTTCATCAGTTTTCAGGGTGTATGCAGACATCTTAATATAATCAGCCACTAATACTTATTATTTAATGTTCTGTTTTCAGTGTGTATGTAGACATTTTACTATAATCAGCCACTAATACTTATTAATTATTTCATCAGTTTTCAGGGTGTATGCAGACATCTTAATATAATCAGCCACTAATACTTATTATTTAATGTTCTGTTTTCAGTGTGTATGTAGACATTTTACTATAATCAGCCACAAATACTTATTATTTAATCTTCTGTTTTCAGTTTGTATGGCTATGCAGACATCTTACTTAAGCAGCCACTAATATGTATTATATCATCTTCTGTTTTCTGTTTGTATGCAGACATTTTACTTAAATCAGCCACTTATGTTTATTATTTAATCTGTTTAAATGTGTGTACATATTCATTATTTAATTTTTTGGAAGGTGTTGACATGTATACTGACTTTTTGATTGATGTGAAGGTGTGTACTTGACGAACCCTCTGGAGATTGTGTCGGAGGAGACGATGATGGAACAGCTGTGCAGCGACTCCGTGCTGATGGTGCGCCGACAGGACGTGGTCAGTCGCTTCCAGCCCAGCGCCAGTCTCGCCCCCCTCCTTCGCCACCTGGACCCCCGCTGGTGTACCATGAACGTCCTAGGTCTGTACATCGTGTGTGTACGGGGGGGGGAGGGGTGTGTGTGTGTGTCTGTCTGTCTGTCTGTGTGTGTAGGGGGTGGGGGGGTGCGTCTGTCTCTGTGTGTGTCTGTCTCTGTGTGTGTCTGTCTCTGTGTGTGTGGGGGGAATGTATGTGGGGGGGGGGGGGGTGTGTGCCTGTCTGTGTGCGTGTCTGAGAATATGACGTCTGTGTCTGTCTGAGCATATTATATAAGTGTGTGTGTGTGCACGCGTGCATATTACATCAGTTTGTGTGTGTGTGTGGATGTGTGCCCAGAGTGTAATTCCACCTTTATTGTATTAGTATTGCCCAGTGACCAAACCAGATGAGATTTTTTTTACTTCAACTCAGTGTGTGTGCATTTGAGTGCACAAAGCATGAAGAGATATGTCTTTTTACATTTAGTCAAGTTATGACTAAATGTTTTAACATCGAGGGGGGAATCGAGACGAGGGTCGTGGTGTATGTGTGTGTGTATGTGTGTGTGTGTGTGTGTGTGTGTGCGAGGCTGACGCTAAGTACCGGCATGTCCGTATGAGAGGGCCTTAGGTACCGTGCATAGACCTTGGCTGCACTAGGTACCGCGCTAAGTACCTGCGATGTTAAAACCCATGTACATAATACTTTTGTGTGTTGTTTATGCTGTTTATATGTAGGCATGTTAGTTTGAACTACGATCCTTTATTTTCGTAAATAAGGCTCATCATTTTGTCAAGTAGTAGCGGTTTGAATTTCAAAGGTACTTAACGTATGAAATATACGTACAGAACCAACTTTTTACACACAACCTAAAAATTCTCACTGCAGATTTAAAAATAACAGCAATCGTTCTCTTGTATTTCTAGCATCATTGACAGCAAATAACTGAGTAGAAACCTAGCCCTAATTGGGAGTAGTCGGGTGTTTTGACCAACGGTACTTAGTGCTTTCTGTACGGACATAGCGGTACTTAGTGCTTTCCGTACGGACATAGCGGTACTTAACGTCGCCTGCGGTTCCAAGGTTTTATTACACAGACATAGAGATGTTGGTGGCCATATTATTTCGACCTGTATATATCGGGACAGCACAATCAATTCAGACATCCATAGACAGACAGTTTGAACTATTTTTGTAAATAAGGCTCATCATTTTGTCAAGTAGTAGCGGTTTGAGATTCAAAGGTACTTAACGTATGGAATATACGTACAGAACCAACTTTTTACACACAACCTAAAAGTTCTCACTGCAGATTTAAAAATAACAGCAATCGTTCTCTTGTGTCTCAAGCATCATTGACAGTAAATAACTGAGTAGAAACAATCTTTTACAAAGAATGACCAATAGTGAAGTGAATAGTAAACATTATACAGGCCTAAAAACAAACTTTATTAGACATCTCTCTCTCTCTCTCTCTCTCTCTCTCTCTCTCTCTCTCTCTCTCTCTCTCTCTCTCTCTCTCTCTCTCTCGGTTGTATGTATATATTAGGCAGCATTGATGTGCTAGATTATTGATAGAGGAAAGCTTGGAACAAACCACTGTGTATTTTGCATACGTTTAAATATCATGTTTTCTATTTTTTTCCTGTGATTTATGTGTACCCCCCATTGAAAGGGGCTGTAGGCCCATATTCAATTAAACTGTGTCAGTCTCTATCTCTCTCTCTCTCTCTCTCTCTCTCTCTCTCTCTCTCTCTCTCTCTCTCTCTTTTCCATAATATATTTATAGTATTCTCTCACTCCTTTATTTATTTATATGGGAGATTTATATAGCGCTTGACGTTCTCTAAGCGCTTTACATATTCTCTCTTTCTCTCCCTCTCTCTCTCTCTCTCTCTCTCCCTTTCTCTCTCTCTCTCTCTCTCGCTCTCTCCCTTTCTCTCTCTCTCTATCTCTCCCTTTCTCTCTCTTTCTTTTATATCTCTCTCGCTCTCTCTCTCTCTATTACATAATATATATTTATAGTATTCTCTCCTCACTTTTTCCGTCTCTAGCTCACGTTCCCTCTCCCCCCCCCCCCCCCCCCTACCTCTACCTCCCTTACGGCCTCATAATAAGCGTGCGCGCGCAACGACAGTAAGAGAGAGAGGCACAGAGAGATAATATCGTATTCTAAATTTATTGATAGAGGAGAGAAATGTATTATAAGATAAGAGAGAGAGGTAGGAGGGGGGGGGGGAGAAAGAGGGATCGTGAGAGATACAGAGAGCGTGAGGGGAGAAGGAATACTATTAGTATCACTATCAATAAATTATGAGAGAGAGAGAGAGAGAGAGAGAGAGAGAGAGAGAGAGAGAGAGAGAGAGAGAGAGAGAGAGAGAGAGAGAACAGAACAAGAACAAGAACAAATCTTTAATTGTCTAAGGCCACAGCCCCTTACAATAGTGGTTAAAATAACAGCAATAGTATCTGCACAGTTATAAATTATAGTCACGCATAAAATTCAACAAATACATTAAGACCCTGATGACATGTCACCGAACCTGATTTCTAAGGGTTCGTCTCTTCTGTAACATGAAGAACACAAATCTGCTGAAGCTGTTCATCAAATTATCCTCATTACTGCCACAGAAATACACAAGTTGTAGTTGCAGCGTCTTAGAGTTCGAGATTGTCAAATACTTTGCTCGAAGGTCTTGATAAAAGGGACATAAAAATACAACATGGTGTTCATCTTCTTTATCAGCTGTACAGAGAGGACAGTTTCTTGTCGTTTGGTTTGGTGCGTACCGAAACTTGTGAGCGTTGATTTCGGATACTCCTGCGTGGAAACGAGTAAGAGCAACTCTGTACTTAATATCTTCGATTAATTCAATGTATTTCTCTTTTTCCAAACCTGTTTTGTAACAATTATAAATGTCGAAACGTTCACTGCATTCTAAACAGGAGAGAGAGAGAGAGAGAGAGAGAGAGAGAGAGAGAGAGAGAGAGAGAGAGAGAGAGAGAGAGAGAGTGAGAGAAAGACAGAGAGAGGGAGAGAGTGTGAGAGAGAGAGAGAGAGAGAGAGAGAGAGAGAGAGAGAGAGAGAGAGAGAGAGAGAGAGAGAGAAAAAAATTCGTATTCTAAATTTATTGATAGAGGAAAGAGGGAAACAGAGAGAGGAGGGAAAGGGAGAGAAATCGAGATAGGGGGAAAGAGAGATATATATTTGTACTCTAAATTTATTATAAGATAAGAGAGAGGGAGGGGGGGGGGAGAAAGAGGGACCGTGAGAGTTACAGAGAGTGTGAGGGGAGAACAGCGGTAACCTTCCACTACCTAGGGTTTCTTCCCAGCATGACTGTGAGGTCTTGACACGCACCATGCCAAAGACCAACAGAAGACAATTTTAATGATGAACTCGAACTGCCTGAATATGTGTTGCCTTTCTCGTTGCAATTCGGCTGCATAATCACATGCCTGTATTTGTCATGTAAATTCTTACAACCCCGGATACAAAAACAAAACCAGAAAATGACGCCACAGTTTAAACAACAAAAGCATGGCTTTAATTTAAAATAGCAGCATTAACACCTAAATGTTTGTTATAATGCAGTAAAGCTATTACATATCTGATTATTCTTATTCACCTATTTCGTCTCCTCTACCCATGTGCGTGTGTTGTATGTGCCTCTTGTTTTATGGACTGGGCAAAGGAGCTGCGCCTTCGGCTATCAGTGTGACTGACTTTTAGGGTTTAACGTCCTCTTAGACCAACTGGTCTATATTGGGACAGGTATTGGTAATACGTTGAAGTTATGGTGTGATACTTTGATTCGAACAAGCCCGCTGTGGCTGTCTTCTTCGACACACCAGCATTGGGTTTGTCTCGTCAAAGTATCGAAATACGATCATTATAATCGGAGACGAGAGATGATGCATGCGTGTCTTCGTGTTTTCCAAGCCCTGAGTCTTTCGCTGTGAACGTGGGATTTTTTCGTGCGCATGTGTTCACACGGGGGTGTTCGGACACCGAAGAGAGTCTGCACAAAGTTGACTCCGAGAAATAAATCTCTCGCCGAACGTGGGGATCGAACCCATGCTGATAGCGACCAACTGGCTACAAAGCCAGCGCGCTACCAACTGAGCTACCTCCCCGCCGCGCTATCAGTGTCAAGTTACCTGAAGGCAGAGGGGAAGTGTTTAACTAACCGTATCGAGTCAAGCATTCCGAACGCGTGTACTGGAGTGACTGACAGGGGCTAGTCTGGACTTGACTGCGCCTGAACTGATGCGTTGTTTCATCGAACACTGTATAGTGTCTATTGACACTAACAGTTAAAAAGAGAAGTACGCAAGTCCGAATTACAATAGAAAGGGCAAGATGAAGAAACACAAAAGCACGAGGCTCAAATAGGTGCTACCAAAATTAAACAGAAACGTCTCTGGCGAACGTTTTAAACAGTATAAGACAGTATAAGCATAATTAGTATGTATACAGAATGCTATACAGTCACGCAGTCCTTCTGTTTTACTGTCCGTACTCAGATAACGGATGTTTTAGAGTCAAATGAGCTGAATCTGTGCGTATGCCTTCAAAGATGGCTTCACACGATTGTAACTAAAACTTATATTCGTAGTCCTACTATTATCCCGCCAGGCACTCCTTTCAATACTTTTCTTCATATACCACCAATAGTATTATGCTTTTAGATATCGTTGTTAAATGATGTATTTTGATGCTGTTACCGCTGTCTGTCTCTGTCTTTAGATCTCTCCCTCTCTCTCCCTCTCTTTCTCCTCCTGTCTGTCTTTATTTATCTGTTTCCGCGTCGGTCTCTCCGTCTGTCCCTATCTCTGTCTGTCTCTATTTGTCTGGTTTAATGCAAGCAATGATAAGTGTATAGCCTTATCTATACATATATAATTAATATATATCATAGATTATATACAGTAGTCCCTTCCATTTCCGGCCCTTTCGTGGGCGTGAACCTGCCTGGAGCGGCCAGCTTTCCCATGACTAATGAGTTTTCCTTCTATAATTGACTCTTAATGGCCGTTAACCTGTCTGACGCGGTCAACGGTCACTGATTTTTGCCCTAAGGTGCCCCTCTTACTCGACAGGAGCGGCCACTTAACGGCCACTTGTCACTTTCGCGGGCGAGCGCCTGTGGCTCTCCCCGCCCACCCACCTCCCACCTGCTATCTGGCCGTTAGAAATCAGCACCTGTCCACTTTCTATAACTGTTAACACATGTATCGCCTGTTAATAAAGCTGACGAGTCAAACTCAAGATTGTTTTTGTTTACATTGGAGTGTGAGCGATCGCTGCGTGTTTGTGTTTGTTTGTTTCGTGAATGAAGACGTGAGTGATTGTTGAGTGATTATTTGAAGCCTTTGCAAGCCCGTGAAGAATTTGTTCAGTCAGTCAGTCAGTCTTTCAGAATGGCAACACAAACTCCAACAAAGAAAAGACTGGTGCTGACTTCAGAGCAAAGAGTGAAGGTTATTAGCAGAGAATACTTACGCATGCGCAAACTGTAAATACAGACATGCGCATACATACATTTACGGCAGTCACTTCCGGATCGATCACAGCTGATGTGAGTTTGAAACACTTGTTTATCTGACACTCAAATACATATATAATAATCCAAACAACACACATAGAAACATACGAAACAATAGCTTAGCCAGGACGATCGAGTTAAACACGCAAATAATTAAGATGTATAAACAAAAGCAAAACTAACAGAGACAATGAATCGGCGGCTCGTGGATGATCGCTTTCTTTTCTTCATGAAAACTTGATCGTGTTTTGGGGTTTTTTTTTGGAGGAGGAGGGGGCCTGTAATGAACGGCCACCTGATATTTGCGGTCACCTTTGCAATGACTAATGGGTGACCGGATATGGCAGGTACTACTGTAATGGTATGATACATGAAGATTGTATAGGGACTTCTGCTACACTTATGGTGTAAAACACATGGGATGAATCATCATTCATGTTGTGTTGCTTGAAAGTACAGACTCGAACATCAAAGCATTTGGTGTCACTCGGTTCAAAATATTAAAATGTATGGTTCGTGCACGTCCAATTTAATTGTGATTAGGCTACACAGCCATAGTATATAGGTTGTGTATATCTAACATGATGTAATCGGCGTACCGTTTCCGCACAGTCTTCGACTCGACGACTCCATAACCCCACATACACGTGAACATCAATAGATCTCCCAAACTTCTTTGAATATTTTAATCAAAATGTTTGTAGTACATACTCAGAAGACGACCCTTCAACTCTGTTGAAACAATTCAGGGTGTTTCCGCTAAAAATGTGTCTGTAAATCAAGTTCTTAGTTGAAGTTAAACAAAATGATCCTTACATAGCCCGTAAAAGCCCGCGAGGTAAAGGCAGACAAAAACAGTTGTGAGCGCAATCTATAATTGTAACCCGTTATGGCGTAGTTGGTATGTCAATATTCGCCTGTGGTCTCCAAGGTTGCCGTGGGTTAAATCTCATGTTATTTTGTGTGTGTGAAATGTGACGCAGGGATCCCTTTGAACCCATTCCTCTTGTTTTTTGATTGTTGGTTAATCATCTTTTATAGTTCATGTTACAAACTTCTTTAATTTGGCAGGTGTTTTTATTTTTTAATTTTGTATTTATTTTTGGGGTCTTCTTTTACTTCATTCCAGGGGTGGGGTAATAAGCGGGCGGTTTAATGGTCCTTATGGTCCCTTTGTTTATTTTCGGAGGAGTGGGGGTGCCGCTGCTGTCTGCAGGTTATCTAACTCACTAGGCATGACTGTTTCGCTAAATGGAGCAGCAGCGTCAGTGGGGAACAGGGCACGAGACTGTAGAGTTATGGACCCTCGTGTACAATCAGTGAGAGCCATAGTGAAACACAATATTACACATTTATGAACAACACATATCAATTACTTCACGCCATTACCTCAGTTATTCCCATAGTAGCAGAAACATTTTTTGAACATTGTCAAATATACGTCAGGGCTAATAGTCTCGGGTGCTGTTTTACTTCACAGTTATTTTTCAAGGTTGTCAGTAATATCAGAATAAATATCACACACTTGAATGTTGTCCAAGAGCTTCAAGGCATAGTCACTGATGTCATTACTTCAGTTATTGTCAAGATTGTGGGTCATGAGAACTTAATTATAATATTAATAGTTTTATGATAATAATAAAATTAAACAGCAACAAAAAAATACGAAAAAAGTTATAAGTGTATAGTACTTGTCTTACATTATGATAGTCCTGATTTTGTGATAAATCGCCAATTTGCAAGTGCTCTACACAAGGCTAGATGTTATTAGAGGTCAAGGAGGTCAAATATCACGAAAAGGCGAAGCAACCAGCATCGGTGGCTGGCAGAGGAACCTCCCTCCGATTGGGCCAGGTGTAGGAGGTGAAAGGAGAGGCTGGTGCAGCGGGGTGCCCGAGCCTCAGAAGGATAATTGGCGATGCAGCAAGGCCATTGATATCAGCGTGAACTTGTTATCAGCCGATGCCGTTATCGGGTTACAGCCGTAGCCCTTTCGCCGTGGCTTCGCGAGCTAGCACTGTAAGTCAGATGCTGACCACCGGTTCGCGGCGCCACAGGACCATGTTTTCAGCGTTCCTTTTCGTGTTGGGATCAAGTTACCGTGCCCTGGCCAAGAACGCTAGCATTGAAGAATGGAGAGAAAAGTTCTACCTCCCCATCTTCGGTTTATGTAAACGACTAGGGCTCCTTGCATTAGGAAGTATTCGGATTCTAAATGTTTATTATTATTATCACTAGCAATACTCGTGCTCCTCACGGGATGTAACAAATGTTTTATGATTTTCATTAATCACTGATGGTGTGGATATTAAAGTGTCTATGCGAATCCATCCCATGATCAATTGCTATTATTGTTGCAATGGTCGACTTATCTTGTCTGAATCATGACTGATTTATTATTGTATTCATAGCTTCAAAGCGATGGTGATTGGAGTAGATTAGCTCCCCTAATCAGCGAAGCCTTATTTAACTATCAGTCATATGATAACCACACATATGATGGTAAAAACCCTTATAACTTTGGAACCAGACAACCATTTTTTTTTTAATGAAATTAAACATGAAGACGCAGGCCATTAGTCCCTTCATGAATTCAAAAGAGAAAAAAATCAACTCGATTTTCTGCGAAAAACATTTCGCTGTGATTTTGTAATTTGTAACTGCTATTTTGTAGACCCTTCCTCGGAGTATGTAATAAAAAAGGTTTCATTGAAATATTCCCAGAACTTTGGGAGATATGGATGTTTATGCATTGGAGAATCAAACACTAAAACCCTTATAACTTTGGAACCAGCCAACCATGTTTTATGAAATTGAACATGAAGACGCAGCACATTAGTCCCTTCAACTTAAAAAAAATTAACTCGAATTTCTGAAACATTTCTCGCTGTGACTTGGTATTTTGTACTGCTATTTTGTAGACCCTTCCTCAGAGTATGTAATGAAAAAAGTTTCATTGAAATATTCCCAGAACTTTGGGAGATATGGCTGATTATGTATTTTGACCATCGGGCCCCGTAATGACCTTGACCTTTGACATATCCAATATAAATGTTGCACACAATAGGCTATCGTGTGTCTACATCTACCTACAAAGTTTGGTTGAAAAATACTTAGCGGTTCAGGATTTATCGCAGTTCCTATATTGTGACATACATACATGCATACTTACGGAATGGAACAATCGCAAACGTTCCCGCTGGATGACGAATTAAATTATAAAAAACGTATCAGTAAAATAAAATAACAATGAACAGCACACATTCCCTGAAAAGTAATGTAGCGTAGGGGAAAGGGAGAAAAAATGTGACACCGCGTGGATTCGAACGTACGTGATTAGAACATGATGAAGCAAGAGTGTCCTAACCAACTGGCCTACAAATAATTTGCAAAAGTTTCAGGGAAAAATACAGCTATGACATTACAAAAACCATAGGCAATGGATGTTCCCGTTTTTGCCATTCCAATAAGTAACAACGATAACAACTTGATAGGTTTGAGAGTAAACTTGATTTGACATGATACTGTGTTGTCTAAAGTGTTTATTGGATTCTCGGGCAGTTTTATCCCGGACGGCTGCATGTCGAGTTTCAGGGGTGCCTAAGGGCTTCCGGCGGTAGGTAAAAATATTTAATGTTCAAATAAACCCACTTAATTAAAAAATAAACACATTAGACTCAGCCAGTCCTGATCGAGGTGGCCTCCACTATGCCCATGCAAAAGGAATAACGTGAAAGTTGCCCAGTACAACAGAAATTAGCAATTTCGTGTGACTGAGGCTATTAATTAATATATGAATTATAATTGGCAACGGTAAGCGATTTCACACAGATTAGCGCGGGACAAATATTGACAGAATTTTTTTTTATCATAACTGCAATGTTCTTCTCCCCCCCCCCAAAAAAAAAACCCCAACAACAACGCAACACCTCCTCCCTCCCCAACCCCTAAGAAGAACAGGTCCGACAAACCCCTGCGTCACACAGTAAGCTTTTTTTTTTAAATTAACGACGCCAATGGAATTCAATCTCCTGCCTCGGACACTTTCGTTTTGTCACGTTAGGAGAGCAATTTACCAACTTATCTATTTTGCGTCTTGACAGTTCACGTGAGTGATATTTTAGTGACTTTTGTGACATATAGACTGACCGGAACAAACGCAAACGTCCACCCTCTGGGTGACGAACAACAACACATTTGCATTCAAACGAAGTAGTTTGTTGATCATAGTGCAATTATCCCGTTTGACTTGTGTCTGTTCTCAATATGACTAACATATATATGTACTCATTTCTCCCAAATGGGTAAAGCTATTGAAACTCACTTTGGCTATGAGCTCGAGGTCCATGGGAATAAACGCTCATAATTATGTCCTGCAGATTGATGACCCTGGTGTCACTCAAAATTATCCCGCCAGGAAATGCTATTTCGTATACATGTACTCAATTGTCTAACCGGCACGGTTGGCCTAGTGGTAAGGCGTCCGGTTGGCCTAGTGGTAAGGCGCCTAGTGGTGGGTTCGAACCCCGGCCGGGTCATACCTAAGACTTTAAAATTGGCAATCTAGTGGCTGCTCCGCCTGGCGTCTGGCATTATGGGGTTAGTGCTAGGACTGGTTGGTCCGGTGTCAGAATAATGTGACTGGGTGAGACATGAAGCCTGTGCTGCGACTTGTGTCTTGTGTGTGGCGCACGTTATATGTCAAAGCAGCACCGCCCTGATATGGCCCTTCGTGGTCGGCAGGGCGTTAAGCAAACAAACAAACAAACAAACTCAATTGTCTCCAGTAAGGACACAGTTATTTTCTCCGAATTTAAGGCCCCAGTTTGTGGTGATTGATATTGATTTGCTCTGTAGTTTGATGATCCTAGTGCCAACATTATCCCGTCAGGCATTGTTTAAATGTTTTCGTTTGCACCCACTTTTCTCCAAAACTGATAAAACTGTTGACACCACTATTAGGAAGCATGCTCATCGGAGTCGATGCCGAGAAGCTCTGAACTTTGGTGACCCTAGGTACCATATTATCCAGCAATGAAGGGTTTTAATATACTGCTGACCATACACCCGTTAGGGTCCATATGTTCTATCAGCCCCAGATACTTTACTTGATTTTTGCTTTCGGTCCAGCGGACTCTTTTGAGCCATATCAGGACCAATCAGCCCGAGACGAAGACTTTAAATAATAAAACAACAACCACAGCACGAGATGATAAACGGAAAGTATTAGGATCATTATGGTCACTTGTTAATTATTATTTTGTTACCCCTTTATCACATGCCGGCTATTGATACATGCCATATCATTATTTTAGTTACCAAAACGAATACGTTGTGTGTGTGTATTGTTAGGAAAACTCCAATCTTTTAGATTAGTTAACAATGTATCAAGAAAAATCACATATTTGAGCGAGTTTCTAGGTGACCCTCTTCGTGATTAGGGACCTAATGTACATCCTATTTGATCTTCCATGAATGGGTTCGGTTGATATTTGAATTTTCTGTAAAAGGGGTCGCTCAGATAATCGTCAAAATGTAACTGACAAGTCCAGTGGCTAACGAAGGAAAGTATCCATGGCACAAAGGGTCAAAAATCCTAAAAATAAGCCCTTAAAAAAATAAGGCCTTATTTTTGAAAATATGCCCATATTTTTGAAAATAAGCCCTTATTTCTAAAATAAGGCCTTATTTTCCATTATTAAGGCCTTAAATCTTTAAGCCCTTAAAAAAATATGGGCATACAAAAATAAGCCCTTATTTGAAAATAAGGCCTTACGAGAAATAAGGCCTTATTTCTGTAAGGCCTTAATAAAAATAAGGGCATAAAAAGATAAGGGCATAAAAAAATATGGGCATAAAAAAAAATAAGGCCTTATTTTTTTGACCAATCATGAAGCTGAATAGAATTTGGCTGCGCCGCTCATGCGCAGAGATCTCATAACAAACATGGCGAATGGGGGGTTCAGAGATCGTGATGAATTTTTGAGAAGAACTTGTGCTGAAATTGCAAATTGCGAGAGAATTGGGGTTTCCGATGAGGTGTATGTTCGCTCAAGATAAGCATTGTTTACATGAAATGACTGTTTGATTTATATCAGTGTAACATCTTGATCTTGCTCTAGCTCCGGATGCGCAGTAGCGATGCGCAGAAAAATATGGGCATATTTTTTTAAGGGCTTATCTTTTTTAAGGGCTTATTTTTTTAAGGGCTTATTTTTTTTAAGGTCATAACAGAAATAAGGCCTTATTTCCGTAAGGCCTCAACAGAAATAAGGTCTTATTTCATTATGCCCTTATTTCCTTATGGCTGTAAATATTTAAGGCCTTATTTCTAAAATAAGGCCTTATTTATAGAAATAAGGGCTTATTTTCAAAAATATGGGCTTATTTTCAAAAATATGGGCATATTTTCAAAAATATGGGCATATTTTTTTAAGGGCTTATTTTTTGGATTTTTGACCCTTTGTGCCAAGGATAGGAAAGCACCGATCACCATCAAGACTAAATCACTACCAGATGTCAGTAGGAATGTTGGTAACTGATCCACTGACCGCTATCATATGTTATTACTACTCGCGTACATTCCGTAGAGTACCTAGAGACCAATCTAGAGCATAATTGTATTTCATTCCCTCTGCTAGAACTGACTGGGCTTGCTGATATAAGCAAGCGTTAGTTTGTAACACATTCCGGGGGCCCGGGTAGCTAAGGTGGTAGAGCACTGGACTTGTGATCGAAAGGTCGCTGGTTCGAATCCGGGCCGGGACGGACACGGGTCAACTTTATGTGCAGACCCAGAAACGGTATCCATCTCCCACCCCCGTGTCACCACAATGGCACGTTAAAGATATTGGTCATTCTGCCATAAGTGCAGATGGCTGATACCACCTAAACACGCATATATCAAAAGCCGCGAGGGCGTAAAAACTCGAGTCGTATAAACCAATTCATGTCCAATATAGGCAATTAAGACCTGACGGACAATACGCCCCTTAAAATTCACTTTTTTTTTTAACACATTCCCTGGCCCGTCCCAAGAGAATATGAAAGATATATATGCTACACGGAAGCGTTGTATAGACCGAAACAGTTCAAAATAATGATACTGGATTCAGACTTCAAAATTATTGTTTTCATATTAGGCCTACGAACAATAACTTACATGTTAAGAGAAATAATTCATGTATCGAGAGATATTGCTTTTATTCTAGGCTACATCTCTTATGGAGGCATCTTACACACTCTCTCTCTTTCTTCACCCTCCCATCTCTCTCTCTCCTTCTCTTCCCCTCTATCTCTCTAATATTGACAACACCCCTCATATGATCACTCAACCTCTCCCCATCGCCCTCTGTCTCTCACCTTCTTACACACACTCTCTCTTTTCCCAACTCTCCTCTCTCTCCATCTCTCTCTCTTCAATAATGACACCCCCCATATATCACTCTACTTATCTTCCACTCTCGAATCTCCAAACATTCGGTTAAACGTGATTAACTGGTATCGTACCCCTATGACAGATAATATTCCCTATTCTCTGCATTCTCTGCTTGCTGTAATGCTCTTTTTTTTTCAAGCCACATTTCACGTCAACCAACTTTCATCAAGACGTTATTTAAAGCGTCATTGTAGAAATGACATTCGGAAATATTAGGGGAATCCCTGTCATAACATTTTTTTCTATTTGTTTCCCATCAGGCATTTTTTGTTTTAATCACAAGTAATATAATACAGACACACAAAGAGAGACACCTATAGTGACAGCCGCTCTATCATGCTAGGACTGGTGTCAGTATACTGTAACTATACGAGGATGTCAATCAATCAATCAATATGAGGCTTATATCGCGCATATTCCGTGGGTACAGTTCTAAGCGCAGGGATTTTTTTATTTTAATTTTATTTTATCCAATTTATATCGCGCACATATTCAAGGCGCAGGGATTTATTTATGCCGTGTGAGATGGAATTTATTTTACACAATACATCACGCATTCACATCGGCCAGCAGATCGCAGCCATTTCGGCGCATATCCTACTTTTCACGGCCTATTATTCCAAGTCACACGGGTATTTTGGTGGAAATTTGTATCTATGCCTATTCAATTTTGCCAGGACAGACCCTTTTGTCAATCGTGGGATCTTTAACGTGCACACCCCAGTGTAGTGTACACGAAGGGACCTCGGTTTTTCGTCTCATCCGAAAGACTAGCACTTGAACCCACCACCTAGGTTAGGAAAGGGGGGAGAAAATTGCTAACGCCCTGACCCAGGGTCGAACTCGCAACCTCTCTCTTCCGCAAGTGCGTTACCACTCGGCCACCCAGTCCGATGTAAGCCTCTGCGATTTCAATCTCAGTGTGGCAGTACATTAATCTGCTGACCATAAACAAGGAATGCGTCCAGCTGTCTCTCTAGCTCTCCAGTAGGTTTCTCAGCGGGATACCTGCTTGACGACGTTCTAATTGATGGCACGCGAACCGTGTAATGTATAGCCACTGCGCGAGTCGAACCGCTCTACGACTAGCTGCTCCTTTCCACGGCCCCCCACCCCAACCGCCAGCCCCGCGCATCCCTCTCTTCCCCCTCCCTCTCTCCCCCCTCCCTCTCTCTCCCCCTCCTTCTTTCTCTCCCTTCCTCTCTCTTTAACCTTAATTGTCAATCCGTTTTTCATTGCTAAATTCATAAAATATCCAGGTAATATACATATTTCCTGGAATTTGGATGCCATTTTTAGACGTATTCCCTGACTTATATTTAGCATTCAAAAGGAGACACTTTGATGGAGTGAAAAATCTCTCTCTCTCTCTCTCTCTCTCTCTCTCTCTCTCTCTCTCTCTCTCTCTCTCTCTCTCTCTCTCTCTCTCTCTCTCTCTCTCTCTCTTATGCTTACAAATATAACAACAATTGCATATCAATAAAATTTACAACACAAAATTACACTGTTTGCACCAATGAAGTGAGAAAAAATGACTTTTATATCAGCAAAATCAACAAGCCGTAATAACTCTAGTTGGCGGGATATATTTTGTTTGTTTGTTTGGTTGGTTGTTTGCTTAACGCCCAGCCGACCACGAAGGTGCTGCTTTGACATTTAACGTGCGCCACACACAAGACAGAAGTCGCAGCACAGGCTTCATGTCTCACCCAGTCACATTATTCTGACACCGGACCAACCAGTCCTAGCACTAACCCCATAATGCCAGACGCCAGGCGGAGCAGCCACTAGATTGCCAATTTTAAAGTCTTAGGTATCCCTGCCGGGGTTCGAACCCACGACCTCCCGCTCACTGGGCGGACGCCTTACCACTAGGCCACCGTGTTGCGGTTTGGCCGGATATAGTGATCCTTACATCGTTCGAAAAAAACCAATACAGCTACCCTTTCAAACCATGTTTTTTTGCTTATTTGCTATTGTATTTGGTTGTAATATGTTATATAGAATTGTGCATGTGGAGGGATATTATATTTTTTAAATATGGAAAAAGTGAAAGCTAATTTAAAATTTATGGACAGATTAATTGATGAAAATGGCTCTCAATAACGACGCAAAAAGGAATTTTACAGGAGCAAGTGAGATTTTACAATAACGTGTTTGATAAAAATGGGAATTTTGTTGAGGAGGATGCTGAAAGTAAAGTTCTTAATTCAAATATTCCTCAGTTAAATGACGAACGAAAATCATTGATGATTTCTCCAATATATCTCGCTTGAAATTAAATAAAAGTAAAACGGAAGCAATGTGGTTGGGATCGCGTATAAACTGTCAAGAGAAATATTGCGATATTAAATGGAATACCCAGGTTAAAATCATGGGAATTAGTCAGTTTTAAAAAGGACATCCCGGCCTCTGAAATTATGGAAAATTGGTCCAAAAGACTTGAAAAAGTTGAACAAATCATTTGCAGATAGTCAAGAAGAAATTTAAGTATAAGCGGCAAATTATGTATTATTAAGTCCTTCTTAGTTTCACAATTTGTTTACGTTATGCAGGCGCTTCTTGCCCCTGTTAAAGTTCTCGATAAGTTGAATACTATTTTGTTCAGGTTTCTCTGGAAAAGGAAGTATTCAAATACAAAAGCCGAAATGTATTGTGTAATGTGGTGGAAGAAGGTGGTATTAACATGATAAACGTCCACGATATGCAGACTTCTTTTTTACTCACATGGGCAGCAAAACTTCAACAACAAAAACATGAACCGTGGACAACGATTCCATTAAGTCTTTATCAGGTATTGGGAAGAAATTTACTTTGTTTTAAAGCCACAACACCACTAAAACTGTTCCAAGGTATTGAATGCATTCGATCAAACTTTTGGACAGAAGTTCTCTTAAAATGAATCCATAATAAAGCATTGATTTATGAGAGAGAAGATCGCTTTGGCGATCAATGTTTGTGGAACAATATAAAAGTGGTTTATAAAAATAAAAGCTTATATTTAAAAAAAAATGGATAGAAGCGCACTTAGATACGGTGAAAGATATTTGGGTTAACGGAGATATGATTCCTTTTAACCAGCTGTGCACAAAGATAGGATACAGTCCCTCTAGATTTTTTTAGTACGGCGCAAAGACTGCTGTGCGAGCGCTTGCACTTCGCAAAAACACAGCCAGCCCGCGAGCAGGCGAACACAATAATGACCTTGACACACGGAACCCTGTGATCATTAACCCCTCCGCGAGAAAGTTTCGCATGCTGATTGTCCAGTCCAAAGCGAGCGAGCCTTGCGCTGTTACATTTTGGTTACATAAATATCAGGTTAAACTAGATCACAATTGTTGGCTGTTAGCAAGCAAATGTACAAAAGAAGAAAGATTGCCATTGTTACAATGGAAAATATTACATAATATTTATCCCACGAATATATTATTAAAAAAAATGAAAATTAGAGAAACAAAATTATGTACATTTTGTAAACACATTGATTATGTTGAACACTTTTTTGGGCAATGTGAGAAGTTGACGAGCTTTTGGGAAAATGTTGTCCATTATATTCTCAGAACACGATGTCTTGTTTGGTTATCAACCTAGTAATATATGCCAAAATAATAAGGTACTTAATCACATTATTTTGATTGCAAAAATGTGTATTAGTAAATATAAGTATGGTGATAGATACGATTTGAATAGTATATTGGAAAATGAAATGTACATTGGAAGTATGTGAGTAATGTATAAGTCGAGATGAGGTGAAGTGATATATGACGTTTGTGAATATTATGAGGGGGGTGGGAGAGAGCGGATGGACGAGAATAAGGGAAAAAAAAAAGGAGAAAAAAAAAGTAACCATGTATGGCTCCTCAATTGCTTTTTGTATAAACAACCATGCAAACCACAAAAAAAGAGAAAAAAAAAGAAACAGGTTTTCTCCAATTTAAAAAAAAAACAAAAAAAACAACAAGTCGCTTAAGGCGAAATTACTACATTTAGTCAAGCTGTGGAACTCACAGAACGCACTGCATTTTTTTACAGTGACCGTAGTCCGCCGATCGCGCAAAACGCAGTGAAACTGACGAGACTGTTTAGCGCGGTGGTGGTTTCGCTGTGCTGCATAGCACACTTTTCTGTACCTCTCTCTTTGTTTTATCTTTCTGAGCGTGTTTTTAATCCAAACTCTATATGATTTGGAATCAGGAACCGACAAGGAATAAGATGAAATTGTTTTTTAATCGATTTCGGAAATTTGATTTTGATCATAATTTTTAATTTTTAATTTTGAGAGCTTGTTTTTAATCCGAATATAACATATTTATATGTTTTTGGAATCAGAAAATAATGAAGAATAAGATGAATGTAAATTTCGATCGTTTTATAAAAATAAAATTAATTACAATTTTCAGATTTTTAATGACCAAAGTCATTAATTAATTTTTAAGCCACCAAGCTGAAATACAATACTGAAGTCCGGCCTTTGTCGAAGATTGCTTGGCCAAAATTTCAATCAATTTGATTGAAAAATGAGGATGTGACAGTGCCGTCTCAACTTTTACAAAGAGCCGGATATGACGTCATCAAAGACATTTATCGAAAAAAGAAAAAACACGTCCGGGGATATCATACCCAGGAACTCTCATGTAAAATTTCATAAAGATCGGTCCAGTAGTTTACTCTGAATCGCTCTACACACGCGCACGCACAGACAAAAACTTGACTAAATGTAAAAAGAGAGAGAGAGAGAGAGAGAGAGAGAGAGAGAGAGAGAGAGAGAGAGAGAGAGAGAGAGAGAGAGAGAGAGAGAGAGAGAGAGAGAGAGAGAGAGAGAGAGAGATGATAATAATGATGATGGAACTTTATTTTTCAAGGATAGAGGTTTAAGGTGACGCCTTTTCTTACAACCGGTCCTTACTTCTAATACAAATGTCTAATAAATGATAAACAAGTAAAGCAACATGACAAATAAACAAAGTAAACGAACGAACCAGCAAACAATCGACAAGTAAGCAAACAAGCAAATAAACATAAACAACAAAATGACAAAGTAAGGAACATACAAATCAAAAGCAAAACATGCAACATATTAATTGAGGTTATACATGTAAAGTGATCGACGGTTAAAGTTCCATCCTCACCTATTCACACTTTACTGAGACTATACACAACCATCAGTGTGTATAGGAAACAGGTACTTAACGCCTTCGTCCGTACGGGTTACACACTGTGTATAGCCAAACGGTACCTAATGTGGATTTCGTACGTACAGAAGTCACACAGATCCGTCTGCGTATGACCGGTACCTAAGGTGCTCCTCGTCCGTATGTGTGTGTGTGTAGAGCGATTCAGACTAAACTACTGGACCGATCTTTATGAAATTTGACATGAGAGTTCCTGGGTATGAAATCCCCGAACGTTTTTTTCATTTTTTTGATAAATGTCTTTGATGACGTCATATCTGGCTTTTCGTGAAAGTTGAGGCGGCACTGTCACGCCCTCATTTTTCAACCAAATTGATTGAAATTTTGGTCAAGCAATCTTCGACGAAGCCCGGACTTCGGTATTGCATTTCAGCTTGGTGGCTTAAAAATTAATTAATGACTTTGGTCATTAAAAATCTGAAAATTGTAAAAAAAATTAAAAAAAATGTATAAAACGATCCAAATTTACGTTCATCTTATTCTCCATCATTTTCTGATTCCAAAAACATATAAATATGTTATATTTGGATTAAAAACAAGCTCTGAAAATTAAATATATAAAAATTATTATCAAAATTAAATTGTCGAAATCAATTTAAAAACACTTTCATCTTATTTCTTGTCGGTTCCTGATTCCAAAAACATATAGATATGATATGTTTGAAATAAAAACACGCTCAGAAAGTTAAAACAAAGAGAGGTACAGAAAAGCGTGCTATCCTTCTTAGCGCAACTACTACCCCGCTCTTCTTGTCAATTTCACTGCCTTTGCCATGAGCGGTGGACTGACGATGCTACGAGTATACGGTCTTGCTGAAAAATTGCATTGCGTTCAGTTTCATTCTGTGAGTTCGACAGCTACTTGATTAACCTTTGCCGTGCTTCCTGGGTTCACCTGTACCCAGAGACACACTAAAATCATTGTAACTCTGGAACCATTAAAGGTATCGTTTTGAAATTTTAAGTATCTCTCACACACCTAATTTGCTCTCTGTCTGCAAATTTTTAGTGTGTACATGACAAAACATTAAAATTAATTGATTATGATAATTTACATAGACACTGCCGATGGCGCGGGTTCACACAAACCCATACTTTTAAAGAGTAGTATTGATTGTAACTATCCCTCTGCCGACGGCGCGGGTTCTGCTACACCCATAATTACCAAAGCGGCGAAACAGTGTCTGTCTGCCTGTTTGTCTCCAAGAGACTGTCTGTCTCTCTGTCTGTCTGTCCGTATCTCTCTGTCTGTATGTCTGTTGTCAGTTGCTCTGTCTGTCTATCTGTCTATCCGTCTATCTGTCTATCTGACTGTCTCTCTCTCTCTCTGTCTCTCTCTCTCTGTCTCTCTCTCTTAGTCTCTCTCTCTGTCTCTCTCTCTTAGTCTCTCTGTCTCTCTTTCTTAGTCTCTCTCTCTCTTTCTTAGTCTCTCTCTTTCTTAGTCTCTCTCTCTCTCTCTTTCTTAGTCTCTCTCTCTCTCTCTTTCTTAGTCTCTCTCTCTCTCTTTCTTAGTCTCTCTCTCTTTCTTAGTCTCTCTCTCTCTCTCTTTCTTAGTCTCTCTCTCTCTCTCTCTCTCTCTTTCTTAGTCTCTCTCTCTCTCTTTCTTTGTCTCTCTCTCTCTCTTTCTTTCTCTCTCTCTCTCTCTCTTTCTTAGTCTCTCTCTCTCTCTCTCTTTCTTAGTCTCTCTCTCTCTCTCTCTTTCTTAGTCTCTCTCTCTCTCTCTCTTTCTTAGTCTCTCTCTCTCTCTCTTTCTTAGTCTCTCTCTCTCTTTCTTAGTCTCTCTCTCTCTCTCTTTCTTAGTCTCTCTGTCTCTCTTTCTTAGTCTCTCTCTCTCTTTCTTAGTCTCTCTCTCTCTTTCTTAGTCTCTCTCTCTTTCTTAGTCTCTCTCTCTCTCTCTCTCTCTTTCTTAGTCTCTCTCTCTCTCTTTCTTAGTCTCTCTCTCTTTCTTAGTCTCTCTCTCTTTCTCTCTCTCTTTCTTAGTCTCTCTCTTTCTTAGTCTCTCTCTCTCTCTTTCTTAGTCTCTCTCTCTCTCTCTTTCTTAGTCTCTCTCTCTCTCTCTTTCTTAGTCTCTCAGTCTCTCCCTCCCCCTCTCCCTCCTCCTCTCCCTCCCCTGCAAGAAGTCGGTGAAGGGAGAAACTCGATGCACCCACTGAAGTAGCGCTGTGGGTTTCCCTGAACCCACCCCGTCGTTAGAGAAATAAACGGTAAAAACCCTCTTTCAAATGTATGGGTTCAGACAAACCCGCATCGTCGTTAGAGAAATAAACGGTAAAAACCCTCTTTCAAATGTATGGGTTCAGACAAACCCGCATCGTCGGGCGTGTGTAGTCAAAAGCGGCATCCGGCAAAGGTTAAATGATGTATTTTCGCCTTACGCGACTTGTTTTGTCTTCATTCCACCTGTTTTTATGTTTTCTCTGTTTCTTGAAACAATGTGGGTTTAATACAAATATCTGTCAAATGGTGAACCGCTCTTCTGCTGCAATATGTTGTAATGTCAAGGTCATTTTGTCTTTTTTTCATTCCATTTCATTTTTTTTTTATCTTTCTTTGATTTTTTGAAACAATATATTTGATACAAATTTCTGTCTCTGTGACGACACACAGGCCAAGTGGTGAACGTTCTACGAGAACACAACATGCCTAGCGTGCCAGGTTACCGTGCCCAGGTTACCTCTCACATCCGTATCCCTGCTGTGTACCGTGCTGGCATCACACTCTACGTCAGGCACAACACGGCGCAGTGGAAAGCGCTGCGCAGTGCCCCAGAATTTCCGCTGCTGTCCAGCGCTGCAGACCCCAGTGACAATGGCCAGTGAAGTGTGCTGTGCAGCGTTGCCAATCTGCTGTGACTGTTCTATGTGGAGAGATTTTGTGAAGACTTGAGTGTGATACTGTACAGGTGCCGGAAGGCGGAAACTTGAGCGTGGTAGGAAAGGCTGACTTGAAATACAGGACCAGACTAAGTTAAAAAAGAAAGACTTGACAGTACATAGGCTTGCAGCCAGCATGGTTTGTTTTGATTGGTATTACGCTTTGTATAGGATAAAGAATTTGTGTAATGCTCTTCCCGATTCAAGGGTAAATAACAATGCCATAGATGTGTAGAATATGTGCAACATTTGTGCAAAAGAAAAACAACATTTCTTGAACAACATTCAAATAATTACAATATTGGCTCAGTCTCTCTGTCAAAATCTAAACTAAGATGAGTCGGAGTTCAATCACACACACACCTTTTTATTGTTTGTATATTTTGTCAAGTTTTTTGTCCTTTTTCTCCTTCTGTGAACTTGTCATTAAAAAGGAAGAGTAACAATTTCCTCAAGGCGATAAATATTATGGTTGTTTAAGATTCAATCAAAGGTTTGCTAGTCTGTCTACTGCTACCGGTTCACAGACAGACAATGATTTTCATTTATGTAAGAAAAGAAAAGACATACTTTGTTTGTGTTAATGGATTGGTTCAAGTCTCAGCATATCCTGTTATTCCTTTTTATTTTTCTTCTTTTTTCCCCCTCCTCATTATTTTTTTTTAATGCTGTTACCTTTTTGCACATTTAAAAAAAAAAAATTTGTTGTTAAAGAAGTTATCTTTATTAAGGGGAGGTGTGCCAGTGCACTACCTTTTTTTTTAATTTTGAATGTTTTATTGTGTCTGAATGTTATTTTATGAAAGAAATGAACAAATGATGACAAAGAATAGTCACTTTTTGTATTTTCGGTTGCTGGTTTTTGTTTTACGCGACAAAAACAGTCAAAATACAGACAAAAGTGGAGTACAGGAGATACACGGATTTTCATCAGATGTGATTGTCACACTTCTAATTATTGTTTTATTTTATCCTTCTGGGTATGCTCTAGGGGATTACGAAGCAGATCTTGTTTATTATATTTATATTTGGAGTTAGGAACACTTCTTTGTTACAACTGTCAAACTTTAGGGTAACGCTTGCGAAATTATTTTTTGAAATAATCTGGATATGACTATAATAAAATTTCAGCAAAATCCCTTCGTAATCCCCCAGAATGTTATATTCTGCACAAACTACAAAAGAAAATATTGCTCTAGCTAAATTACAGCCAGAGAAATCGCGTAACCCAAGACGTAACCGTAGGCAAAATGGCTGAACTGAGAAAAACGACATTGAAGATTGAACACCACAGAAACACTATTGAAACAGACATACAAGGACAAAACTTTGTTATGAATGAACAGCTTAGTTTATTTGAATTGCAAACTACTTAGCCTTTAGCACGCCAGCAGAGAATTTATGCGTCCATCCCTTCTTTTCCTCTGTCAACCAGCATGGGGACACTGCCCCAGCGCTAAACGTGTATCAATGACCCGATTCTCGTTTCTATTTGCATGCGAGAATAACGGTATTTTTAACGGTAACTTACTTGAGCCAGAACGAGGCTTATTTCCTTCCGTTATCTCGTCGATTTGTTGGTTTCCCGAAGTTTTCTGCTTTTGTTTTACATCGATACAGTACTTTGGTGCTTCGACAAGCAAGATGGAGGATGATGAGTTTGAAACTTTCGTTTGAGTTGTTTTTTGACAACAAATCGTACGTGGAATCTGAACGATTTACTGAGGAAGCTTTTCGCAATGAACTGTGTATCGCGGTGAAGAAAATGACACAGTTCGTCAAGACAGTGACGGAATTTACGAAAGTGCAGATTGATACCAACAGTTGCTGATCCAGTTTCGTTCGTGAAATGGCAGGCCCAGCAAACATTACCGATAATCTGACTGATGTTGGATACTTTCTCTTGTTTTTGTTTTTTTGCGTAGCAAATGCTCAACTTGCTTGTCGAGGAGATACTGCACAGAAACTGACTCAAATTCAGCGCAAAGCAAGCCAGTGCCGAGACGTAAAAAGTGTGCTGCATGGCGTGTTCGGAAATGGCGACCTGTGGATCTGCGTGGAGATCAAAGCTTTCCTGTGTTTCGGAAACACCGGCAGAATCCAAACTTTGGCCTAGTACCAGCGGAACTACTTGTTGTTGCTAACCGAACTAATAAAGACATTGTCCTCTTTCTTATTTCGAGCCATTGTTATCGTATCAAAGGTTGTTTCTCAAGGAAAAATTCGCTTTCGGTTGATGTGTAACCAGGATGTTGTAAAACCGAGTGAACTTCGGGTGTTCCCGTCATGGCCGAGAGTCTCTTCGGTAGTTTCCGTATGCAAAATTCGTAAGCTGAGCATGCGCACTCACAAAGTAAACTGGTTCCCGATTTCGGTTTATGAAACGAACCAATGGATGTCGAGTACCTTCCAAATAAGGATATTTCCGTTCGATTACGATTGCTGCCTTTGCAACGGACTAGTGGCTGAGTGAATGGAACATTCATCAAAACACTGATGTCATGTTATAGGTCAAGAGCTGCTGCGCAGTTTCGTATGTCGTGAATGCACTGTTTTGCTGAGGACAAAGCCGTAACTAGCCTTTGAAATGAGACATTTTTTGGCGGGGGAATATCGACTACAGAAGACAATCAATGCCACACATGTTCACATTTTGTCTTTATTGACAGATAAATAGGACACTTTTGACAAAAACACCGACACACATGGATGATAGGTATGTTATGGAAACATAATCTGCTAAAATACCCAAAACAGTGTTTTGAACGATTTGGTCAATTTTGCACTGGCCCACCTGCCCTTAAAAGCAGATTTTTTTTATACGAGACAAAAAACATTACTTATTTTTCTGAGCTGTGTGTTGTTCAGTTTGAGAGAAACGATGACAAAAATAAACAATATGACAAAGTTTTGAAGAAAGTGCCATCAGAGTCGGAATGTGATGCATGCTTCACAGGACGAAGCTGACCCTGCAGTTGAGGAAAATGACAAACACGTTCCAAAAAACTCAAGAAGAAAAATATTGTTGAAAATTGTGTGTCTTGTAAAACCGAACGACATGTGAAGTTCACTTGACTGGTAACTCGGCTGCAGTGTGGGTATGACAGTGATGCTAATCAGCGTTCGTTCAGGTCTGACTATTATCGCTGGTGCGTATTGTGAGATTGGGGAATGGTGCGATGAATAACTTCACCCCATGTTCTGCAAGGAGTGACTAAAACAGCTGTTGCGTACATGTAGGAAGGTGCATATTGTGAGATTGGGAAATGCATCGATGGACAACTTCCTCTTATTTTCTTCAAGAGATTGAGGAGTGACTGAAATGGTCAGTGCGTACTTGAAGGGTTGCTTGCAGCTCACTCCTTGAAAGCATAATGATTTCACGCTGCTGAGCGAGGATTTGTGTTTGTGGCTGTGAGTGTGTCTTGTGTATTACAGACAGTGTAATGTGAGGAGTTGTGGTTCACATAGGGCAGATGAGCATGTTCATGTTCTTGTCTGCATGTGATGCAAACCAAAATATAGACATGTATGCGCTGGCTTTGTGTTCAGAAGCATTTTGAGAACAAGGTATTCTGTTTAAACCCACGGGTCTCATGAGTCTGGTGAGCTTTTATTAATGACTGATTTTTGTTTTGTTTTACTGCATTTCTGTTTTATATATTTGATAGTCTCCATTTAATCTGGTAAGAACTGGTTTACCATAAACTTTTCCCCCCACTATGTGCATCATTCTTTGATTCTGATTTGACATTTGGTGGCAATATTCTTGCCCTTTTACAGGTGTTCAAATGCAAAGTTGAAAATAGCAGAAATAGTCCAAATTTCAAACATAAGAAAAAATTCCTTCAAAATGAAGATGTGTCATTCTGTACTTTTCTTGGTTAAACTTATTTCAAGGGTGAAAGCGCTTTTTCCCCCTCCTTTCTCCTTTTGTTTGTACATCCTTTGATTGATTTTAAAACAAAATTTACATTTCAGCCAAGATCATGTAAAACTATGCTACAGGAAAAGCGTAAGGGTCTGTGAAGAACAGGTCAGAAAAACAGGGAAATATATGAATGTTGAAAGCTGCTGCTTTTGAAAAGAGAGGACAAAACTGTTAGCAGGGTTTGTACAGAGTCCTTGAACCCTGGAAAACTCCTTGAAAATTGGAAAACCTTTTCCAGGCCTTGAAAAGTGCTTGAAAATAGTTTTGTTAAATAGTCATTGAAAAGTACTTGATTTTTCCAAATTGTTGCCTATACATTTCGTCAGCAGCTTGTCTTATTTAAAAAAAAATGCAACCCCTTTTTTTTTCCGTCAAATACAGTACATACATTTTGGGAAAATAAAAGATCGAGTGAAAACGAAAGCAGATAAACTATTACTTGTCACCCGTAGTTGCTTCCCTTCCCAGAAGTTGGCAAGGGAAACAACTACGGAATGACTAATAGTTTGCAGACTTGAAAAACTGAAGGTAAGCTTGGTGCTTTGCATTAATTTGGGGAAAATCATGTCCTTGAAAAGCATTTATTTGGTCCTGGAAATGTCCTTGAAAACTCATTGAATTGTATCAGCTCTGCCCTGCAGGAACCCTGTGTTAGCTGCCAGAGTTAAAAGTGTTCATGCTTACTGCTGAATTGAGAAGTTAATTAACTATTAACTGAAATAAGGATGTCTAAATTAAAGGTAGGTAAGGTTCCATCTTTGCACAAACTTTCATTTAGCCATGTTTGGG
Source organism: Littorina saxatilis (assembly GCF_037325665.1). Classification (NCBI taxonomy): domain Eukaryota; kingdom Metazoa; phylum Mollusca; class Gastropoda; order Littorinimorpha; family Littorinidae; genus Littorina; species Littorina saxatilis. Next base: position 13,739,629 of record NC_090245.1, read on the forward strand.
CCGGTTGCCTGAACTGAACTCTTTGTGTGATTGATTGTGTGTGTTGTATTTGTGTGTGTTTCTGTGAGAGTGTGTGTGTGTATGTATGAGCATGTGTGTGTGTGTGTGTGTGTGTGTGTTTGAGTTATAATACATGTATATGTGTGTCTGTGTCATAATTTAAGAAATATCTTGTCAGCCATTCTGCTTGACTCATTCCTCCACAAGCCTGAACTGTGGAGAACGTGATTTGTTTGCTCTTCTCTTCTGTGTTCATGTTCATTGTACATGTAATTGTTGACCGGCAACATTTTCTGTACATGCAGTCTGTGAGAAGCTTGACAACTGAGAATAATGAAGGCATGATGTCTTTGTCAGTAAAATAGAACTTTTATTTCAAAGGTTGGACTGTTCAAAAGAGAGGATTGCAAGTAGTTGTGCCACATCCTTTTGCTACTGCAAGGTTTTATGAGTACAGTGAAACTCAAGACCTACAAACAAAAAATAAAGGAGAAAATCAGGTCTTAAAAAGGAGGATTTTTAAAATGGGGGTAAATTTACAGAGATTATGAACAGAACATCTGACGGGCGCTGTGGTGGGGTGGTAAGACGTCGGCCTCTTAATCGGAAGGTCGAGGGTTCGAATCCCGGCCGCGGCCGCCTGGTGGGTTAAGTGTGGAGATTTTTCCGATCTCCCAGGTCAACTTATGTGCAGACCTGCTTAGTGGCTTATCCCCCTTCGTGTGTACACGCAAGCACAAGACCAAGTGCGCACGGAAAAGATCCTGTAATCAATGTCAGAGTTCGCTGGGTTATAGAAACACGAAAATATCCAGCATGCTTCCTCCAAAAACGGCGTATGGCTGCCTAAATGGCGGGGTAAAAACGGTCATGCATGTAAAATTCCACTCGTGCAAAAACACGAGTGTACGTGGGAGTCCATGAACGAAGAAGAAGAAGAAGAAGAAGAACAGAACATCTGAAAAAGTAAAATCTTGAAAATCAGGTCTTAACAAGAGGCGAAGCCATCAAGGCTCACGTAAGAAATCGACAAACAGTAACACAAACTCAATCACTCCGTCACACATACACACACACACACACACACACACACACAGAAAGAGCATAGGTGAAACTGTGCAAGAAAGCGAGACACTAGATCTAGATCTGTCTGTCTGCATGTAGCCTACTTACAGGACACGACTGCCAACTAGTCTCGGCGCGCTCAAAATAATAATGACCGAGACTTTCAGTACTTCCTTCGCGTGACGTCTAACCCTCTTACGTCATAATGTGACGTCAATGTAATGTGACGTCTTCAAATGTTAGAGTTTCTACCACAGACACACACACACACGCACGCACAAACACACACACGCACAGACAGACAAAGTTACGATCGCATAGGCTACACTTACGTGAGCCAAAAAGGAGGATTTTTAAAATGGGGGTAAATTTACAGAGATTACGAACAGGACATCTAAAAAAGAAAAATCTTAAAAAAGAGGAAGTCTTAAATTGGGGGTCTTAAAAGGGGTGGTGGGTTCAACTGTATTTGAAGCAGAACGCAAGTTACAGTAATGGGGAGGGGGGTGATCTAGACTTGGGCTTCATCGCGTTGAGACTTTCTAGTGCCAGTACGTTGACATGAAAAATAAAACAGGAGACAAACTAATGGTGCTTCTGAAGCAGGAATGCTAAAGGACATTGCCTTGTAATTGAAACTGTATGAAGAAACAAGTTCACATACATTATAAAGTTAAGTTTGCACTTTGGCAGTGTGTTCATCTGTGGAGAAACTTGTGATAACTTGTGTGCATAATGTTGATGTTCAATGCTAACGTGCTGTGTTGTAGTCTTAGTGCTCTACATACAAACTGATCAGGCCAAAAAAAAAAAAAGGTCTGTTTACGGTAACATAGGGTGAAAAAATAGGGTCGGTAGGTCGGCTTTTTTGTTTTCTTTCTTATTTTTTTCCTTTTTTTTTTCTTTTTTTTTTTTTTCTCCCCTCTCTATGATGTTTCACAGTTCATTTCTTCTCATCAATCCCTGTTTTTGCCCAACATAACTATAAACAGTACTTTGAGCTTACCTCCCTTCTGTCCTCTGCTGTTTGAGCGCAAACAGCTCTATTTTGGATGCGTTTTTTCTTTCTTTTTTCAGACGATCCAAAAAAAAGATTAGGGTCAGGCCTAAAAACTAGGGTCGATTCGGGTTACCGTAAACAGACCTATTTTTTTTTTTGGGCCTCATCAAACTTCATAGTGAAAGTATGTATGTGCAATTATTTAAACTAAACATTTGGCTTTCTTTTCAATGACATTGTGTTGAATTGTATGATGGTGCCGACATTTTTTGCTCCTAATGTTTGCAGCAGAGAAACTTGTATTTGCGCCAAACTGCGGCTCCAAATTATTGTCAGTGTCTTTCATCTGCTTCTTGTGTTGTATAGTTACAGATATATATATATACTTCTTCATGCTCATATGGTCAACAACATTGCATGTGGTCGTTTCATAATTATCCAGTTGCATATATATATATATATATTACATATACCACTTAAATAAACGCTTGTCTGTACCCTTGTATCACAGTGAGCTGTTTGTATTCAAGGAAGAAAAGTTGTTCATACTGGTACAAGTCTGAATATAATGCATGATGATACAATGTAAATGTGTACACAGCTGTCTTGCAAATGAAGGAAAATAATACACGTGCGTGTGTTCAAAGATAGGTTAAGGATGGGTGAGAAGTATGATCATGTGCGTGTGTGCTTTTAAAGTTCCATGCCTGTGAATGAAAAAACAAGCATGAAGCTACCCATTTAAATTTTGGTGATGCTTTGTTTTAAATAAAGGGAGAAAATTGTGATTGTGTTTTTTGCTTTTCTTTTACATTCATGTGAGAAAGGGTGTGATGTGTCTCATAGAAAAAGTTGATAATCCCTCTAAGGTGTACACAACATTAAGCAGATCATAATGATTATGCCTGTATGGGAAGACTGAATTCAAAGACAGTTTGCATGTGAACAAATGTTAACAATAACGTTAATAGGGGCTGGAGTCAGGGGAGATGGCGGGAAGAAAAATATAAGTGTAGAAGTGAGTGCAGAGGATATGAAGAGTAAGTGAGTGCAGAGGATATGAAGAGTAATAAAGAGTAAGTGAGTGCAGAGGGTATGAAGAGTAATAAAGAGTAAGTGAGTGGAGAGGGTATGAAGAGTAAGTGAGTGGAGAGGGTATGAAGAGTAATAAAGAGTAAGTGAGTGCAGAGGATATGAAGAGTAATAAAGAGTGAGTGCAGAGGATATGAAGAGTAATAAAGAGTAAGTGAGTGCAGAGGATATGAAGAATAATAAAGAGTAAGTGAGTGCAGAGGGTATGAAGAGTAAGTGAGTGCAGAGGGTATGAAGAGTAAGTGAGTGCAGAGGATATGAAGAATAATAAAGAGTAAGTGAGTGCAGAGGATATGAAGAGTAATAAAGAGTAAGTGAGTGCAGAGGATATGAAGAGTAATAAAGAGTAAGTGAGTGCAGAGGATATGAAGAGTAATAAAGAGTAAGTGAGTGCAGAGGATATGAAGAGTAATAAAGAGTGAGTGCAGAGGATATGAAGAGTAATAAAGAGTAAGTGCCGAGTGCAGAGGATATGAACAGTAATCAAGTACTCCGAGAGTAATAAAGAGTAAGTGAGTGCAGAGGATATGAAGAGTAATAAAGAGTAAGTGAGTGCAGAGGATATGAAGAGTAATAAAGAGTAAGTGAGTGCAGAGGATATGAAGAGTAATAAAGAGTAAGTGAGTGCAGAGGATATGAAGAGTAATAAAGAGTAAGTGAGTGCAGAGGATATGAAGAGTATAAAAGAGTTTGTCATCATTTTCACGAGTTTTCACCATTCACAAGCACCTGGGAAATAAATCTCATGTTCCCCAGGCAATAAATCCCCGGTTACCATAGTTGCAGGAAGCACGTTATACATGAATAATCAAAAGCAAACCCAATAGAAACGCTCGGGGATTCTTCGGCTCTTTTCATTGGTGTTTCCCCAGACCTAAACAGACGACACGACACTGCTTTGCTAAGTTCCAAAAACGAACTGGCAAACTGGAAAAGTAAACAAAAAACAAAACTACTTCATGATATGAAAGGTCATACATTCAAAATGAAACCTAGCGATATGTTTTGTCTTCTTACAGAGTCATAGAGTGCGTGTATCTGTGTTTCGATACACAGACGTTCGGAGAAACACGAACGTCAAGTTCAAGTAAAACGACCCCTGACACACACACATTTTGACCCATGCACAAGACGTTGTATCGATAAACGAAGCACAAATAAAAAACAATAATAAAAGCAAAGAAAATTGCAACAAGATATGCAAACATCTAACAAAGCCGAGCAAGCAGAATGACAGGTCTAATGAAAAACAAAGAGGTACTGAGTCGGAAACAAGATCGCGATTCTTTCCTTCGCTGCTTGGTGGTTTGTTGACAGACCAGCTTTTTTGTCGGTCCTCGGGGGGCATATCGACTTTTGTTTCATATTTATAGACCGCGGCCTTCGGCCTTGGTCAATAAATATGAAACAAAAGACGATATGCTCCCCCTCGGACCGACAAAAAAGCTGGTCTGTCAACAACCCATCAAACATCTTATAATGTTCAGGTTTACTGGTTTCACACGTACACGCATATATATATTTATGTTCTTTCTACAGTTCATTTTCTCCAGTTCATTGTGCAACACATAGAATGTACATTAACGCCAGTCCCCCGTCTCTGGGTACCTGGCTAGCACTTTGTCAAAATTGTGTGAGCACAAGGCAAACACAGGCTGAGGCGTGCACTGTACTGAATTTTTTAATGTTTACCCGTTTCTCTTCCACCCGTGAATGGAATAAAAGGAATGCACTTGCGTCCTTTGGATCTGTTTTCAAAAGCTTCGGTGACATTGTACCCAAGTTTGACAGGTGTAACGTATAAATCTGGTTTTAAAAGCTTCGGTAAGGGTGTATGTACCCTCAGAGATGTACCCTTTATAGGCTCCACGCCAGCTAAGGGGGTCGACTGTTAATTATATGCAATTCTCTGACTTATGTACCTGTGCAACGATAGTCCCGTCTTGTGACTTGCTGACTCACAGTCCCTGCTCACAGGTACTTTTGCACTGAAAGAGGCGCTGTTACACTAATTTCAGTTTCAATGCAGTTTCGAAGCTTTAACAAATATTATTTTCTCTAATATAATGTAACATGCATTGCGAATCTGTATTCCTTGTGTTTTACCACACTGGGCTGATTACAATAGTGTGATCTTCTAATGTAAATAATTATCAGTGTCTTTTTGAACAAAAAAACTCACAAGAACAAAAACAAGAACAAGAACACACACACACACACACACACACACACACACACACACACACACACACACACACACACACACACACACACACACATACTCACACATACACACACACACACACAACTCACCGGTGCACAACTACACGCACACACACACACACACACACACACACACACACACACACACACACACACACACACACACACACACACACACACTGGCAATCAAGCAATAAAACGAGACCCCAAAAAAGCAAGAAATTAAATATATACAATTCTGGAAAGGTCAAATAAGAAGTTAACCAAAGTTAAATTTTTATCAAAGAATAGTAACAAATTATAAAACGGAACCATATCTGTTATGCATAAAACAAAGAAAATATAAACAATCAGGGGCGGATCTGGGTTTTGAAAGGGGGAGGGTGCAAAGTTCTTTTTTTTGTTTTGTTTTTGTATCTTATCAGCGAAGGCGCGAAGCGCCGAACCGATGGCGCCGAGCATGCTAGGGGGGTCTGGGGGCATGCTCCCCCGGAATTTTTTTTAAAAAAGGAAGCAAAATTGTGCAATCTGGTGCAATCTGAGCGTGTAAAGTGCTATTTTCAGGTGATACATTTTTCTTCTTTTTTTTTTTCTTCTTTTTTTTTTTTTTTTTTTTTTTGTCCCGCTGGGGGGGGATGCAATTGCACCCATTGCACCCCCCCCCCCCCAGATCCGCCCCTGAACAATCGTTGTGTAAACTAAGAATAAGTGCCCACGACCTGAAAATTGAAACTGGTAGATACAGCAATACACCTAGGGAAAATAGATTATGTGAAACATGTGGAGTAATAGAAGATGAAATACATTTTCTAGATGACTGCATAGAAAACAACCAATTACGAAAATCTTTCATGAGTGAAATTAATCGACCTATATATTCATATGATGTACCAAGTCAACTTTTGCAAGTAGACAAAGTACAAACTAAATTGGGAGAATTTGTATACAGTTGCTTCAAAAAAAAAGAGTAATCATTTGGTTATTTATCTTCCCGTGTCTTATAAACACTACGTTTCATGACAATAAAGTGTATTCGTATTATTCGTATTCGTATTCACACACACACACACACACACACACACACACACACACACACACACACACACACACACACACACACACACACACACACACACACACACACACAAACAAACAAACAAACAAAACACAAAATGAAACAAACAAACAAACAAACAAATACGTAGGCAATGTGTGGTATAGGCTTAGTGAGAAACATCTCGTTCTTCAAAAAAGCTGCAACATATTTTCTCTCAATTCTGTGACGTGCTTTCATCTAGTATTCTGGATTCTAATTCTGAACATAAGACGCATCAACAATAATAATATTTGCTGCATTACGAATTGAAGTACTCGTAAATTTGTATTCAAGTGCATGTACAACGAAACCAGACCACAGAGCCGCCAATGACGCATAGTATGGTTATAGAATTACTGTCATTACTGCCTCAACCCCCCCCCCCCCCTGCCCCCCCCCCCCACCACACACACACACATACACAATCTAGATCTATAGTTACAGTGCAGTTCATAAGCAGTCGACGTTATTGATACATTTCTCCTCGTGCAAACTCAGATGTGAACCACTGTTGGTGCCTTTTCGAGTACGACTACCCTTATCTGACACAGTAAAACCTCCAAATAACGACCTTAAAAATGTCCGGAAAAATCGGCGTAAAAAGGAGGGGTCTTCATTGGGAATTTGAGGGTAGAATTTCGTCACAGGGAAGGCAACTTCAATTTGATGGTTTTTCTGTCACAGCCTTCTCCGCTTTCCCACCCGTTGCGAATAGACTCCTTCTTTTTACATTTAGTCAAGTTTTGACTAAATTTTTTAACATAGAGGGGGGAATCGAGACGAGGGTCGTGGTGTGTGTGTGTGTGTGTGTGTGTGTGTGTGTGTGTGTGTGTGTGTGTGTGTGTGTGTGCAGACCAGTGTGTGTGTGTGTGTGTCTGTGTCTGTGTGTCTGTGTGTGTCTGTGTGTGTCTGTGTGTGTGTGTGGAGAGCGATTCAGACTAAACTACTGGGCCGATCTTTATGAAATTGGACATGAGAGTTCCTGGGTATGATATCCCCGGACGTTCTTTTCATTTTTTCGATAAATACCTTTGATGACGTCATATCCGGCTTTTTGTAAAAGTTGAGGCAGCACTGTCACACCCTCATTTTTCAATTAAATTGATTGACATTTTGGCAAAGCAATCTTCGACAAAGGCCGGACTTCGGTATTGCATTTCAGCTTGGTGGCTTAAAAATTAATCAATGACTTTGGTCATTAAAAATCAGAAAATTGTAATTACATTTTTTTTTATAAAACGATCCAAATTTTCGTTGATCTTATTTTTCATTATTTTCTGATTCCAAAAACATATAAATATGTTATATTCGGATTAAAAACAAGCTCTCAAAATTAAAAATATAAAAATTATGATCAAAATCAAATTTCCGAAATCGATTTAGAAACAATTTCATCTTATTCCTTGTCGGTTCCTGATTCCAAAAACATATAGATAGGTTATGTTTGGATTAAAAACACGCTCAGAAAGTTAAAACGAAGAGAGGTACAGAAAAGCGTGCTATGCAGCACAGCGAAACCACTTCCGCGCTAAACAGTCCCGTCAGTTTCCTCTGCGTTTTGCACGAGCGGCGGACTACGGTCATTGTCAAAAAATGCAGTGCGTTCAGTTTCATTCTGTGAGTTCCACAGCTTGACTAAATGTAGTAATTTCGCCTTACGCGACTTGTTTTTGTTTTCTTGCGAATAGACTCCTGTTCTTTGATTAGTGACCGAATCTGAGTTTTCATTCCATTGAAGGTGCCAACAATCCTCAACAGATATGTCCAGGCTTTTGCTAGGGTTGAGTACATCCTTGCACTTGAACACAAGCGAAACATCCAACAGCCTGGCCACTTCCTGTGGAGAGTGGGGATGTGTGTTATCAATTAATTTATCACATTGACATAGGTGTCATTTACGGAAATTACTTCATCAAAAAATATCCGCTCTAAACAGAAAGCAGCCAGGATCCGGGCTCCTCAAACTGTGCATCCCTGCGTCCTTTTTTTTGCACCAGAAGCCGAAAACATGCACTAGAAATTCACGGAGAGAGTCACACGACGCACTAAAGCTAAAAAGAGCGGGTCCCGGGACGCACTGACTATATATTTGTTTACATGTATGCGTACCATCAGTACTGTTTACAGAAAATGTTCTTCAAGATCTGTACCGAAGCAAATTCTGGAGTTAATCCAATCCTTGTGACCATACTGCGTTTGAAAAGGACTCAAAGAGTTTAAAAGAAAATCGAAATTATCATTACATGAGCGCTTCAGGGGTTATGTGTCGGCGAGGAATGTTCCTTGCACAAGCAATAAATAGGAACCTCCTTGACTTTGGACCCTCTAAAGTTCCACTGAGACAGAACAGATCTGTGGTGGTTAACATGATAGTGTACATGGGAAGGAATGTACTTTTAAAGTTTCGGATTTTTTT
>NC_090245.1:13753520-13786020 GCF_037325665.1 Littorina saxatilis
TCCACCGACCCACTCACATGAATCCACCCACCCACCCATCCGCCAACCAATCCATTAATCCATCCATCCATCAATCCAACCTTCCACCCATCCATCCATCCATCCATCCATCCATCCATCCATCCATCCATCCGTCCGCCCATCCATCCATCCATCCGTTCACCCACCCACCCACCCAAGCGTTCAATCCATCCATCCATCTATCCACCCACCCACCCATCCGCCCACCCTCCCATCCATCCATCCACCCACCCACCCATCCATCCATCCATCCATCCATTGTTTTAACATTTACGTCGATGCCTTACAGGGGTGTGCGACCCATGGAACAGCGTGAAGTGCGTGTCCAAGAACTCGTGGTTGGACTGCAGCAGTTTTGAGGAGTTCGCCTGCGACGCCATCAACGATCCAGGTACATCATTGTCAACTTACCGGACACTCAAATATCTATAGTTGTGCAAAAGTGATGTCTTTTCCTTGTGTAACTAATTATTACTCCAGGTGTTTAATTTGCCAAGGATGTCATCAATTGAGCTCGAAGTTGACTTTGCGAATATTTTACGAAATTCTTTCAACGAAAATTCAGTACCAAACCTTTGTGCGTTCTGTACAGCGTTGGATTTTTGATGAATTAATTTCGCTGGTCGACAGTGGCGACTGTTAAGAAATTAATTCATAAACGAAAATTAATAATGTCCAATCTTCTCTGAAAGCTCCTCGGTAGTTTGCTTCGGTTATAGGTCTAAGTGGAGGGATGGCCTTACCCCACGTGAAAGCTCCTCGGTAGTTTGCTTCGGTTATAGGTCTAAGTGGAGGGATGGCCTTACCCCACGTGAAAGCTCCTCGGTAGTTTGCTTCGGCTATAGGTCTAAGTGGAGGGATGGCCTTACCCCACGTGAAAGCTCCTCGGTAGTTTGCTTCGGCTATAGGTCTAAGTGGAGGGATGGCCTTACCCCACGTGAAAGCTCCTCGGTAGTTTGCTTCGGCTATAGGTCTAAGTGGAGGGATGGCCTTACCCCACGTGAAAGCTCCTCGGTAGTTTGCTTCGGCTATAGGTCTAAGTGGAGGGATGGCCTTACCCCACGTGAAAGCTCCTCGGTAGTTTGCTTCGGTTATAGGTCTAAGTGGAGGGATGGCCTTACCCCACGTGAAAGCTCCTCGGTAGTTTGCTTCGGCTATAGGTCTAAGTGGAGGGATGGCCTTACCCCACGTGAAAGCTCCTCGGTAGTTTGCTTCGGTTATAGGTCTAAGTGGAGGGATGGCCTTACCCCACGTGAAAGCTCCTCGGTAGTTTGCTTCGGCTATAGGTCTAAGTGGAGGGATGGCCTTACCCCACGTGAAAGCTCCTCGGTAGTTTGCTTCGGTTATAGGTCTAAGTGGAGGGATGGTCTTACCCCACGTGAAAGCTCCTCGGTAGTTTGCTTCGGCTATAGGTCTAAGTGGAGGGATGGCCTTACCCCACGTGAAAGCTCCTCGGTAGTTTGCTTCGGCTATAGGTCTAAGTGGAGGGATGGCCTTACCCCACGTGAAAGCTCCTCGGTAGTTTGCTTCGGTTATAGGTCTAAGTGGAGGGATGGTCTTAGCCCACGTGAAAGCTTGTGCACATCTGAGATGGAGAGCTACAAATGTTTTCACGGGAAGTTTACTGTGTTCGTTTTGTGTGACAAGCCAAAAGAAAAAAATTGTATTGTATTGTATTGTATTGTATTTTATTGTATTGTATTGTACTGCACTGCACAGCGCTGCCCTGCGCTGCATAATATTGTCTTGTCTTGTCTTGTCTTGTCTTGTCTTGTCGTGTCGTGTCGTGTCGTGTCGTATCTTGTCGTGTCGTGTCGTGTCGTGTCGTGTCTTGTCTTGTCTTGTCTTGCACTGTACTGTACTGTACTGTACTGTACTGTATTTTACTGTACTGCACTGCATTGTACTTTCCTATTGTACTGTACTGTACTGCATTGTACCGTACTGTATTGTATTCTATTGTATAATAACCCATTTTTATATTTAGTCAAGTTTTGACAAAATATTTTAACATCGAGGGGGAATCGAAACGAGGGTCGTGGTGTATGTGCGTGTGTGTGTGTGTGTGTGTGTGTGTGTGTCTGTCTGTGTCTGTCTGTGTCTGTCTGTGTGTGTGTGTGTGTAGAGCGATTCAGACTAAACTACTGGACCGATCTTTTTGAAATTTGACATGAGAGTTCCTGGGTATGAAATCCCCATACGTTTTGTTCATTTTTTTGATAAATGTCTTTGATGACGTCATATCCGGCTTTTCGTGAAAGTTGAAGCGGCACTGTCACGCCCTCATTTTTCAACCAAATTGGTTCAAATTTTGGTCAAGTAATCTTCGACGAAGCCCGGATTTCGGTATTGCATTTCAGCTTGGTGGCTTAAAAATTAATTAATGACTTTGGTCATTAAAAATCTGAAAATTGTAAAAAATAAATAAAAATTTATAAAACGATCCAAATTTACATTTATCTTATTCTCCATCATTTGCTGATTCCAAAAACATATCAATATGTTATATTCGGATTAAAAACAAGCTCTGAAAATTAAATAGATAAAAATCATTATCAAAATTAAATTGTCCAAATCAATTTAAAAACACTTTCATCTAATTCCTTGTCGGTTCCTGATTCCAAAAACATATAGATATGATATGTTTGGATTAAAAACACGCACAGAAAGTTAAAACAAAGAGAGGTACAGAAAAGCGTGCTATCCTTCTTAGCGCAACTACTACCCCGCTCTTCTTGTCAATTTCACTGCATTTGCCATGAGCGGTGGACTGACGATGCTACGAGTATACGGTCTTGCTGAAAAATGGCATTGCGTTCAGTTTCATTCTGTGAGTTCGACAGCTACTTGAATAAATATTGTATTTTCGCCTTACGCGACTTGTTTAAATCTCTGATATCCATGTATCAGACAAGTTTCTAGTGCTAGACAAGAAATGGTACTCTTTTTGATGCCGCTAGTCTAGCGGTAGAAAGTATATCGATAACCTTTTATTGTCGGTGATAATTTGAAGAACCCCAGTGAATCTGCTGTCAAAACATAGAATTCATTCCATGCCCAAAGAATTCTTTCTATGCATAGAATGCTGAATATAGAATCAATGTTTACATGGCGATCTATACCAAAGGCAGGGCGAACAGTATGATAAAGTAGGGGAAGGGCTCCTAATATAGACCACTTTTTATATTTAGTCAAGTTTTGACTAAATATTTTAACGTAGAGGGGGGAATCGAGACGAGGGTCGTGGTGTATGTGTGTGTGTGTGTGTGTGTGTGTGTGTGTGTGTGTGTGTGTCTGTCTGTCTGTCTGTCTGTCTGTCTGTCTGTCTGTCTGTCTGTGTGTGTGTGTAGAGCGATTCAGACCAAACTACTGGACCGATCTTTATGAAATTTTACATGAGAGTTCCTGGGATTGATATCCCCGAACGTTTTTTTCATGTTTTTGATAAATGTCTTTGATGACGTCATATCCGGCTTTTCGTGAAAGTTGAGGCGGCACTGTCACGCCCTCATTTTTCAACCAAATTGGTTGAAATTTTGGTCAAGTAATTTTCGACGAAGCCCGGACTTCGGTATTGCATTTCAGCTTGGTGGCTTAAAAACTAATTAATGACTTTGGTCATTAAAAATCGGAAAATTGTAAAAAAAAAATAAAAATTTATAAAACGATCCAAATTTACGTTCATCTTATTCGCCATCATTTTCTGATTCCAAAACCATATAGATATGTTATATTTGGATTAAAAACAAGCTCTGAAAATTAAATATATAAAAATTATTATCAAAATTAAATTGTCGAAATCAATTTAAAAACACTTTCATCTTATTCCTTGTCGGTTCCTGATTTCAAAAACATATAGATATGATATGTTTGGATTAAAACACGATCAGAAAGTTAAAACAAAGTCAAAGAGAGGTACAGAAAAGCGTGCTATCCTTCTTAGCGCAACTACTACCCCGCTCTTTTTGTCAATTTCACTGCCTTTGCCATGAGCGGTCGACTGACGATGCTTCGAGTATACGGTCTTGCTGAAAAATGGCATTGCGTTCAGTTTCATTCTGTGAGTTCGACAGCTACTTGACTAAATGTTGTATTTTCGCCTTGCGCGACTTGTTATATTTAGTCAAGTTTTGACTAAATATTTTAACATCGAGGGGGAATCGAAACGAGGGTCGTGGTGTATGTGCGTGTGTGTGTGTGTGTCTGTCTGTGTGTGTGTGTGTGTGTGTGTAGAGCGATTCAGACTAAACTACTGTACCGATCTTTATGAAATTTGACATGAGAGTTCCTGGGTATGAAATCCCCATACGTTTTTTTCATTTTTTATATTTAGTCAAGTTTTGACTAAATATTTTAACATCGAGGGGGAATCGAAACGAGGGTATGGTGTATGTGCGTCTGTCTGTGTGTGTGTGTAGAGCGATTCAGACTAAACTACTGGACCGATCTTTATGAAATTTGACATGAGAGTTCCTGGGTATGAAATCCCCGAACGTTTTTTTCATTTTTTTGATAAATGTCTTTGATGACGTCATATCCGGCTTTTCGTGAAAGTTGAGGCGGCACTGTCACGCCCTCATTTTTCAGTTCTTTCTCTTATCCCTTTTCCCCCCACAGATGTACTGAACATGACCATAAGGTTCCCCCGCACCAAGGTACCAGCCCAGGAGACGACCTATATCTGCTTTAGTTTTGAGTTGCCTAGCGACCAGGAGTATCACCTCATCGCAACCAAGCCCTACATCGACAACAAGAACGTCATGCATCACATGGTCCTTACCGCCTGTGAAGGAATGGGTGAGAGTCTTTGTGACTGAGAGTCCGTGAGACTCTTTGTGAGTGTCTGTGAGAGTGTTTGTAAAGTTGTTAAATATATCTGGCTCTTTCTGCTTTGCAGATTTTACAAGGAAATATACTCTTTTCTAACACCTAGGGAACACAGGTCGCACGATTTCCGGCCAGTATAAAGCCACATACGCATCTTTAAAAGAAGAAATTAAAAAAAAAAAAAAAAAAACCTACCGAACCGATGCAGTGCTAGTATCTGCTAGAACCTGTTGACAGGCAACTTTGGTGGAATCAGAGACCTGTCAACACTGGCTGCCGTGCACGCCTTTCTTTCACAATGCCTCTGGTACCATCACTATGTCTTTTTTGTTTGTTTGCTTGCTTAACGCCTCGTCGCGATATAACCTTCGTGGTTGAAAACGACGTTAAACACTAAATAAAGAAAGAAGTTGCTTAACGCCCAGCCGACCACGAAGGGCCATATCAGGGCGGTGCTGCTTTGACATATAACGTGCGCCACACACAAGACAGAAGTCGCAGCACAGGCTTCATGTCTCACCCAGTCACATTATTCTGACACCGGACCTATCAGTCCTAGCACTAACCCCATAATGCCAGACGCCAGGCGGAGCAGCCACTAGATTGCCAATGTTAAAGTCTTAGGTATGACCCGGCCGGGGTTCGAACCCACGACCTCCCGATCACGGGGCGGACGCCTTACCACTAGGCCAACCGTGCCGGTATCACTATGTCTGAATGAGTGGAACAAGGAACTTTTACACCAGGGGAACCCCCCTTTTGAGACCTCAACAAATCTGAGAAATTCAGGTCTTCAAAAAGAAGGGAGTCTTAGAACGGGGGTAAATGTACAGAGGTTGTAACAAAAAGTCAGAGAAAACAGGGTCTTAAAAGGGAGGGAGTCTTAAAGTGGGGCCAAAGGAGGTGCCTCTGTATTAATTCACATTTGACCTTGTCCGTGACCACAGCGGGGAGACTGATCCCGGAGCCCCGCGAGTGTCTGATGGGGTCAGCAGGCTGCACGGAAATGATCGGACTGTGGAGTCTGGGCATGACCGGTCAGTGTTTCAACTCGCAGGCCGGGATCCGCATCGGCAAGGGGTACACCACCCTCGTCACTCTGCAGGTAAGCCTGCGGGGAACTAGCTCAGTCGGTAGCGGGGCTGGCTTCAAAACCAGGTGTCGCTGTCGGCGTGGGTTCGATCCCCAAGTCCGGTGAGGGATTTATTTCCCTGAGTCAACTTACTTTGTGCAGACTCTCCTCGGTGGCCGAACACCCCCGTGTGTTCGCATGCGCACAATAAAGATACCCAAGTTCACAGCGAAAGTCTCAGGGCTTGGAAACATTAATACACGCATGCAGGAAACAGAAAAACAGCGCCGTATACTGTATGGCAGCCCGCTTTCCCCAGTGAGAAAGCAGCGAGAATTTCCACGAGAGTAACCTCACAGGACTATATAAAATTGGTGTCCTTATCCTTATTCTTTTCGGGACGATTAAGGCGCGATTGTGAAACCTTCAGAGCTTTGAACAGTACAAGAACGCTCGTTTGGAATAAAGCCCCTGAGTGGGACCATTCACATTTTTAATCTTTTGAGAATGAGGTTCGACTTTTCGTTTTTCCTTTCTTTTTACATTTAGTCAAGTTTTGACTAAATGTTTTAACATAGAGGGGGAATCGAGACGAGGGTCGTGGTATATGTGTGTGTGTCTGTCTGTGCGTGTTTGTGTGTAGAGCGATTCAGACCAAACTACTGGACCGGTCTTTATTAAATTTGACATGAGAGTTCCTGGGAATGATATCCCCGGACGTTTTTTTCTTTTTTTCGATAAATACTTTTGATGACGTCATATCCGGCTTTTTGTAGACGTTGAGGCGGCACTGTCACACCCTCATTTTTCAATCAAATTGATTGAAATTTTTGTAAAGCAATTTTCGACGAAGGCCGGACTTTGGTATTGCATTTCAGCTTGGTGGCTTAAAAATTAATTAATGGTTTTGGTCATTAAAAATCTGAAAATTGTAATAATTTTTTTATATATATAAAACGATCCAAATTTACGTTCATCTTATTCTACATCATTTCCTGATTCCAAAAACATATACATATGTTATATTTGGATTAAAAACAAGCTCTAAAAATTAAAAATATAAAAATTATGATCAAAATTAAATTTCCGAAATCGATTTAAAAGCAATTTCATCTTATTCCTTGTCGGTTCCTGATTCAAAAAAACATATAGATATGATATGTTTGGATTAAAAACACGCTCAGAAAGTTAAAACGAAGAGAGGTACAGAAAAGCGTGCTATGCAGCACAGCGAAACCACTACCGCGCTGAACAGGCTCGTCAGTTTCACTGCGTTTTGCACAAGCGGCGGACTACGGTCATTGTGAAAAAATGCAGTGCGTTCAGTTTCATTCTGTGAGTTCCACAGCTTGACTAAATGTAGTAATTTCGCCTTACGCGACTTGTTTCTTATTTCATGTTGCCTGCTATTGTTTTCGCGATATAACCTTGAATGGTTGAAAACGACGTTAAACACCAAATAAAGAAAGAAAGAATGCTATTGTTTAAGTCGACAAAGAACAATCTAAAACTGAAACATCGGTGTTGCTACATCAAGGTAAGTCATGCATTTCCTGTGTCCTTACCACAGCCATTTGTGCTGCTTATAGAGTAACAACCCACAGATGCATTGTATGAAGATTACACCATAACTTACCGTATGCACCATTCAAACCAGTCCTAGCTGTCAACCAAGGCTTTGCATAGTCATCTATCTTAACGCCCTCAATAAATAATGACGAAATAAGGTTCCAGCATAACTTAATATGTGTACCATTATAACGGCCGGGTCCCAGCTGTCAACCAAGGCTTTGCATAGTCATCTATCTTAACGCCCTCAATAAATAATGACGAAATAAGGTTCCAGCATAACTTAATATGTGTACCATTATAACGGCCGGGTCCCAGCTGTCAACCAAGGCTTTGCATACAGTCATCTATCTCAACGCCCTCAATAAATAATGACGCAATAAGGTTCCAGCATAACTTAATATGTGTACCATTATAACGGCCGGGTCCCAGCTGTCAACCAAGGCTTTGCATACAGTCATCTATCTCAACGCCCTCAATGAATAATGACGCAATAAGGTTCCAGCATAACTTAATATGTGGACCATTATAACGGGTCCCAGCTGTCAACCAAGGCTTTCCATACATCCATCTATTTTTACCACCATAATGAATTATGAGCGCAATAAGGTTTTCCCTTGCGTCACCAGATTCACTGGACGAACCCGGATGAGGTGGACACGTGGTACGACTCTTCCGGCCTCATTCTGTACTACACGCCCAAGCTGAGACAGTACAACGCCGCGGTTCTTCAGGTGGGGCAGAACTACCTCAACATCCCTCCCGGAATTCCCAGCGTGGTCCAGAGGGGGACCTGCACCTCCAGATGCTCGCGGCTGGTGATGAGAGGTCCCATCCACATCGCGTCGGCCTTCAACCACATGCACTACCTCGGTCAGTTATGTGTGTGTGTGTGTGTGTGTGTGTGTGTGTGTGTGTGTGTGTGTGTGTGTGTGTGTGTGTGTGTGAGTGTGTGTGTGTGTGTGTGTGTGTGAGTGTGTGTGTGTGTGTGTATGTGTGTGTGTGTGTGTGTCGGTGTGTGTGTGTGTGTGTGTGTGTGTGTGTGTGTGTGTGTGTGTGTATGTGTGTGTGTGTGTGTGTGTGTGTGTGTGTGTGAATGCGCGCGCGCTCTCGTTATTTTTGGCTTCGTATTTTTTCGTCAGCGTGCGGTTTCTTTAACAAAAGGAAAAAATGTATGTTCAATGTTTAAAAAAACCAAACAAACCTTATCAATGCACACAAGGTCGCATCATGTCACCCTAAGAAAGACAAAGTGCTAAAGACAAGATGAAATTACCCAGGAAACTTTTCAAAGAATCTTTTAAAAAATAAGATATAATCTGTCGCCATGATGACAGATGAGAGCGGTTTAATGAAAACGTCTTCCTTATAGTTAAGCCATACCTCTTTGAATCTACACTTGAATCTACGCTTTGGGGAAAAAGGACATTTTGTTTTTAATGAATTAATTCCTTGAAAGCCATTAGTGTTTTTCTACGAAATTGATACATAAAATAAATCCAACGCTTCACGGAAAGCAATTTGTTTTAATTTTTTTTTGCTTAACGCCCAGCCGACCACGAAGGGCCATATCAGGGCGGTGCTGCTTTGACATATAACATGCGCCACACACAAGACAGAAGTCGCAGCTCAGGCTTCATGTCTCACCCAGTCACATTATTCTGACACCGGACCAACCAGTCCTAGCACTAACCCCATAATGCCAGACGCCAGGCGGAGCAGCCACTAGATTGCCAATTTTTAAGTCTTAGGTATGACCCGGCCGGGGTTCAAACCCACGATCTCCCGATCACGGGGCGGACGCCTTACCACTAGGCCCGGAAAGCAGTGAGGCTGTTGATTGTTGGTATGTGTCCCAGTGGAGTGATGTCATACCCTATGTGTTTCGATATGATGAATAGAGAGCGACCGCACAACATTAATCCATCCGTATCATATTCCCAGCTCGGCGGACCATATGACGGTACCAGCACGGTTCAAGAATGCCCAATTGACGTAATACCTGTCGAGAAATTTGTTTTTTGAATTCCACTTTGGCAATTCAGTAGAGTATTTCATTTTTCCCTCATCATAAAATTGACGGAGCATCAAACATAATTATCCTGGCCTTGCGTTGTTGTCTACCTCCCTGCAGTCCGGAACTCGATCGATGGTCACACTGACATGCTAAAATTTTACCTTGATTTTATTCTCTCATATTTACTTTCCAGCTTCATTCTGAACGATGAATCCAACTTTCAGTTTACAACGTTTTATATCAAACTTATCTTACCCTTCTATCAACAGACTCAGATGTGTGATGGCTTGTTGTCAGACCTGCGTTTTGGTCGGTCCGAGGGGAGAATTTCGTCTTACGTTTCATCTTTATCGACCAAGGCCGAGAGCAATATGTTGATAATCGTCGTGTGTGCGTGTGTGCGTTTTGGGATGTCCCGCTCTGTGTTTGTGCGTGCGTGCGTGTGTGAGTGTGTGTGTGTGTGTGTGTGTGTGTGTGTGTGTCCGTCTATGTGTGTATGGCGGGGATATAGCTCAGTTGGTAGCGCGCTGGATTTGTATCCAGTTGGCCGCTGTCAGCGTGAGTTCGATCCCAGGTTCGGCGGAAATTTATTTCAGAGTCAACTTTGTGTGCAGACTCTCTTCGGTGTCCGAACCCTCCCCCCGTGTACACTACATTGGGTGTGCACGTTAAAGATCCCACGATTGACAAAAGGGTCTTTCCTGGCAAAATTGCTTAGGCACAGTTAATAATTGTCTACCTATACCCGTGTGACTTGGAATAATAGGCCGTGAAAGGTAAATATGCGCCGAAATGGCTGCAATCTACTGGCCGTATAAAATTTCATCTCACACGGCATCACTGCAGAGCGCCTAGAACTGTACCCACGGAATATGCGCGATATAAGCGTCATTGATTGATTGATTGATATGTGTGTGTGTGTGTGTGAGTGTGTGTGTGCGTGCGTTTGTTTGTGTGTGTTTGTGTGTGTGTGTGTGTGTGTGTGTGTGTGTGTTTTCAAACGATGGTTGTTGTGTCGATGTTATGTTATGTCTGTTATGTTTATAATTCCTTACATTCACGCATTACTGCTATCTCTGCAGGCATCCGTCAGAACGTGACCTTGACCCGACCAGGACTTCCTCCTGTGACCATCGCGGACGACAACCCTTACAGCTACGACTCACCCAAGACACACACGTGAGCTATTCGGATAAATCGAAAACTACCTAACCAACTGAATGATTAAACCTAAGAAGTATAGTTGAGGGTAGGTTACAGAGGTTTTTTTCAAGTTTAGATTATTTTGAACTGTTAGATGTTGGGCTTGAAAGAGAACCCGCGCGGGAAAGAGGGGCAGTGGGCGGTAGAGGGAGAGAGAGAGGGACAGAGAGAGGGAGAGAGAGAGAGATAGAGAGAGAGAGAGAGAGAGAGCGAGAGAGAGAAAGAGAGCGAGAGAGAGAGAGCGAGAGAGAGAGAGTTGGAGTGAGAGAGAGCGAGAGAGAGCGATCGAGAGAGAGAGAAAGTGAGGGTAGAGTGAGAGAGAGGGAGCGAGAGTGAGGAAAGAGAGAGAGAGAGAGAGAGAGAGAGAGAGAGAGAGAGAGAGAGAGAGAGAGAGAGAGAGAGAGAGAGACTGACAGACAGACAGAAAGACAGACAGACAGACAGAAAGTATGTTATGCTTGTGTCTCCGCCTGTCGGTTAGTCCTCAATAAGTCGCTCGGTCTGTTCCCCTTTTTGCCTATCTATGCGATCCTCTCACTTTTTGTTCAGATTCGACACACCCATCGTAATGAAGCCAGGCGACGAGCTACAGACTTTGTGCACCTTCCAGTCTCGCTCCAGAGATACGACAACGATGTTTGGGGAAGGGTCCTACGACGAAATGTGTATCAATTTCATGACCTACTTTCCTGCCGAGAACCTAACCAACAAAATGTGCTCTCAGTGGAAAGACGTCGACATCTGCGACCTGCCCATGAAATGCCCAAATTTCCTTGCTTTGCTGAACTCTTCTGCGCCGAGCACGGCTGCCATGACGAAGAAGGTCTATATTCTGTTTTAGCTCGAAACGCTCTCCTAGTGCCTAATAAGGCACAATCTTTTCAGTGTGAAGGATTCAACCAACCATGTTGGATCTGGCCTGGCTTTTACAAGGGATAAGCTAGGCTATCCCTCCCCTTGGAAATATACCAAATATCAAGAGCCTGGATGGTCTTCTGTTAGATTGGAAATTTTTTCTTGAAATAATTTTTTAAAAGCCACTTGTACCATTCTGAGAAATTTATTAATAATTAATGTCATTAGTACGTTGAACACGTGGTCTTCGAAGTGGAGAAACCAACTCATGTTCATTATATCATGAACATAGAAAATGCTCTCTCACGTATGTAGGATAAAAAGTTATCTTAGCTCAGTAAGTCGTCGCTTGAAACTCGATCTGGATAACGTACCTTTCTTGAATACAAAAGCCAAAAACAACCAAGAAAGATACGTTTGTGGAAAGTTTAATAATAGACAAAACGAAACAGCTAGACACATGTTGACCTGTCAGTCTTTTAAAGGGACAAACAAGGTACGCAGCAGACAAATACTAATGATGGGTGATCACTTATCTCTGGACGAAGCTTCTTGAAAAACATCAGAAAGAATATGGCCCTGACTTAAAATTCAAGAATTCTCATTCTTGATAGAAATCTTAAGAACGTTCAACATAACACCATTCTCTAGCTTAGGCGAGGAAGTAATCATCTTTGCCTTATCCAAATAAAACATAAATGTTAGCTATGTAGCCCAGTAACCGTTAACATGTCTTGTCACCTTTTCTTTTTTCGATTGAAATATAAGTGTTAGTAATGTAGGCCTATTCCAGTTATCGTCCACATGTCGTGTCTCCTTTGCTTTTTTATGAAACATGACCATGATTTAGCTTTTCTTGAATGTTCATTCTTTATAGAAAATGTGATAACGTTCTCTAGCTCAGACGAGGCAGTAATCATCTTTTCCTTTTACTTCTAAAACATAAATATTAGCAATGTATCCCAATGTAACCGTGAACATGTCTTGTCACCTTTGCTTTTTCATGAAACATGACCATGATTTAATTTTTCTTGAATTTTCATTCTTTATAAAAAAAAGAGTTGATAACGTTTTCTAGCTCAGACGACGCAATAATCATCTTTTCATTTTCCCACTGAAACATGAATGTTAGCTATTTATCCCAGTAACCGTCAACATGTCTTGTCACCTTTGCTTTTTCACATTGAAACATGACCATGATTTAACTTTTCTTGAATGTTCATTCTTTATAGAAAATGTGATAACGTTCTCTAGCTCAGGCGAGGCAGTAATCATCTTTTTCTTTTCCTTCTGAAACATAAAATATGTATCCCAATGTAACCGTCAACATGTCTCGCCACCTTTGCTTTTTTATGAAACATGACCATGATTTAACTTTTCTTGAATTTTCATTCTTTATAGAAAAGTTAATAACGTTTTCTAGCTCAGACGACGCAATAATCATCTTTTCATTTTCCCACTGAAACATGAATGTAAGCTATGTAGCCCAGTAACCGTCAACATGTCTTGTAACCTTGCTTTTTCAGATTTAAACATAAGTGTCAACCGTCAACACGTCTTTTCATCTTTTTTTTCTATTGAAATATAAGTGTTAGCTATGTATCCCAGTAACCGTCAACATGTCTTGTCACCTTTGCGTTTTGCGATTTAAACATAAGTGTCAACCGTCAGCATGTCTTTTCATTTTTTTTTAATTGAAATATAAGTGTTAGCTATGTATCCCAGTAACCGCCAACATGTCTTGTCACCTTGGCTTTTTCCGATTTAAACATAAGTGTCAACCGTCAACATGTCTTTTTATCTTTTCTTTTTTTCTATTGAAATATAAGTGTTAGCTATGTATCCCAGTAACCGTCAACATGTCTTGTCACCTTGCGTTTTCCAATTTAAACATAAGTGTCAACCGTCAACATGTCTTGTCACCTTTGCGTTTTCCGATTTAAACATAAGTGTCAACCGTCAACATGTCTTGACTGATTGCCAGATCCTTGACCACTGTGACCCGGCTGGTTACTGCCGGCCCGAGTGTCCGGCGGCCATTCAGCAGGTACAGGAGGAGAACTGGTGCATTAAACACGCCTTTGGTTTAATGGAGGACAGGTACCTGTTTATGGAAGACGCCAAGTTTCTCAAATTCGTAGCTGCCATGAAATCCTGCGACCACAAGCCCGCCCCTTCTGGCAATATGACCACGCCCACAACACCTAGACCTCAGGGTAAGAGAAATAGTAGTGAATGTAAAATAAAGTCTGCTCATTTGCCTGAATGCAATCCTCTTGTTTGTACTGTTCTTTTTTGTTCGTTATTCATTATGGAGATACGTTCACTATTTGTATCATAAGTGTTTGTCTGTCTGTCTACTTAAAAATATTTGTAAATGTAACGTTTTGTTTTGTCAATAATTAAACGTTACAATAACTTATTATTCTTGTTTTGTGATTCATTAGTGAATGTAGTCTTAATATATCCCGCTATGGCCATAACCTTAAAATTAGTGCAGGTTAAAAAGACGTAGGGCTCATCTTGCCTTATGGCCACGCCACCACTCCTCTACCGCAAGGTAATAGAAACATTAGCACATGCACCAGTTTTATTTTACCCTTCTATGAACATACACAGATGTGTGGTGGCTTGTTGTCAGACCTGCGTTTTAGTCGGTCCGAGGGGAGAATGTCGTCTTATGTTTCATCTTTATCGACAAAGGCCGAAAGCAATGCGTTGATAAGGCCTAAAAAAAAAATAGGTGTGGTTACGGTAACCCGACCTACCCTATTTTTGGGGGCCGACCCTATAACTTTTTATTACATTTGTCAAAAAAATACACACAAAAAACAAGTAAACGAGTGCAGAAAACGCAATGAAAGCGAAAGCGCCCGAGTCGCACACTTATTTCCCTGTCAAGTAGGTTTAATTTGTACACATTAGAAAAAAAAGTTTAAAAAAAAAATGATTGCCTACCTTCCTACCCTATTGTTTTTGGCTATGTTACGGTAACCACACCTATTATTTTTTTTTTGGCCTAATCGTCGTCTGTGTTTCAGGACCAGGTCAGCCACAGACAGATCCTGGGTCTATGTTCCTCAACCTCATCAAACAGCTGGACTCCCGGCCTTTGCTGCAGAACATCGTCATGAACGTCAACTACAACACCATCCAGTACCCTGGCAACGGCAGCCAGCCAAAGAATTAAATACGCTAGATCCAGTAGGCATAGATAATAGCAGTCACTACAAGAATTAAACACACTAGATCCAGAGGGCGAAAGGTAATATCAGCCAAACCAAGAATTGAATACGCTCGATCCTGCGTGCAAAGATAACAGCTCAGCCGGGCCAAGAATAAAACACACTCGATCCAGCGGGCAAAGATAACAGCAGCAAGACCAAGAATTAAACTCATTAGATCAAGCGAGCAAAGATAACAGCAGCCAGACAAAGAATTAAACACACTCGATCCAGCGAGCAAAGATAACAGCAGCCAGACCAAGAATTAAACACACTCGATCCAGCGAGCAAAGATAACAGCAGCAAGGCACAGAATTAAACACACTCGATCCAGCGAGCAAAGATAACAGCAGCAAGGCAAAGAATTAAACACACTCTTAATAAATTCCGGAAATAACTCTGTTGGGTTTTTATGGGTTGTGGAAGAGTTGTCCTTCCTTGTTTTTTCTGGCTTTTCCATGGAAACACTGAAGCAATCTACACGGGACATTGTAGGCTTGCCTCAGTGTGAAACAAGGGAAAGCAGCCCGTCGACGACCCATGCAAACTTGAGTTTATTGAACTCAATTTTTTTTCAAACAAATATCCACATGGAACTTTTATCACGGCGTGTAGAGAGGGTAAACATTATGCCTGGGTGTTAGGATAAGGAGACTAGCATGGAGTTTCATCGCCACTTATTTTGAAAATAAACATTGTAAATATTTCTAAAAAAGTTACTCGTCGACACCATCGGCGTTGTCGTCGTCGACGTCGTCTTCATTGTTTTCAACTTGCTTCCACGCTTGTGATGTTTGCCTGCTCAACAAATCAAGTTTTTGTTTTATACTTCGTCCACACCTCTGGGACTAAATATGCCATTTTGTTTTTACCTGTTAGTTCTTACAGTTTTCCTCGAGGACAGCAGAGAATGAATATCATTCTTTGCGTCTTTTTCGTGTTTTAAATATTTTTAAACACTTTTTTGGATAGATTTTCTCTCCCTTTCTCTCTCTCTCTCTCTCCCTCTCTCTCTCACACACACTCTCTCTCTCCCTCTCACACACTCTCTCTCTCACACACACACACTTTCTCTCTCTCTCTCACTCTCTCGTTAAATTCTAGAAATTACAATTTGATCATCAACATTGCAAAGTATTTGTAAATGTCTTTTAATTTGTGATAATGTCTCCTCTCGAAGTACACAATTCCGGATGTATTTAACATTTAATGCGTTAACACTCCCCCCCCCCCCCCCCCCCCCCCCCCCCATTTTATTTGATTATATGTAGTAACATAATGTTTGTTTTTTAAAAGAACCCTTAAGCCATTTCCAATAAACATTTTCACGTTCTCTGTTTCTTAGTTTTTTCTTTGTGCTGTTTCTTTCGTGCTTGAGATTTTTCAGTAATTTTTAATACGAGTATAACCAATGAATCTGAACTAAAAGTGAAAAGTGTACAGATCACCCTTCTATTGTTCATTTTGTCTGAATGAAGGTGCGTGCGCGCGCGCGCGTGTATGTATGTGTGCATGTGTGTGTTTTGCTGCGTTTGGGGTGTGTGTGTGCATGTGTGTGTGTGCGTGTGTGTGTGTGTGTGTGTGTGTGTGTGTGTGTGTGTGTGTGTGTGTGTGTGTGTTCAGCTGCGTTTGGTGTGTGTGTGTGTGTGCAATTTCAAACGATGGTTGGTCGGTCGATGTGTTGCTTTTATGTTGGTTGGTTGTTTCGTGAAAAGGTGAGGGAAATCAAGTGTCAGTTGCATCTTTCATACATTCTTATTCGTATTCGATTCACTAAACTAAGCTTATGCAATTTACTTTATCTTTCATATTCAGGCGGGCTATGAAAATGCCTGTATTTCTCTGAACCGGGCAGGCAACTAAAGCAGATTAACCAAGAATGTTTGGGTGCAAAGGCAATCATTTCGGTAAATGACCACATTTCGTCCTGTGTATTGTTTCAAATCGGTCAGACAAATGTTAATTGTATTAAAATAAAGGAGAATTAACAAATCAACCACTGACTCTCCCATCACAAACAGAAAAAGACCTGATTATTTTGCAGCAACATTTATTTCATCTGATCTATTTGGCCGAACGAGAAGATACAACATATTTTCGCTGAACAATTCACTTTTTTTTTTACAACGGGGAATAACAAACATATTTAATTTTTCAAAAGCAAGTATCTATCCAGAGCGATTGCAAAGCTTACAAGTTTGACCATAATATGTGAACAGGTGAAAACTGGTTCCCACTATAAGGAAACCGAATTATGAAAAATACTCAATTTCAGTTAGAGTTGAGGCCTCGATGACCTCACAGAGACAGCTGCCAGAAGCATATATGCAATTGCTCTAATGCCATGTCTTAGCGTGGCCGTCGTCGCTGTCCTTGGCGACGGTGTTGTAGTTGACGTTCATGACGATGTTCTGCAGCAAGGGGCGAGCGTCCAGCTGCTTGATGAGGTCCAGCAGCACCGACCCTGGACCGGACATCGGCTGGGCTGGCTCTGACACATAAGAAGCCATTATTTCATAGATACGAGTATACCTTTACAGGGGTTGACGAAGTTTGGGGTGGAGGGGGAGGGGGGAGGGGGTGCACTTGGTGCAACAACAACTGCAACGAGGGGAACGACGATAACGAAAACAACAACAGCAGGACAATAAAAACAACAACGAGAAAACAAGAACACCAACGACGATAATAAGGACAAGAGGAAAAACAACAACAAAATCAACACCACCACCAACAATAACAACATCATCACCACCACCACCACCACCACAAGCACCACCAACAACAACACCACCATCACCACCACCAACAACGACGACCTCCATCAGGAAAAACAACAATATAATCCTCACCACCACCACCATCACCACCAACAACACCACCTCTACCAACAACAACAAAAACAACACAGATAATCACCAACAGAACAAAACACCCACCGTACGGTAAGGCACGGACGGTCTTGGGGTCGTGGTCGGAGTCATCTTCGTGTGGTTGGCGAGGCCGCACGACTCCAACAACAACAATAATAACAACCCAACCACCACCACCACTAAGGACAACAACAACAACAACAACAACAACAACAACAACAACAACAACAACAACAACAACAACAACAACAACAACACAGATCATCACCAACAGAACAAAACACCCACCGTGAGGCATGGATGGTTTGGGAGTCGTGGTCGGAATCATCTCCGTGTGGTTGGCGAAGCCGCAGGACTCCACGGCGGAGACAAACTTGAGGAGCTTGGCGTCATCCATTTTGAACCAGTAGGGTGCCAGAAACTTCCAGAAGGTGCTCAGGCACGGCCTCTCGCGGAGGATGTCTTGGATGGCCGCTGGGCACTCCGCGCGACACCCCCCGTAAGGGTTGCAGTGGTCCAGAATCTGCAAGCATTCACATTCACGCAGTGGTTCAAATATGTGACCCTCCACCACGAAATGAGTCGCATGTCACCTCGCGCGGTACTGCGCTAGGCTTAATATAAGTCCGGGGAGTTTCTGGTAACAGTGTGAGGGTCACCTTAGTCAGAAGGCTTATAACTCAAACAGTTTTCGCTCTTTTCTAAAACGGGTTTCACCACTGGATAGAGCATAACACACTCTTGATAGGAAAATGTAAAAATATGAAAATCATGCAAAGGTGACATGCGACTCAATCCGTGGTGGAAGGTCACATATCTGGATTTAATTTTTGAGCGAATTCGACATTTCGAAGTCTACTCCACGAAGCTGGCTACACTCCGCAAGACACCTTCCGTAAGGGTTGCAGTGGGCAAGAATCACGAAGAATCTGCAAGCATTCACATTCACGCAGTGGTTCTAATATCTGAACTTAACTTTGCGAGAAGTCAACATATCGAAGTCTACTCCACGAAGCTGGCTGCACAAAACTTTGGCACTGAATTTTCGAGAAAAGACTGCGAAGTAGTAAACTTTGGGCTCAATCAAGGACAGCCTTAACAGGGAGCGGAGGAGAGGGAAAGGGAGGGAGCGGAGGAGAGGGAAAGGCAGGGGGCGGAGGAGAGGGAAAGGGAGGGAGCGGAGGAGAGGGAAAGGGAGGGAGCGGAGGAGAGGGAAAGGGAGGGAGCGGAGGAGAGGGAAAGGCAGGGAGGGGAGGAGAGGGAAAGGGAGTGAGGGGAGGAGAGGGAAAGGGAGTGAGGGGAGGAGAGGGAAAGGCAGGGAGCGGAGGAGAGGGAAAGGGAGGGAGCGGAGGAGAGGGAAAGGGAGGGAGCGGAGGAGAGGGAAAGGGAGGGAGCGGAGGAGAGGGAAAGGCAGGGAGCGGAGGAGAGGGAAAGGGAGGGAGCGGAGGAGAGGGAAAGGCAGAGAGCGGAGGAGAGGGAAAGGGAGGGAGCGGAGGAGAGGGAAAGGGAGAGAGCGGAGGAGAGGAAAAAGGAGGGAGCGGAGGAGAGGAAAAAGGAGGGAGCGGAGGAGAGGGAAAGGCAGGGAGGGGAGGAGGAGGGAGGGGAGGAGAGAGAAAGGCAGGGAGGGGAGGAGAGAGAAAGGCAGGGAGGGGAGGAGAGAGAAAGGCAGGGAGCGGAGGAGAGGGGAAGGGAGGGAGCGGAGGAGAGGGAAAGGGAGGGAGCGGAGGAGAGGGAAAGGGAAGGAGGAACGAATTTTTGCTGGACGATGTGCAGTTCGGGGAATACATGTATCTGACGAAGAAAAAAAGTCAACAAAAATGATACACCTGGTTGTAGGGAGTCTTCGAATATTTGGAAAGTCTTAAACCACACCCACTTTGGGCGCAAATGCCGCGCGGCAGCAATTTTGTGAAAATAATGTCGCCGCCGAACCACCGCGCGGCACGTCGCCGTCGCGTTGCGTCGGTCTCATAATTATGGAAACACGTGTTCTTTGTTTTCACTGTTGTGATCGGTTTTGCCGCTGCTGCCATCGTCGCGTCGCTGCCGCGCCACCTTCGTGTCGCTACAAGTATATGGAAACATAACTTAAGACGTTGAGCCGAATTCGCGTTCACACGGCGTGACAGACTGTACATTTACGTAATAAAAGCACAGAAATGGAAAGTCACCTTCTCTATCATGGCAGACGTATTTGGGTGGGAAGCGTTGAAGAGGGACCCATCGAAACAGTCATTTTCCGCCAGTGACGTCACAGAAGTCCGTATCTTGCCACTGAAAGCAGTTGTCTTTTGTGAGGTTTTCAGCTGGGAAGTAGGTTAGGATGGCAAAGCACATCTCATCGTAGGACCCGGCACCGTACACTGTGGTCTTGGCTCTGGAGAGCGACTGGTAGGTACAGTAGGTCTGCAACTCGTCCCCTGGCTTGATGATGAGGGGATTGTTGAACCTGACCACAAGAGTGTGAAACATGAAGAGGATAAAAGGGCGAGGGAGGGGGCAAGGAGAGGGGTGTGTTTAGAAATGATGTCATTTCTTTATTGCTAAATCTACCAATCATGTTGTTGGTGCGAAAGCAACGTCACCGTGATGAGGTGACTGGTCGCCATCTTGGAACTGCCAGACTCATGTTATCTATGTCAGAAGTGCTTAGAGAAATAAATAGCTGAACTCCCTACAGATTTTTGTAGTGTCGCATATGCGTTTGAGTGAACACACATACAGGGTGGAGGGGAGACGAGTGTCCATCAAGGTCGCATTGAACAAGTAGATCTATTTGAAAACACATTCAAAGAAGCATGACGTTTTACTTGCATATTGACATTCAGAAAGAATACACTTGAACGAGGGTAATTATGAGCCGATTTAGACACGAGGCACAGCGCGTCAAATGTGCATTAAAACATTTTGCACAAGCACCTTCCTCCCTCAACAATTGTTCCTGATGATTGAATGAAATGACAGAAATAATGTAGCTCTTGCAACGAAGCACTGTTAATGTGAAACGCACCAGCATCTCATCATTAACTTCTTTACAAGGCACGGAAGCTGCTTACATTTGCAATTAAACAAACTTTCAGGAAACATGAAGACCAAAGATTTCTATTATCATTCAAATGGTTCAAACTTGACGCACGAGTCTCTTGCAGTCGTGATTAAGACCAGAAAGTGTGTGTATACGATATTACTTGATCAAACTTTAAATAAAAACCTTTGTTGGCTACGTAAATTGTTCTTATTTCAGGGACCATAACGACGACCATGACGAACAAAAAGAGTGACCATACGATTTTCATTCAATCGTGATACAGATTAAAAAGTGTATATATGATACACGATCTAACTTAATCAAACTTGCAATAAAAAGCTTTTACGACTACGAATCGATCTTCTTTCAATGACCATAACGACGATGATGACGAAGGAAAAGAGGGACCATAAGAAAGTTCACCTACTCGTAGACCTTGGGGGAGTCATAACTGTAGGGGTTGTCGTCCATGATGGTCAATGGCGCCATTCCAGGTCGGGTCATGGTCAAGTTCTGACGGATGCCTGCAAAGCAAAGTGTGGAATACAGTTCTTGCCGTGGGAGTTAAAGTGTTCAACGCGAAATGTCTCCTGAGAAATTGTATACTATCGTACAAAGGGAGTGGTTTTCAGCTGATTTTAACTGCTGAGGCTATTTTAATTGTTTGTCTCTGTCTGTCTGTCTGTCTGTCTGTCTGTCTGTCTGTCTGTCTGTATGTATGTCTGTCTGTTTGTCTGTCTGGCTCTGTTTCTGTGTATCTGTCTGTATGTTAGTCTGTCTGTACAGATTATGTCCGTTGATACCGACAAAACAAGCCTGTAACTGTATCTACCATCTTTTTCAAAGAAGACACGTAGGCTTAAACATTGCGTTAGAAGCATTTGAAAAAATGATCATAAATCATTTCCTTGTGAGAGTGGGTTTGTTCTTTGTATTTAAGATAATTTAAGTTGTTGAGACATCCCAGTGCACTAAGGGATTTATAGAGCAAATCGAGAAAATTCATTATTGAACGAAGCGCATAGCGCTGAGTTCAATAATTATTTTCGAGATTTGCTCTATAAATCCCTTAGTGCACTGGGATTGTTTCAATAACGATATTGTCAGTACCGCCAGAGATAAAAGAAGATTCAAAACGCACATTTTGCTACGCGCATTTGGATAGGCGTAACTGTGTGGTCAGGTTTGTGTCAGATCTACTTTTGTGTGGGCTGTCTCAAGTGTGTCGTGCTTTCGTCACACGCATTTTAGTTTCTGTTGTAGTGTTAAGCGTTAAGCGTTAAGCTGAACAGTGATGATCTTTCAGAGAGATCTCATTTGAACTCGGAGAAAGGACTGTGCTCTTCCTTATTTGCGATTCGAAACCTCCAGTCGAGCTTCGACTGTGCGGAGTGACTCCCCTTGAATCAGAATAATGTAGGAATAAAAACGTATGACAGTTTGGTATGATGACATGTAATTCACATATGCTGAAATATAATATTATACATCATATAATATTAATATGGCTGTTGCCATGACCATGAACCCCAAGAAAGGTTTAATGTTATGTAAATCAAAATACCAAAATCAAGCACCTATTAATCTGGTCTACGGCGCGGGAAGATTGAGGCCTTCGTAAACGTTCAACGTTGGCCAATAATGATTTTAACAATGTTGTGTCGTTTTGTATTATGTTTTATTTTGTTGATCAATTGATAAATATGTCTTCCCAACATATTACAAATCAAACAGAAATAAAGTCTTAGAGAACTACAATAATTATTATTGCCGTCAAAACCTTGCAAGGCCTCAACCGTTCTCACGAGATCAGTTACATTTCTCTCTCTCTCTCTCTCTCTCTCTCTCTCTCTCTCTCTCTCTCTCTCTCTCTCTCTCATCTCTCTCTCTCTCTCTCTCTCTCTCTCTCTCTCTCTCTCTCTCTCTCTCTCTCTCTCTCTCTCTCTCTCTCTCTCTGTATGTATGTCTTTTTCTGTGTCTCCCTCTGAGTCTCTCCGCTTCTGTCTTTCTATGTCTGTCTCTCTCTATGTGTGTGTGTGTGTGTGTCTCTCTCTCTCTCTCTCTCTCTCTCTCTCTCTCTCTGTGTATGTATGTCTTTGTCTGTGTCTCCCTCTGAGTCTCTCCGCTTCTGTCTTTCTATGTCTGTCTCTGTCTATGTGTGTGTGTGTGTGTGTGTGTGTGTGTGTGTGTGTGTGTGTGTCTCTCTCTCTCTCTCTCTCTCTCTCTCTCTCTCTCTCTCTCTCTCTCTCGCTCTCGCTTTCTCTCTCAAGGACAGATTGTAAGAAAAGGCGTAGCCTTAAATCTTAATCCTTGTTAAATAAAGTTCAATTCAAAGTTCAATTCTCTCTCATCTGACTCTTGGCACACAGGTCAAAGCAAAGGTTAACTTGATTGCAAGTGTACCTAGCAGGAGGGGGGTGATTTCTTGAATTAGCTGAGGGCGGTAAACATGTGTCTCAAAGCAGAGGTTGTGCTATTTTTAGACCGTCAACACAGACAGTACAGCGTCGTCAATCCCCGCGTGAAGGAAATCGCTCACCTTCCACGTCCAAAACGTAGTGATATTGACACGCCAGATTAGTGCGGTAGCGTATTGTGCTAAGCAGGAAAGCGCGCTTTTCTGTATTCTTGTTAACTTCGCAATTTCCGGAAAACATCCACTTTCACTTTGAGACTGTTCTGTTTATATTCCACACTATCAAAACCACTTTGCAATACTGAAATAATTTTTTCTGTGTTCGAAAACTACAGCCAATCGTTATTATATCCCCTTAGGTACAGTTTTGTAGAGGTTACATGCCGAGTCTCAGTGATTATTAAAAATAATGGTCGAAGTTAGCGGATCATGAAAAATGCGAGCTTTATTCCTCCTTTCTTCAGTTATTCAAAGAAAAGAGGAGTTTTTTTTGCGAAAGTTTGATCGAATCCTATTCACTCAACCAGTCAACCTGCGCTAACAGTTTTAGCGCATCGCCATTAGCCAATCAACTGGTTCACATCAGTCATGTGACACCAGTATTTACTGACAATATCTGTTATAACGCACAAGATCACTAAAATGTGGACATGGAATAATGCTGATAGTATGCTTCAACGAAGCTTAGGCTACATGCTGTGTTTAAATCCTTTGACGCATCTATCATCCCATCCATTGGGGACCTTATTTAGGCTAGTTATGCGATGGGCAAATCCTCTTCAATGCTTTTTGTCCTTTTTGCCCCCAAACTTCATCACCGAAATAGACAAACTCTGGGAAAAAAACTCGGGTGGAGTTTGTATTGGCTGTAAAAGAGTGACTGACTGACTAATTCAGTATTTTTGTCCCCAGTTCTGGTGACTACGTTGGGACACGAGGTACTTTTTATGACGTGTACGGGAACGCGTGTACGGGTAACGTCATCAAATCTAGTTGTTACGTCTTGCGTCAGCCAATATCTGCAGTCTTGGTGGTAGCAAAGCAACGTATGCATTTGAAACATTGGAGAAAAAGTGAGTCACGGGTGACGCAATATCTACACGTGCACGTACAGGGTCTTTGCTACACGTTCGACCATCTAAAACACTGTAATACGCTGAGAGTTGTGAAAGAGTGATTACGCTTGTTTTTATAGGAGGCAAACTTTTCATACGTGCTCCTTGTCCAAGTGTTCCAAACACATCCCTCGCTAGTGACTAGACTACACGGTCACGTGGGAAGGTTTGCCTCTACAATTATAAAACCAAGATAATTCACTCTTTCACAACCCTGACAAACCCGACAGAGTTATTTCCGGAGTTCGTCTATTTCGTAGATGAAATTTACGGGGGGGGGGGGGGGGGGGGGGGGCATAAAGTATAGAATAGGAATGCATGCCCATCTAGAGCAGTACAAGGTCCCCAAGGTATGGGATGATTATTTCCGAACATCGTCAATTCCGGCTGAACGAACGAACATGTGGCTGACCCAGGTAGTGCATGTGGTTGAGCGAGGACACGACGTGCACGGGTCCTTTGAAGATCTTCTCGGTGCATCTTGCGGTGCAGGTGCTCTGGTGCACCACGCGGGGCATTCTGGGAGGGATGTTCAGGTCGAGCTGACCCACGGAGAAGGTGGCCGCGTCGTACTTGCGCAGCTTGGGCGTGTAGTACAGGATGAGGCCTGAGGAATCGTACCACGTGTCGACCTTCCTGGGGTTGGTCCAGTGGTGCTGTTGTGTGTGTGCCAAACAGAAATGGAAGGAATTGCGCTTTTAGTCTATGTACGTAAAAAACGCGAAAACCAGTCAAAGTTTTGTAATTGTTTTCTTTTTTCTTGTATGGTATCATATTCGCCTTGTGTTACATTGATTGTCTCTGTGTATATATTTGTTTGTCTGTCTGTCTGTATTTCTCACTCTTTCTGTCTGTCTGTCTGTCTGTCTGTCTGTCTGTCTATCTGTATGTCTGACTTTTTTCTGTGTGTGTGTCAGTCTATCTGTCTGTCTCTTTTTCTCTGTTTCTTTTTCTGTCTATCTATCTCTGTCTATATCTGTCTATATCTGTCTCTCGCTCTCTCTCTCTCTCTCTCTCTCTCTCTCTCTCTCTCTCTCTCTCTCTCTCTCTCTCTAACCCCTAGCGGAGAAATGTTGGAACATATCTCTCTGCTTCCCTCTCACATGTTCGCGCTCCTTATTCATAAAGATAGATGTGCTGCTGAGAAGTTCGGCAAATGCAGCCATTTTGTTCATTTGTAAAACTATATTTACCTTTACTTTGTAATTCAGAGGCGCCAACGTAATCAGCGAGAAATGTTTTTCTTTTGTTCTCTCTTTAACGGTGTCTCTTCTAACGAGTAATTCAACCGTTCACCTGCAGAGACACCATGCCAGTGGCCCCCTTGCCAATACGGAATCCTGCCTGGGGGTGGATGCACTCGCCTGTCATGCCAAGAGTCCAGATACCCAGAGATGTAGTGCAGCCTGCAGTTCCCATCATGCAGTCCTGGGGCTCCGTCAGCAAGTCCACTGGCATCACACAAGTCAGCTTTAAATGTTGCCACGTTCAGACGGCAGATTTAGTTTTTTGATACACGTCAGCTTTAACCTTAGAAGTTCCAAAGCAAATTTACCTGTCACAAGGCAAGGTAGGTTTTAAAATAATCTGAGGTTTCGAAAGCAATTCCGCTGTCATCAGACAAGTCATTTTGAAATCTGATGAGGTTTCCAAAGCAGATCCACTACTATTGGACAAGTCAAGTTTACATGTTGTGAGGTCACAATGTTAGATTCGCTGCCATGAGATACGCCATCCTTACATTTTCACACGCAAATTTACACACACACACACACACACACACACACACACACACACACACACACACACACACACACACACACACACACACACACACACACACACACACACACACACACAGAGGCACACACACACACACACACACACACATACACACACTCACTCACACACACACACACACACACATACACACACACACACACACACACACACACACACACACACACACACACACAAAACAGAACTAAAAACATTATATTTGGTTGAGGTTCTCACCTGTTCCCTGATAGGTGGTGAGGACCATGTGGTGTATGACCCCCACCCCCATCCGCCTTACTCCCCCCCCCCCCCCAACACGCACACACACATTACACCTGTAGAGATTCTCACCTGTACCCTGACATGAGGTGAGCACCATGTGATGCATGACGTCGGGGTTGTCGATGAGGGGCTTGGTGGCGATCAGATGGTACTCCTGGTCTGTGGGCAGCTGGAAGTTGAAGCACACGTAACTGGTCTCCGCGGCGGGAACCTTTGTGCGGGGGAAGCGAATGGTCATGTTCAGTACATCTGAAGAAAAGAAGTTCAAAAATTACTTCAAACACGTAAACTTGAAAAGGAAACAGAAAAGAATGAGATCGCCGTATTGGAAACGGCCCAAGCTATGCGTATGATCGACAAAACCTTAACGTAGTTCAGGGAAAAACGGAACGTTATAGAGGTCCTAAGACCAATGAGAAATCATCTGGTCAGCGAATTTAGCCGCGGTCACATCACAGGCAATACTCTCACGAAACACGAGGTACTGCCTGGCCATAAAGAACCGGAAGCAAAGCACAAACCAAACAACCAAAACTTTCTTAACGTAGCTAAACTAAACTTAACTAAACCAACGTAACATAAGCTACAAAAATAAGATGAACTAAACTCAACTAAACTCAACTAAACTAAACTAAACTGAACTAAACTAAACTAATCTAAACCAAACTGAACTGAACTGAACTGAACTGAACTGAACTGAACTGAACAGAACCGAACCTAACCGAACAGAATCAAACCAATCCAAACCAAACCGAACTAAACTAAACTAAACTAAACTTAACTAAACTAAACTAAACTAAACTAAACTAAACTAAACTAAACTAAACTAAACCAAACTGAACTTAACAAAAGTAAGCTAAATTTAAACTACTCTAAACACCACTGATAAGTGTGTAAAGAATAGGCTCAAAAGTCATGAATATCTAACGTAGCTATAACTATACTGAGCTCAAATCAACATTACCCAACTCAACTCGAATCAATATAACTCAACTCAACTCAACTCAACTCAACTCAACTCAACTCAACTCAACTCAACTCAACTCAACTCAACTCAACTCAACTCAACTCAACTCAACTCAACTCAACTCAACTCAACTCAGTTCAGTTCAGTTCAACTCAACTCAACTCAACTCAAGTCAGCTCATTTCAACTCAGCTCAACTCAACTCAACCAAACTTAACTAGACTAAACGAAACAAAACTATACTAAACTTCTTTTAATTTTTTTATTTTTTTATTTTTTATTTTGTTTTATATACATACAGACAAGTTTACAAATATACATTGGCACGTATATACAATAAACATACATTTAACATATTTATATGACTAAGTGCCAAAAGGTGCGCACGAAAAGCGGACAAAGGGGCTAAAAAATAAAAGTTGACAAACACGACTGATATTGTGATTTTTGTTAAGACAACAGATGCTGGAACCCAATTACGAAAAGAAAAGATAAATTTACCCAAATGATTTTACAAATAACGATAATTTTGTTCGTTATATCATTCAAAACGGCACTGAGTCATAGCATTAAGGTTATCTCGCACGTTTTTAAAGCTAGGGCTTTGAAACTTGGCACACAACCAAAGTATAATGACCTCCAGGTATGGTGCACATCACATTAAACAACATTGAATTTCAAGGTCACAGCGAGGTTAAATTTCCTTTGCAAACTGGAAAATTGTCGTTGTCACGTCTTACATGTTTTAATACTAGATCAGTTAGACTTTACACACTTCACATACTTTCAGCATTTTTATAAAACCTCATTAAAAGTGACCTGCTTGTTAATCTTTGTCAAAGTTCAAGGTCACAGCGGGGTCACATCTGGTCCAAATGTGGAATATTTTCAATTTATTCAGCGCGTTTATAGCACGAGCTTTGAAAATACACACAGTTCTAGTGTATAATGTTCACACACGATTAAAGTCTGGTTGAAAAAGTCAAGGTCACAGCAGGGTCGCGTTGAGGTCAAACATATACATTTTTCAATGAGGTTTTCTCATATGTTTTTGAAGCTAGGGCCTTGAAACTTGGCACACTACGCAAGTTAAATTAAACCTCATCAAATTCCAAGGTCACAGTGAGGTTAAAGATCCTTTAAGGATATTTTCTAAAAAAGGTGACCGCCTGGTTAATGTTTGTCAAATTTCAAGGTCACAGCAGTGCCATCTGGCTTAAACTTTGAAAAATTGTCAATTTCTTCAACTAGTTTTATAGTGTTTGAAGTCATTCACACATGATGAAAGTCTGGTTGATAAAATCAAACGTCAAGGTCGCAGCGGGGTCGCATTGAAGTCAGACACATACAATTGTCATTTTCACGAACGCCTTTTAAGCAACACCTTTGAAACTTCACACATTCCAAAGTTTTGATGTTGTTTGGTTATAATCAAAGTGTGGTCAATTTCCATGATTGAGAGCATTCAGAGGGGTCAAGTTGAGGTCACACAAAAGAGATTAAATTGTCGACACAACAGATGAGACTGGCTACCACTGTTTATTTTAATACACTTTTATGCAAATTTTAAATTGTGTTCAACCATATACACCAAACTCACCCAAACTCCGGAAACATCCAAGAAAAGGAAAAATGTGTCCAAGCAAGGAAAAACGCCATTTCTTCAAAGGCTGGAATAACTACAGAGGCAGCCGCGTCATTACACACAATGCAATTACGTCATACATCATACATTTCTATGAGTCATGTTGAATGGAATGGTGGCATGTGCCTCTATTCTAGCTAACAACAAAGCTGAAAAAATGAATATTATCTGTTTGTTTTGTTTGCTTTACCCGTACGAGACCTTTCTGTGACCTTGACATGTGACAAGGATCTACCTTAACTTCTTTAAGTCGGAGTTGAGAGTTGTGTGATGTTTGAAGGCTCTCCCTTTAAAAACAACTGAGATAATGATGCATTTTCGTGTTTTTGATTTGCCCATGTGACCTTGAGATTCGACAAAGGTCAACAAGACTTTAACCGTGTATGGAGGCTATTAAGCCCAAAGATGTGAACTTTCAAGGTTCTTGCTTTGAAAAACTCTGAGAAAAAGGTTATGTTTTTTTTTTTTACCCACACGAGACCCTGCTGTGACCTTCACATTTCTCAAGGATCAACCTTGAATTCTCCATGTTGAACAATCATTAAGCAAAAGCGTTGTTTGAAGTTTGAAGGTTCTAGCTTCAAAAATCTCTGAAAAAATATGTTTCATCCGTTTTCTGAACCACATGTGACCCAGCCGTGACCTTGAAATCTGACAAGGGTCAACAAGACTTTTACCATGCATGGGGGCGATTAAACCCCAAATGTGTGTGAAGTTTCAAGGTTTCAACTTAAAAAACGTCTGAGAAAAATATACATTTTCCTTTTTGGACAATGTGTTGCACGCAAGACAACACGACAAACGCTCGTGTTATCATTCTTTTACTTTAAGGTCGACTTGCGTGCCCGCTCTTTCGCTAATCTCAATTAAAATTCATCTTAGAAGTTCGGTTTTATTACGCTTTTAATTAAGAAGATTAAACTAAGACAACAAATAGTTAGTTTTACCCATTAAACTCGATAAGGTAGTGACATTTTATGTTGAACGCAAGAAGGTGTCGCACGCAAGATCTGAAAAGATGTTGACGACATAATTTCAACACTTGATAGCGCAATCGTGGTTCGTGATTTCTTCACAAATTTTGAACACAGAATGTGTCACGTGGTTCCGTAAATGAAGTAGATCTTTGTACATGTAAATTTTGTTTTTAAAAGAAAATAACCGTTAATTACCGAACATTTTGTCGCACGCAAGATATGACGAAATTTTCAAATCGTTTTCAAAAATGCTGTTCAAAAGTTCTGCAGTCTTTGCTGGATTACTTGAAAGACAGCAGTTTGATACACCGTTATCGCTTGACGTGTCGACATCAATTCCAGAGTTTTTGAAAAAGAAATTTAGTAAATATCTG
This sequence comes from Littorina saxatilis, assembly GCF_037325665.1. Taxonomy (NCBI): domain Eukaryota; kingdom Metazoa; phylum Mollusca; class Gastropoda; order Littorinimorpha; family Littorinidae; genus Littorina; species Littorina saxatilis. The sequence continues at coordinate 13,783,764 of NC_090245.1, forward strand.
CGATTGAAAAATGTATGCCGTGATGACGAATCATCTTGCGTGCGACACCTTAAAATTCGGTTATCGAAAAAAAAAAATTCTCTCGAGATTTAGATTTGACGTTTGGTCTCGTCTGTAAAGCGATGTTTCAGGCATTCAATCAAACTAAATGCAATTCATTTGTGCTTCTTGTTATTTTTCTGTGGCATATTCAAAACACGAGGTATCACGATGTCCTTTTTCAGATGGCCGGTTTTGGCGTTATTTTTGACTTTAAACAAAGATAACTTCAAAACCGTTCAAGTCAGACACACGAAATTATGTCCACTATCTCTTCGCACATTCATCCACACACACACCAATTTTCAGCAGACACACGTTTTTAGAAACATTTTTATTGTAAAACAAAGTCGTCTTCTGTTCTGTGAGCACCTTTTGGCACTTAGTCATATAGCTATTCTGATGGACACGTGGGGGAATTCGGGGGCTGTGATTGGATGGTCTCACACATCCCTTTTCCGATCATCAAAGCATAACGATACAAAAGTTGGCCATTTTTGCCGATATCCAAACGATATCGGCAATAACAAAGACGCGTGGTTCCGGTTTCTTCCACGTGTATAAAGTACACGCATACCTCGCCAGGTTTGTTTCTGTCACTCTGTGACTAGTCGACAGACGATGCCATTTGCTTTGTGTGTGTTTTTGTTGTTGCTTACTGTACATGACATAGGCCCTACATTACGTGTAAAATCCAGTTCTTTAACAGGCAACAAACCTTGCAAATTTCCAGAAGCTGCAATCTGAAGCGACCTATCTCGGATTCTAGCAGGCGATCTCTCCAATGTTTAACACAAAATCAGCAAACTCTCCTGTCACATAGAACGTCCATTGTATAGTGCAATGTTGAAATGAAGTTACCGGTCTGAAACATTTCGTCGTTTCTTCTGAGACAATCCTTGTTCTCTTATCATCTACAGATTTACTGCTGTCTTCACCACGCGAATTCCCAACAGAAGTCAGACTTTCGAACATACAATCTACGTAGGCAAGCATGATACGCCATGACGTCATATGATTCCTAACATATTGACGTAATGCTAAGCATCCGGTTATCTCGAGTTTTCTCCGTAATACATGTCCGTGGGTTTTTCAATGTTCGGTTATTTCCGTGGCTTCATGCGGAAAGGGAACCGTCGTCTGCAATCAACGACATGGACCATTCTGGTACTTGTCGCTGACAAAAACATGATTCTAACACAGAATTTAATGTCAGAATAGCTATATAAACGCTATTGTGTTTTCAGCGTAGCAATAGGGCCCGATATTTAGACTCGAACAAGTATAATGCGACTCGTCTTCGACTCGTCGGCATTATACTTGTCTCGTCTAAATATCGGGCCCTATTGCTACGCTGAAAACACAATAGCTGTTAATATGGGTGAAGGTTTGCGAACAGGTAAGGGGTGTAAGAGAGAGAGAGAGAGAGAGAGAGAGAGAGAGAGAGAGAGAGAGAGAGAGAGAGAGAGAGAGAGAGAGAGAGAGAGAGAGAGAGAGGGAGAGAGAGAGAGAGAGATCAAATCAAATCAAATCAAATCAAATTTTATTTTTCGAGGGTTGTGGCATAAGCAATACAACGAGCTTTGTTTCAACCAGCCCTCGCCCAGAGAGGGGACTAATCTAATCACATATTTACACGAATATTAACGTAGAAAAAAAGGTAGAGAAAAGAGAGAGAGAGAGATGGTGGTGGTCTAAGTAATTGTTTACTATACTAAACTTAACTAAACTACTCAAAAACTTCAATGATGAGTTTATAAACCATATGATTAAAGCCATGGATATACTATTGGCTTATAGTCGTCACAGACGCGAACACAGCTTTCTTTTTACCTGGGTCGTTGATGTAGTCACAGGAGAATTCTCCCGCACTGCAGTCGACCCAGGTGTTCTTAGACACGCACTCTCCTCCGTCCCATGGATCACACACTCCTGTATCACAGAGAAACACACTCTTCTTGAAACAAACACAATGAAATAGAAATATAAACACGGCAAACAAAAAAAAAGTTTTTTTGCCGAGTTTATGACAGTGATTGCATTTACTGGAAATTACCGGTATTTTACCGGTTGTCATTTAAGAAGAAAAAAAGATCAGAAACCGTCAAAAGGTCATTTTACCGGTTAAATTACACTTGACATTATTATTCTCATTAGCATAATGCCACTACCGTAAAGTACCTTGTAAGCGCCCACCCCCCCTGTGCACCAGTTCCGA
>NC_090245.1:13791799-13851799 GCF_037325665.1 Littorina saxatilis
TCTCTCTCTGTCTCTCTCTCTCTCTCTCTCTCTCTCTCACAGTGTGTGTGCATCATGCAAAAACTGTGTGGCCACCGCCCGAAAATAAGAACTCTAAAATGAGCTATTATTATATTATAAGAGGGAAGGTGAGTGTGTGTGTGCTTAGAGAGAGAGGAAGAGAGAGAGAGAGAGAGAGAGAGAGAGAGAGAGAGAGAGAGAGAGAGAGAGAGAGAGAGAGAGAAAGAGAGAGAGAGATAGTCTGGAGTCTGGAGTCTGGATGGTTTATTGATTAGGCCTTGGGCCCATTTCAATTCGGGGTGTACAAAGTTTCAAAATTACATGCTTCCATGAATAATAATCATAATAATATTAATCATAATAATAATCATCATCATCATAATGACAGTCGACATGACGACAGTGAAAACAGGCATTTACAATAGCAAACGTTTGAAAATGGACAGTAATGCATCAACACAAAGTCCAGTCTCTATCACACTTCACTCATGTCTCTCTGTCCTCCTTCCATCCATCCATCCATCCATCCATACATCCAACCATCCATCCATCCATCCATCCATCTCATGTCCCTCTGTCATCCATCCATCTAATCATCCGTCTGTCTGTCCAACCATTCATCCGTCATCCATCTATTCATCCCTCCATCCATCCATTCACATGCCCTTCCACACGCAAATCTGCAAACAGTTATATACATAATCGTTGCATCTCTGATACATAGCATCACATTAACGTTTCCAAAAAACAAAACATTATTACTATTTTTTTAAGCAATCGACAAAAACAACAAAAATAGCACACACATAAAACAAGATCATGCAACTGTCCCCACTCACTGCGTATTTTAAACGCGTTCGTGATGAAGGTTGCAAGTTTAAGTAATATTGATCTGTTTGGTGTCGCTAGAAGTAGCGCCAGTTTAAAGCTTGATGGACGGTTGTAATATTTTGCAGGTGTAGTACTCACGAATACCAGCATATTTTGGACAATTAAAAACAAAATGAATTTCATCTTCGGTCTCATTTGCGCAGAATGAGAGGGACTGAGAGAGAGAGAGAGAGAGAGGGAGAGAGAGAGAGAGAGAGAGAGAGAGAGAGAGAGAGAGAGAGAGAGAGACACACACACAGAGAGAGACACAGAGAGAGACAGAGACAGGGAGAGAGAGATTTAAATTGCATGACGTCATTTCACTGACCTGTTACTGACGTCAGAAGGATGTCACGGTGGCGGGCAGGTAGTAATGTCGCTGTATCCAGGCACGGTCCCTGCAGGTGCTTTCCTCAGCCTCTCCTGACTTGAGACAGGTCTGTCCGGCGCCTGTCCTCGTCGGCACAACGGTGACCTCAGCAATCGGAGAAGAATGACGTCATCTTCAGCCCCCACGGGAGTCTCAGACTGGTGGCGAGATTTGGCGAGAGCCACTCAGAGGAAACTCTCGGCGGCATTAGAGAAGGATCAATCTGTCACGAAAACTAATAGACTAGCCTTTCTCCGCCACAGACTGGCCAGGGATTGGACACTGTCCTCGAGCTAGCTTCGAAGTATAGATGCTTTGCTGGTTCCTCAGTAGGCCATGAACGTTCGCCCCAGACTTCCACACCTATCCAGCAAAAATGGTATCTCGTATTTTTGCTGACTTGCCGCGACTAAAACAAGTCCTATTCCTTTCTATCATCGAGCAAGTCTCTTCAGTTTGTTGTCAACTAGAGGCGAGTCGAAATAACACATCCGAAACTAAAATGCTCTCTTCTGTCCCGTTTTAACAGAGAAAAGATCTTCTTGGCGAACATTTATAATATAAACAAAAGTCTATCTATCTATCAACTCATATAATGCAAGAGACTTAGTCCATACAGAGTATTGGCTATTCATTTTGCGGCGTAAGAACGAAAACGAAAAAAAAAAAATATTCTGCAACTATTCTCCTCCTCGGGCTTTCATTTGCATGTCCATCAATGCGATCCAAGGCTATGATGTCCCGAGAGGGCAAGTTTTCAAGGTAACTGTATACTTTTTTTTTTTCCAAATTTTTTTTCAAATAAATAACAACAATTAACAATATCTCATACAATGAATTAAATACAACTTATCGAGTACAACAAGCTAACTTTTTTAACGTTTTCGAACACTCACACAAAAATGCTTCTTATCTGTAACTGCCTATTAAAAATACTTTCCAACGGTAAAAACGAATTTGTTTTTTTATATATACTAACGCACATCTTTCCGATTAAGATAATGTGGTTCAATTTATACATAGTTGCCCTTTTCACCATTACAAAATGCATACCAAATAAAACATCACTAACTTTCAAAACAATCTTAATTTCTAAAGTACGAAAAATAAATTCTTCAATAAACTTCCAGAATTTGTATACAACCGGGCATTCAAAAAAGAAGTGTTCAATGAAACTGTATACTTCTAATTAAAAACACGGGCTTGCATTTGCGCATCCGCGACGCGATCCAAGGAATGTATGTCCTTCATACCGATGGTAACTGTATTTTTTCACGACCCAAGGCCATGTAGTTGGCTTTTCTGCTTGGTAACTTTATCCTTGTCTCTAAAAAAAAAACAACCGTAGGCTTTCATTTGCATGTTCTGCGACTGCGATCCAAGGCCATGTCCTTTGTTGTACATTCTTGACTGTAACTGTATCCTTCTCATTAAGGATGAAAGCTTCATAGGTTTCTCTTTGTGGCGATGGACCACCTTGGTCAAATGCCTTGCGACTGACTTATCCCGAGCCTTTTTTTTCAGCCCTGGACATGACAGTGTCAAGAGAGGACCGTTCTGTAATGACATCCCGTGCGGACACAGGAGTTTAAAGAAATATGCTGTCTCCACTGAAAGGCTGAATGGACTTGTTCGACAGTGCGCACAGTCGCAAGCACAGACTCCAAGATGTGTATTTGCTATTCCGCACATTGAAAAAAATTTACACTTTGAAATTTTGAGCGACATAGTAGCTCGATGTATGTTTATGTCGCACATGGTCATGGAGAATTCTTTGCACAACCTTCACTGTCTTGCGTGATGGTACAGATTCCAACTTAACCAGCTTCTGCGGTGAGCGCCGAGGGTTAATTCTCACACACACACACACACACACACACACACAGGTACGCACGCACGCACACACACACACACACACACACACACACACTCACACACACACACACTGACACAGGTACGCACGCACGCGGCACACTCACACACACACACACAGTGACATGCAGAGAGAAAGAGAGTGAGAGAGATAGAAAGTGTGTGTGTGTGAGAGAGAGAGAGAGAGAGAGAGAGAGAGAGAGAGGGGGGGGGGGGGCTCACACATATCTAATGATTTACATAAATCCGAATCATGTCGACAGGAGCATCAAAAGCATGCATCCTTGGTATAAATGTGCACTTCGTAATCAAATCACAAACACAGAGCTCATCGCTCTCTCTCTCTCTCTCTCTCTCTCTCTCTCGCGCGCGCGCTCTCTCTCTCTCTTTCTTTCTTTTTATCAGTATTGTACTCTGCATGTTATGTTCCGGTATTACTTGTGGACGAATGGTATGTTGTAGGTCTGTCTGTCTGTTGTGTCCTAATGTTGTGAATATATATCGTCTTGTATACTTGCCATTTACATCGACAGGCGCTTTGATACAAGCTCCTGTGATACTATGGTGTATGACTGACGCGTCTGCCATAGAGTCGAAACATGTCACATCATTATTTACATGTATCACACGGAGACGTTTTACGGCACTAACTTGGTGTGAAAAAAACACACACAAAACATCCCGGTTGTATTCTTTGAACGTTTAAGCGACTGGCAAGTAATATCACCGTCCACTACTCAGATCGGAAAATCCCAAAATGTGCAGCCTTGTCAAAACTTGTATGACCGTCGCTAGTTTTCTTTGTGACGATGAATAAGCTAACTCGACTGAGTCGGTGGGTCGGTGCAGGGGGAGTTTTAAGAAAAAACCATTTAAAATCTTTACGCCCATCTGAACGCTAAACTTATGTTGAAGCTTCAGTAAACCCCAACAAAACGCACCACCAATCCTTTTATATGAAAGCATGCACCGTTTACAGGCATGACTCGTCCTATAAAATTATTTGCGTTTGGTACGTGGTGCAGCAGGTAGGCACCGCATGGGTCCTGCACCTCCGCTTTCGGCCATGGACGTTTATCGACTGGTCCCTCCCCTAGATCGACTGCCTGCCAAGGCTGTTGAGCTAATTTGCTATTCGTTATACCATGACCAGAATTACGTCTAAGGTTTGAACACTGTACTGTTCATCTATACTCTCTCAGTCAGTGGACCCAAGTCTCATAACCCGTGGCTTCTTTCCTTGAACTGACATGGTCCTAACAGCGCAAATTCCCTGGATGTTAACTGTAAAAAATAAAGAAATATTGACCTCAGCCATAGTATGCCCAATGTCAATTAGAAGCAACCAGTAGCTAGGTTTGGGAAGGTTCCCAATTTTGCGTGTGTGGCTTTCCTGTTCAATGCTCGTGGGTTTTTTTTTTTAATTTTGTCGTGCCAAAATCCGGGTCTGTTCGGCCAGTGGCATTCACTAAAGCTGAACGTATTGTTTTGAATGAGGTGGTGCCAAAATCCGGGTCTGTACGGCCAGCGGCATTCACTAAAGCTGCACGTACTCATGACTTCTAGCCTAGGGTCGTAGGTCTACGTAAATATACAAGAATCAGTCTGCCCTTGCTGACGCAGGATTTAGCCTGCGGTATGTATAGCGGCCATTCTCCTAGCTCAGACTAAAGAAGGTGCGGCGTATGGGTATGTAAACGGTACTGTAATTCTCCGAGCTGAGGTGCACGAACCGAAAGTGGGTGCCACCCAACCGGGAGAGAACAAACCGCGGGTTCTGATTGGTTCAAATCACAACAAATCTCAATTTCAACCAATCCAACTCCTCGGCTGGCTCCCACCCGGTTGGTAACTTTCTCGTGTACCTCGGCCCTGGTCTCTTCAGGCTCAGACGCTGTGACCAGCAATTAGACGTGAACGAGGATTAGAAAAGGCAACATCTAGGCTACAAGCTTATCAAAATCAAAATCGCACCCGTGAAATTGGCCGACACCTTTAAAGGTCAAACGACCTTTTTAGTCGCACCGATTTCGATGGTGTGCCAGCAATGGCGAAAATTCCTTTTAGTTTTACTTACATGAACGGCTGTTTTCTGGCGAAGCGTTTTCTGTGGAGTGTTGAAACAGCGTGCATTTATTTGGCAGCAGTTCAGTTTTATGATTACTCGATATACTATACACTGCGTTTAGAGTTGACCTGAGATGACAATGGCCTGAGCACTAGTGGACATTACATTTCTCTGTATTGCATCATACTCTACAGAATGTTTTCAAAAGCTATGTTATTTATTTGTTTATTTATCTGTGACAAAAAAAAAGAAAAAAAAGAAATGTGATCATCTTGTTCTTTCTTTATTTGGTGTTTAACGTCGTTTTCAACCACGAAGGTTATATCGCGACGGGGAAAGGGGGGAGATGGGATAGAGCCACTTGTCAATTGTTTCTTGTTCACAAAAGCACTAATAAAAAATTTGCTCCAGGGGCTTGCAACGTAGTACAATACTGGGGAGAATGCAAGTTTCCAGTACAAATGACTTAACATTTCTTACATACTGCTTGACTAAAATCTTTACAAAATCTTTACAAAAATTGACTATATTCTATACAAGAAACACTTAACAAGGGTAAAAAGAGAAACAGAATCCGTTAGTCGCCTCTTACGACATGCTGGGGAGCATCGGGTAAATTCTTCCCCCTAACCCGCGGGGGGTGATCATCTTGTAACTTCCTTAATTTGTAATATTTACCTATCACAATTAACTTCAGTGCTCTTGTTTGGTATTTTATTGATCTTTCATTATGCATTTTGCGGACACAGTTTTAGTTGTTCTTTTTAAATATCCCACTCTTTGTGAATTTAAGTACAGGGTGACACAAAAAAAACAGAGCCCACCAAAAGTTTAATATTTTCTGAAATAATCAGCCGATTCTTTTATTTTTTCAGGTGAGCCAAGCTGAAATGATGTTCTAACAGCCCACCAAGTTTGAGCTTCAAGATGTCATGGACAACGGAGCATAAGACATTTATAGTCGAGGCCTATTTTCGGTCGAATTCTATCCAGACTGGTCAGCCGCAGATGTGGGATCGCTCTTACAGCTGCTGTTATTGCTGCCTTAAGATCAGGGATGGTCTGGGGGTTGTTGCCATATACCCTGTCCTTGAGGTACCCCCACAGATAAAAATCTGGGGGGTTCAAGTCCGGTGAATAGGGGGACCACTCTGGGTCACATCTGCGGCTGACCAGTCTGGATAGAATTCGACCGAAAATAGGCCTCGACTATAAATGTCTTATGCTCCGTTGTCCATGACATCTTGAAGCTCAAACTTGGTGGGCTGTTAGAACATCATTTCAGCTTGGCTCACCTGAAAAAATAAAAGAATCGGCTGATTATTTCAGAAAATATTAAACTTTTGGTGGGATAGATCTGTTTTTTTTGTGTCACCCTGTATAATGTATGAAGTATGCGCATGCAATGGCTTTTTTCTGTTATACGAAGAATTAAAACCTAATGAATCAAACCTAGGTCAAAGTTGTGTACAGACATTACATTACATTCACGGAAAACATTTGTCGCAACAGCCACAAGGAAATCAGACACAGCAGGCGAACAGTGCCAAAGGATGGTTACGCACGGAAAACACACAAAAAGAACACGATACATAGTGAACGCTTTCTGACACTTTAATACTTCTGTACATTTGTGTGCTATATTACAAATACTACACAGTGCACATCATAACGTCTGACGTCACACTCACTGAATCAAATCATCTCCTATAACTCTTTGACCCTCGCAAGTGTAGGAGTAAGTAACAGTAACCTGAAAAAGTAGGTGGAGATTAAAAGAACTGAAAGGGCACAAAATGAGATACAAACTGCTTTTAAAGGTAAATTGAGGTTCAGAAAGGTCGAGAACGCCTAGAAGGACGCACAGTAACATTGTATTTGGGCAATTTTTACCAAGAGCACACGTAATAACATTGCATTTGGGCAATTTCAAAAACAGCACAAGTATTATTTAACATTGCATTTGGGCAATTTCTCAGTATAACCAGGAGACGTAATAATATTGCATCTGTGCAATTTCTATAACTCACTTGTCTGTACAAGGACTGAACACAAACGCCATTCTTCAGCCAATGTGTGTGGTAAACGCTTCAGATTAAAGTGGCCTTTCAACAGACGAGGTGAGGCCGTAACTCTATCACAGAGGTTTGTGTAAGTTCCGCAGCTATAGGACTAATTGAAGGAACAATAGAAAAACAACAAAGAAGCAAAACAAAACAAAAACAAAAAAAAATTTGACGAATACACAGCTCATTGTATATATATATTACAGAAAGACATAACAATAACAGCTTTTGTCAGTGAACCGGATATCATCCGAGTAGTTTTGTGACTGTGAGTGCCAACTTTGACAGAAAAGCAGAGCACAGAGCAATAACAGGGGGAGAACAAAAATGGCAGAGAAGAAAAGAAAGATCATTTTTATCACTTATACTTTACTGATGATGTCCCTAAAGTATTGACATGCAGGAATTATTTCAAAGAAACTGTTTTCTTTTCAAACTGGGAAAAAAATCGGGAAACGTGTCTGGCTACACAATCATACTGATCGTTTTTCTTCATAAATCGTCAATATTTTCACATGATTGAATCATTCAAAGAAAACATATTTTCTGTTAATTGTTTTGCACTGCGTCTCATCAAGAATCAAACTGCCAAAGTCGGAACAATTCCGGTAAGGCCAAACAAAATATATGTTGGTTTAGGGTAATCCAACCTACCCTATTTTTTCCCGCCGACCCTATAACTTTTTTCTCTCTATTTCTCAAACAAAATCCCCCAAAAAACAACCTCTGGCACATTTTGCGAACCTCACCGAGACTAAAAAAAAATAAATAAATAAAAAAAAAATAAAACCGACCTACCGACCCTATTTGTTTTGGTCATGTTACCCTAAACCAACATACATTTTTTGTTTGGCCTAAAATATATAACAAACAAACAACACAGTGGGAAAATATGAGCGGCCAAACAGCACATATATATTGCGCCAAACATCACATAACATTTTTTCATCAGGACCGAAGCGGATGAGCTTGCAAACTAGTCACAGCATCTTTTCAATTCAAAAAGCATCAACAGCAATGTGGATGACTGTTTTTATATTGCGTTATAAACCAAAGGACATTTAAACCTTCTTTGGTAAAACACAAACAAGATCAGTCACGACATGACAATCAAGGAGACCTACATACACAAATGCAAAAAACAAACAAACAAAAACCACCAATATTCAGAGTCAGATGGTGGAGCCAACAAGTAGTCTCTAGGACAGTAACATATCACCCAACATACCGTGTAGACATCGCACATTGTTCTTAGGCCAAAAAAAAAATAGTCTGTTTACGGTAACCCGACCGACCCTATTTTTTTCGCGCGACCCTAGACTTTTTTTTTGGCATTTGGGGGAAAAAAAAAAAGAAAAAAAAAATCTTGGTTTTTTTGCAAAATAACGTAAAAATATGGTTTTTTGGGGAAAAAAAAAAATCCCGACCTACCGACCCTATTTTTTGGGCCTATGTTACCGTAAACAGACCTTTTTTTTTTTGGCCTTACATTCATCAGTCACCTCATCGCCATCTCTTGCGCACGTGCACGCGCCAACAAACGAGCGTTGCACTGCGAGCGCTTGCAGTGTGCCAGGTACAAACACTCCTCTTCTGTTTCTCTCACCCCCCCCCCCCCCAACATCTCTGAACCCACTCCAAAACCTTAGTGTATCAGTTCCAGATACATTCTTCAAATGTTACAATCTTTATCTCGTCTCTCAGCTCCATTCTCTCCGAATAACGTTCATGGGTTTGTTTGTTTGTTTGCTTAAAAGGTGGTCGTCTACATTTTTGCTTTTTTTTCAATAATCTTATGGTTAGATTTCGCTAAAAAGTTATGTCAGATGATGAATGAACCATGGGGAAAAAAGTTATAGAAAAAAAATATATGTAAAAAAAGATTTTATTTTTGGGTAGCGTGACTCACGCTTCCAATATTTTGTTTTCTGTTTGCTGAGAACATGTGCTTTGCCTAAAAATACTGACCAATCAAATTCATGTCACTATGCTTATAGCCACGCCCAAACAAGTGCAGCAACAGTTTGACACTGGAGCGCTGTCCACGTTTTTTTTTTTAAACGCACGAAATGCACGGGATTTGAGAGGAGTTTTGCGCTTGGCATTTTCCAAATAAGGATATCCTACTATGAGTACTACGCTGGAATACTACAATGAATTTTCAAACGGCTACACTGGCTTCGTCTTTCCTGATCGAAAGGGGGTGTATTGTTGATATTTGTAGATAATAGACTCTGCATTTTAATGGTCAAATGGCGATTTCGGTATAAAAATGAAGACAAGGACCTTTAACGCCCAGCCGACCACGAAGGGCCATATCAGGGCGGAACGTTCATGGGTGAAAATCGCTCTGACGTGTATGACGTCAGTGACGTAGTATGCACACAAGTCAAGAATTGACGCCAGAAATATCCTGAGAACGATTCTACAAAATGACGGACAGATTTTGTTTAAAAAAACTGAGTTTGAAAACTAATTTGAATATTTTATATAAGGTTATAGATCTATTCTGCAACCACTACGACACACAGACAGCAGAATGCCATACTGGAGCAAAAAATAGGTAAACATTTAATTTACCGTGAGTCTTTCTTTTTTGTGGTAAATATATATATCTATATAATCTACTATTGAGGATGAAATGAAGGGTACGAAAAACATATCTAGCTATGTACAGGGCTGTCAGACAGCATAGAAAATTACCCGGCAAAGTAATTACTGTAGACCCCCCCCTGCCTGTCCTAACCACACACACACACACACACACACACACACACACACACACACACACACACACACACACACACACACACACACACACACACACTGGTTAGCCGCGATCACTTGCATACATACTTATTAACCCTATAGAGTGTTCAACTTTTAAATTATTAACACAAAGTGTGATGTAAAGGTGAGAACGAAGCGATGCTGGGAGGGATGCTTTGCAAAAGAACATCTACGTCTCGTGTACGAGGCAATTAATAAATACACCGTTGACAAACTACAACCACAAAATGGAAACACACGTGTACAATACAGGTCACAGGAACGCACGATTCCAATACCGTGCAGAATTAAATACTCGTCAAAACAAAACGTTTCGAATTAAAAGAGAAATCACATTGCACATTTTGAATCTGCATACATTCTAGCAAAGCTCTGAAAGGACTGTGAATTCTGAATAAATACCATAGACACTTCTATCAGAACTGCTATACAAGTAAAGACATTTCTCCATTCGTCTGACTGTGTTTGAACCAAAATATTTTCTGATAGAATCTGCCTCTGAACAAATTAAACCAAAGAAACACCCCACTGCAGGCTAAAGAGCATTGTACAACACATCATTCAGACAACGAGATATTTATTGGAACAGTAGAGGTATGGTAACTGTGAGCAAACAACGGTCCAAAACTTAATCATCAGATCAACAATGGCTTTCTGGAAAAAAGGTTTAGAATTTGTAAACACCGAAGACGAAGTTTGTCGATTCCCTACAATGATAGAATGTATTAGCACATGTTGGCAAGAGAATGACGGATTCAAGACAAAATACAGCTCAAAAGACGTCTCTCCACAATTGTTTGCCACAAAAGAAAATTTTACTGCTTAACATACGGTGGAGGTAATCTCAGGTAAGTTTATGTCTTTTGGGGGCATATATTGTATCAGGGAAATCGATCAAGGAGAGAAACAACACACACACACACACACACACACGCACGCACGCACACACACACGCACGCACACACACACACACACACACACACACACACACACACACACACACACAGACACACTGACATAGGCACGCAGAAGGGAGGGGTGGATTATATGATAATTCCTTTCCCACACCGAATGTGCTTTCTCTCCTGAATAATATTGTTTAAGCCAAGCAGGGTGTGAGGAGGGGTGGGGGGATAAGGGGTGGGGTGGGGGGGGGGGCTGGAGAAGAAGAAGAAAGGAAAAACGGGAAGACCTTACTCGGCTTAGTGTTCCCTCTTTGAATTAGACTGCATTTCAGTAATTTAAAAAGAAACTATATTAAAAAGCCGCAAATTTCTTCATCAGATCTTTTTTCTCAAGACAACCAACAAATTATGAAAGACGTTATCTATAGTCAGTTCTCAAATTCTATGAGTGCGCTCTCTAAGGGACTAGTTTACATGAAAACGTCAGTTGGCCTTCACATTTGATTTTATGCCAGTAATCTCCAAAGAATCAACTTACTAACGAAAAAGCTGGCATCGATACTTTTTTTTAAGAGTGAGAGTATGGTGCAGTGTCGTCGCATACAATACTGGAACTGGCTAGAATTACAGTTAATCACTAGCTATGTCCACTACCAACACTAACAACGTATGAACAGATCACAGAGTCCATAGAACGGATTACCATTCAAGCAAGTCAGTTAGGGTAAACAACTGTTCTATGGCAAGTTTTAGCATAATTCACATGTATACACGCAAGAGTCCAACAACGACACCACTCTGAAGTTAGAACTCGAGTAATGAATTGCAGCAACGCGAAACTACACTCACCACCACAGCAATCGAGGTACAGCTTTAACGGCATAAGTAGCGACAAAAATGAACATTGCGAATCAGTGATTACTATTTGTAATTGTGCAGTGATATTGGTATCATATCAGCAATATTACTGACAATTAGTAAATTACTAATATATATATCAGTGATGTTAGAAATATTCATTTTTGCTACTAGTACACCGTCACACACAGCGCGAAAAGCCAATCACAGAGACTCTACCATTTTAGCAATTTATCACTCTGCCAGTGGCCTGGAGGGCAATGACCTTTTGCCGCGAACCACACAAATAAACCCGCTGTGAAAAAACGGCACAGTTTTGTCTGCACTCATTTGTCGTGTGGTGTATTACACGACCATTCAATGTGTATCTTTTCATCTAGCGTACAGGATCATTAGGCCTAAAAAAATAAAATAAAATAGGTGTGGTTACGGTAACCCGACCTACCCTATTTTTTGGGGCCGACCCTATAACTTTTTATTATATTTGTCAAAAAAATACCCCCCAAAAAGCAAGTAAACGAGTGCAGAAAACGCAATGAAAGCGAAAGCGCGAGTCGCACACTTATTTCCCTGTCAAGTAGGTTTAATTTGTACACATTAGAAAAAAAAGTTTTAAAAAAAAGTGATTGCCTACCTTCCTACCCTATTTTGTTTGGCTATGTTACCGTAACCACACCTATTATTTTGTTGGGCCTTATAATGATCACAGGTCTGGCGAAAATTATAACAGACTTCCTTCTTTGTACAGTTCTCCTTAGGTCTGGCGAACATTAGAACAGACTTCCTTCTTTGTACAGTTCTCCTCAGGTCTGGCGAACATTAGAACAGACTTCCTTCTTTGTACAGTTCTCCTCAGGTCTGGTGAACATTAGAACAGACTTCCTTCTTTGTACAGTTCTCCTCAGGTCTGGTGAACATTAGAACAGACTTCCTTCTTTGTACAGTTCTCCTCAGGTCTGGCGAAAATTATAACAGACTTCCTTCTTTGTACAGTTCTCGATCTCTCTTGTCGTGGAAACGAAAGACTTAAGAGCGTAGTGTAGACAGAAGAATTGCCTCGCTTAACACAACCAATGTTACACGCTACATTCCTCGGTGGAAACACTGAGGAAAATTCCCTGTAAAGATAGCTTTACTCACGCCTGTTAAAGCACACGTGTCGAAACTGGACTGAAAGACTTGTGTATACATCGTCCCACATAAATTATTATTTTCCCGTTCACATTAAATGAACAACTCACCAGAGAATCCTTTTCGTTTCCAACTTTGAATAAATACAAGAACGCGCGCACACACACGCAGTAGCCTTGGATTACGTACCAGTTCATTTTCCTCTTCAGCAGCAAAGAGCACAAAAAAGCCGAGGTAAAACTGAAACACATTCCAAAGAAAACAACGCTCCAATGCGTTTTCTTCTACCATGGACATGGTTTTAGCAACGTACCCGCAGCTGCGGGTAAAGGTACTAAAACACAAAACTCCCATGCGTTCAAACATGTCCTGCTGAGATAGTCTTCAACAAAGCAGTCCTCATGGCAAATGCTAAATCCCAACACAGCTGGAAGATATAGCACCTCAGAGGAAATGCGTCCAGGGATCCAAGCAGAACATCCGTTCTAACTAACGTATCCTGCTGAGATGGTCTTACCGACGAAGCACTCATCTCACGGAGAGTAGTAAATCCCAACACTGTTTGAACTTGAAGACGTAGCAGCACCTCCAAGGAAATGCATCCAGACGAGTAGTAAATCCCACCAGTGTTAAAAGACACAGCACATCAGAGAAAATGCATCCAGGCGTTTTCCGCTTCGGTAGGGATGGTCTTGGCGAAGCACTCAAAACCGTAGTTGGCGCCGCGGTTGTTGTCCCAGAACTCGCTCCCGTTAGCGTTGAAGGACACGGCGAACTCCAGCTTGGAGCCGGGGCCAAAGTCGTAGGGCGGGACGATGGTGAAGGAGAAGCGGTCAGTGGAGCCGTCGTTGGAGTTGACCATGTAGGAGGCGGAGATGTCGTGGAAGGTGGCCCAGCCGTTGATGGTGTAGCGCACGCGCACCGACTTGTGGAAGGAGATGTTGGCCACGCGCACCACGCCCGTGATGGACCCCGACACGATCAGCGCGTTCTCCAGAGCCACCTTCTCGCACATCACGCGCTCCCTGAAGCCCATGTCGGCCCCGGGCTGCTGGAACGTCTCCACTATGAACTTGGTGCCCATGCCCTTGCGATCCTCGCCCATCCCGAACTGCAGGTCCTTCATGGCGGACGCCGGGATCTTGGGCGGCGACTCCAGGTTGAGGATGTGCCGCACGGACTCCAAGTCCAGCCCCATGGCGTCAGCGAAGCGCACCACTTTCTTACGGCGCGGGGTGCCTGGCGGCGTCTTGGAAGACTTGAGGGAGGTGGACTTTCTCAGCTCGGACCTGGGGAAGTTGAACTCGCGATCCTCGTACAGAGGACTCTCTGGTGACACCAGGTCTTTGTAGGAAGAGCTCAGGCCTCGCTCGTCCGTGCGGAACGGCCCGTCGTTGAGGGTGATCTTCAGCCCAGTGATTTTCGCGTTCTGCGTTTTTTTGACATCGCCCGTCTCGGGACTAGCACGTGACGGGCTGGGGCTTGCTTTCTGTTCTTGAGAACCAGCGCCACTGTCTGTGGGTGTGTCAGTAGCACCTGCTGAACCCGAACCTGTGTCTTTCGTCGTAGAGCCGCTTTCTTCCGTTTCACATTTAGTGTCTTCCGGTTTAGCCTGGGCAGCGTCACCTTGTTTAGATTCACTGTCCTCCGCGTCAGACTCTTTACTTTTGGAGTCAGGACTATCATCATGACCAGTAGCATCCCCACCCGACTTCACCTCGCCTGTCTGAGAGTCTTCAGCGCACTCAGTGACTTTCGGTTCTTTTTCAACGTCGTCCGATGCGTAGATTGTAACTTGAGGTCCTTCCCTGTTATCAGGTTCTTCGTGTTCCTCCCCATCCCGTGCTGACTGAGGGTCTCCAGACGCAGCGTCGGGGGCAGCAGCTGGGGGGTGGTTGTGGTCGTCGTCCTCGTGGTGGCGGCGGCGGTCGGAGTAGAAGGTGCTGGCGGCCTTGTTGACGGCCTCCTCCAGGGACAGCCTGAGCTCATCCTCACTCTCCATCCCCTCCACCTCCTCGGGGCTGTAATACATGGAGTCCCCGGACACGTAGGTATCGTCGCTGGCCTCGCTGAGGGTGGACTTGCCGTTACCGCCCTCCAGGCCGTCCAGGTCGTCCGTCATGTTGACGAACACGCCCTCCTCGCTCACCATGTCCGAGTCCGGGGACTCCACCTTCTGCACGTACCGCTCAAAGTCCGACTGCTGCTGCTCGCGCTCCTCGTGACGGTGGTGGTGGTGAAGGTGGGGGTAGTCCTTCCCCTGCGGTGCGCGGAAGGCGGAGGACGAGGAGACGGGGAGGGACATGGTGGCCTCCATGCCGACGTCACAGTTGTCGGGTCCGCCTCCGCTTCGGAACGACGCATGTGACGTGTCACCGTCCGCTGTGCACGTGCTGCCCAAATCGGCCATGGCATGCGCTCCTAGCAGCTCTTCTCTCTCAGTGTCCTCACCACTATTGAGGTCTCTGTGTCTCTTTTCCTCGCCCTCCTCCTTCTCTCCTCGTTGTTCTAGTCGTAAAAGTTCAGCGCTAGCCGCGGCGCCTGTTTTCATGCAGTGTGCGGCTCCCACATCTTTGCTCAGTCTCTGTTTTTCGAGCTTGGCATTGTGGACATAAGCAGAGCTGACGCTGTAGCGGTCGAGGTAGCTCTCTCCGACGTACGAGAGATTGCGAGGCAGGAAGATCAACACATCCTCTTCGTTCTCAGTGTCCGACTTGGAACAGGAACACGGGCAGAAGTACATGGCTAATACCACCTATCACCACAGCGCTTCTGGCACAAATCACAACCGGAGAAGACAGGGACGAAAGCATCAGAGATGGGAGGACGGACGATGACGGCGACGACGACGACACAGGAGTAAATGCCATGCTTGTTGACAGGTTTGTTGTTCTTCTGGGACTGGCGAGGCGGCGGCGAGGGTTTCTGCTTTGCTGTGACCCCACAACATGGTGGGGAAGTAGACGAGGGAGGAAGGTAGGGTGTTCGAGTGAACACCGCACTCCCCCAAAACACAGAATACACTACACACACGCACACACGTTACAGTTCGTGAGCACACCAAACCACACTGTAATATCACTAAAGCCACAGCTCAGAGCCCGTGCCAGGTAGCTATATATATAGCTTCCCTTTCTCGCTACGGAAGATTCGTACTCGTTCCAGAATGAGAGCGGAGAGAGAGACACAGAGTGTTTGTTGCTCTGAGCGTGCCGCGCGCTGAACTGGCGTGCATGCGTTCTGACGTCGATGTCTCTCGCCGCTCTCTCTCGCACTCACAACACAACACACACTCACACCGGGCGACCTAGACCCATAACCGTGACCTCGGCAAGGTCGTTCATTGACTCTGCTAAAATGCTCGCTTCAGCGATCGAACCGGCGACAGTACAGCGATTGGATTTGATCAATGGAGTCAACAACATCCAGACGATTCCCAAACCGAGCGCGGTCGCACCGCCGAAGCGTTACAGCCATGAAATTCTCCGAAACATCGTTTTTTCGTAACGTCCTAGAAAGGTGAAAGCTGTGACCGTCCTCGCATAGCATTAACCGTGTGACGTGAAGGCGTTGACCTCTGACCTTGTGTAACCGGATTGGCGCATTCACCTCGCGGGAGGTGAAAGAAAGAGAGGGAGAGAGTGTAAACAATAACACAGCCACGTGTTTGCCCAGTTACTCCGGCGCCGATCGAGCCAGTGCTAAACTTGCAGTGCCAGAACCAAAAAAAGTTCACTTGAACCCACTGAACAATGCTGAGTCGACGAGAAAAAAAATCAGATGTGGCAAAATGAAAACAATAGTGTCACGTAGTGCTCGCACAAGTTTGGCTTCAGTTTGTTGAGGGCCCCAAAGGGGGGGTATCATCACGATCACGGGAAGGGAAATTTTTGCTTTCACGATCACAGTTACCTTGATTTTTGTTTTCACGATCACGAATACCTTGACGAATAGAGGATCATAGAGTGATACAGCTTTGAAAAATGTACGTTGAAAATAAAATGCTTTGCAATAATGCCCATCACGATCACGAAAACAAATGACGATCACGATCACGAGACTTGATTTTTTTGTCATCACGGATCACGGGCAAAGTCCCATCACGATCACAGAAATGGAAATTTTGGCAATCACGGTCACAGAAAGGTCAAAAAACGCCAATCACGATCACGATTTTAAACCCTTTGGGGCCCTCTTTGTTAGGCGTTGTAAACCCAGCCAGGAAGTTAAACACACATGCGACCTAGTTTTAGCTTTGCAGTGAGACAAAGAGAGAGGCGGGTTGGGGTGAAAATGAGCTCAGCGCAGCGAGCAAGTTACGATTTGTGTTACAGTTGTGTTTATCGCAGTGGCAAACATTAACACACCGGTGACACTGTGACGGTTCCCCTACGCTTTGTGTCCGGTGCCCTGACCCTTTGTGTTCGGTTCCCACTCGGTTCCCACACGCCAAAATTCGCGGACAAAACATCCATTTATGGTAGTATTACGCAATGTTGCTCTCTGAGAATGGTCTTGTTAGATCTGTGAGTGTTTACACTACATGCCTAGGTGCTGTTGGATTGAAGGTTTTTGATATTTTAGCCGTTATTAGGTAGAATGCCTTCCACTTTACTGCAAAACTGCATAATTCGTAGCATCGGCAAGAAATATCCTACCAAAAAATGCCTGCTTGGAACTGTCGTTGGTCCAGCAAAAAGTTCAACATGTCTGTAGCAGACAGCCCAAGTTTCAAGATTGTAGGGCCATCCAAACAGCCGTAATAATAAAAACAACAAAAGTAGTCAGTGAAATTGGCTGTGTTCGGTCCCCACACACTTTTGTGACGTAGGCGTGACGGTTCCCATAATTCATTGTGTCGGTCCCCACTTTCTGTGTCGGACCCCACTTTCGACCTAATTTCTCTGTGACGGACCCCACAACCAGCCTATTTTGTGTCGGTCCCCACACCTTCTTGGATTTATGACTTGCCGGTTACTTGTATCATTGTATTCATTGAATCTAATTGTCTCGGAGTTATTTTTCAGCAAAAACCGGCAAGGCAGCACCTTTTGTGATACCAAGTAAGTCAGATGACATCAGTATGTGTGTGTATGTGTGTGTGAGAGAGAGAGAGAGAGAGAGAGAGAGAGAGAGAGAGAGAGAGAGAGAGAGAGAGAGAGAGAGAGAGAGAGAGAGAGTGAGAGAGAGAGAGAGAGAGATTGACACCTTTCCAGATCACTCCGGTTATGCGACACTACCGCGAGCGTCACTACCGCGTGTCACACTACGGCGAGTACGACACTACCGCGTGTAACACTACCGCGTGTCACACTACCGCGAGTACGACACTACCGCGAGTATAACACTGCCGCGTGTCACACTACCGCGCGTACCACAACCGCGAGTACCATAACCGTAGAGAGAACGCATGCAAACTTACTTCTTGTGAGTTTGTGTTCTAACGGCTTTGATTGGAAGCAACCCATTCTATATGTATTCTGATAGTGTGTTCTGATCGTTTTGAGTTCTTGGTTAGCATGACAAACATTGAATTAGTGTTCAGAGAACAGACCAGGCCTTTTTGTTTTATATTTCAAGGAAACATTTCAACCTTTGCCTTCAGCCATGGAAGTCATAAAATGACACGCGGTAATGTTATACTCGCGGTAGTGTGACACGCGGTAGTGTTATACTCGCGGTAGTGTCGTACTCCCGGTAGTGTCGTACTCGCGGTAAGTTCTGTTTCCGTACCCGCGACAGCGGCACCGACAAAAGAAAACGCGCGCAAACGCGTGACGTGTTTCCGTACTTGCGTTTTAAACATGCGGTAAAATCTGTAAACTCCCGCGTTGCCGCGCGACAACGCGAAAAAATCGCTCCAGGACCCTTTCAAAAAAATCGCGTCGCTTGCCGCTTGTCGCGCCGCTAACGCGTCGCGCGTGTGGAAACACTCCTGGTCATTATGGGGGCGAGGACGCCCCCATTCTATACGGATAGTTTAGAGGTTGACCATGGGCAGCGCCATTTTGTTGTGAAATACGTCATCAGTTTGTGTACACAGGAAGTTGTGACATCCGTCACCCTATGGGAGGGGTGAAGGCAACATTGTTCATCTGTAGAAAGTTGTGAAATCCGTCACCCTATGGGAGGGGTGACGTCAAAATTGGTCATCACAGAGTTTGTGTAACACAGGAAGTTGTGAAATACGTCACCCTATGGGAGGGGTGACGTCAAAATTGTTCAACAAAAACATGATATGTCGCATTGTGCAGGGTCAACTGCAACAAACTCAAACCGAGCCATTCATACTTAGCTGTATTTGAGTGACTTATATACCCGACATTTTTATTTCTTATTTTTAGCACAGGTGTAGGAAAAATCATGAACCAAAATGTTATTTATTTTCTAATTTAACATTTTTTTTACAAATATGACCATGGTCTTTTAAACATACAGTGACATTAAACATTGTTATGTTAAAAAAAAAGAAAAAAGAAATAAAGCTTTTGTGCACAAATCAGAAAATACATTGTACATTTTACCTACAGGCCAAACAGTGTCTGTTGGCGGCAGAGGGCCCAGCAAGTTGCTATTTTTAGATCGATTAAAAGTTGTCAAGAACAGGCGCTTACATTTGGATGTGTCCACTGATAGTAGGTTTGGTTGTGATCAATCAGAATGATGTAGGAATAAAAATGTATGACAGTTTGGTATGATGACATGTAATTCAAATATGCTGAAATGTAATATTATACATGATATAATATTATTATGGCTGTTGCCATGACCATGAACCCCAAGAAAGGTTTAATGTTATGTAAAATCAAAATACCAAAATCAAGCGCCTACTAATCTGGTCTACGGTGCGGCTTGGACCAAAAAAGGATGGACACGCAACTCGCTCAGCCAGCCAGCGCTGCGAGACTTACAGCGGCCAACTTCGCCGCGGCGCGCTCATTGGCTAAGTATTGAACTTGCGTCAAGGCCGATGCGCGTAGATTCCCAGAATGTTTACTTTCGGTTAGATTCTTCGACAGCATTCGCAGAGGTGACTGCCGTATTGTGTACCGCAGTCAGAAGTAATTTATTACTTTTTGGAGTTTAGTAACGTGATATCAGTTTTCAATTGTTCGTTCACTTATATTGCTTTCAGATTTAACACACAAGAAACAGTAGCACGGTTTTCGTTGCGAAAATGTGCATTGGCAGTGCTACGCGATCGAATTGTGTATTATGTACACGCCGTGTTCTTCTCAGGAAAAGACCGAAGCGACATGTGACGTCAGTCGTTCAGCCCGCGAGCGGTGGGATGGGGGGGTTCACATGGTTTGTTTGTTTCAGAACCACACCCATATATATACACACATTTCACATGTAAACCATTTGTCCGCCCCCTGTCGATATTTATCGACTAAGTTCCTTGTTTTCTATGTGCTTGATTTTCGTCGCACCGCTGGAAAAACGCTATCGCGGGTACGGAAACACAACTTTAGTGTGAGACGCGGTAGTGGTACTCGCGGTAGTGACGCTCGCGGTAGTGACCAGCACCCGATCACTCCACATAAACGCTGGTTCTGGTTGCATTGTGCCGCTGACATACAGCTAATAGGATTTTTACACCCCCGGTATAGGGGTGTGTATAGGTTTCACTCGATGTGTTTGTGTTCGCAAGTAGATCTCAAGAATGAACGGACCGATCGTCACCAAACTTGGTGAACAGGTTCTATACATTCCTGAGACGGTCCTTACAAAAATTGGGACCAGTCAAACACACGGTTAGGGAGTTATTGGTGGATTAAAATTATACAAGGCCTGGTATAGACGGACACCCCCGTTGGTCAAAGGGAAATAACCATTCTCACTGCCACCAACTGAGAAGGTTATTTCCCTTTGACGGGGGTGTAGTTCCTATCGGAGGAATTTCTTGTTTTAATCCTTTTGTGGTATTGCTGATGATGCTGAACATGTATTTTACTAGTTTACCAATATGTATCTTTGACCCTGATAGCCTACGAAAACGGAGCAATCATGGCCCAACATTGGCCCAATGCTGAATTTATTGGCGCGGTGTTGAGCCTTAGTCGGGCCGTTGTCGTAGGCTGTCAGGGTTTATGTAGCCTTGTTCCATTGTATTCTGACTGTCATAAAGTAATTAATTTTAAGAGAAAGCAGTCATGAACACAAGGAGCTGGGAAAAGTTGCCTCTTACAACAAGCGTGAATAAAGACACATACTTGACACAGGCAAGTACTCTTTTTTTTTTTCAATCACCACTAGAAGTCCCTGGGCAGCATTTTGCTCTGAAAACTGAATCTCACATACGACAGGTGGATCTTTTATTTTAAAAATGTGCCAAATTGCATATCTCCAAGGCCTTAAGACTAAGAGTAGATATTGGGAAGGCCAGTTCAAGAAGGTGTGGGTGGATCAACACATAATTTGCTGGTATACTGGGAACCGTCCCAGAGATAAATAATGTTATATATTATTTGTGGCATAAACTAATAAAGTTAGTCTCTCTCTCTCTCTCTCTCTCTCTCTCTCTCTCTCTCTCTCTCTCTAGCTCTCTCTCTCTCGCTCTCTCTCTTTCTCTCTCTCTCTCTCTCTCTCTCTCTCTCTCTCTCTCTCTCACACACACATACACACACATACTGATGTCATCTGACTTACTTGGTATCACAAAAGGTGCTGCCTTGCCGGTTTTTGCTGAAAAATAACTCCGAGACAATTAGATTCAATGAATACAATGATACAAGTAACCGGCAAGTCATAAATCCAAGAAGGTGTGGGGACCGACACAAAATAGGCTGGTTGTGGGGTCCGTCACAGAGAAATTAGGTCGAAAGTGGGGTCCGACACAGAAAGTGGGGACCGACACAATGAATTATGGGAACCGTCACGCCTACGTCACAAAAGTGTGTGGGGACCGAACACAGCCAATTTCACTGACTACTTTTGTTGTTTTTATTATTACGGCTGTTTGGATGGCCCTACAATCTTGAAACTTGGGCTGTCTGCTACAGACATGTTGAACTTTTTGCTGGACCAACGACAGTTCCAAGCAGGCATTTTTTGGTAGGATATTTCTTGCCGATGCTACGAATTATGCAGTTTTGCAGTAAAGTGGAAGGCATTCTACCTAATAACGGCTAAAATATCAAAAACCTTCAATCCAACAGCACCTAGGCATGTAGTGTAAACACTCACAGATCTAACAAGACCATTCTCAGAGAGCAACATTGCGTAATACTACCATAAATGGATGTTTTGTCCGCGAATTTTGGCGTGTGGGAACCGAGTGGGAACCGAACACAAAGGGTCAGGGCACCGGACACAAAGCGTAGGGGAACCGTCACAGTGTCACCGGTGTGAATAAAGTGTTGCTGTGTGGGAAAAACGGCGAAACGCGTGTCGCGCGGCACGTCCGTTAGGTTATTACGACGGTAGCGGATATATTTAGCAATTAATGTGTGGTGTGTTTTGGCTGTGTTGTGGTATCGGTGTCGACCTGTGATGTGTGTTTGTTCTTATTGTTTCTAGGTTGTGAGGGAATGGACGTGTGTGTGTGTGTGTGTGTGTCAGTGTGTGTGTGCGTGTGTGTGTGTGTGTGTGTGTGAATGTGTGTGTGTGTGTGTCAGCCGGGCTGGACCCAGGGGGGGGGGGGGTTTCCTGTTGCCCGGAACCCCCTCCCCCCTGACCATACCATGCACCTCCTCCAAGAGTAAAAAAAAAAAAAATATATATATATATATATATATATATAATATATAAAACATCAGAAATTGTGAAAGAAACAATTGAAAGTCAGCAGAGACTTTCTTCAGAGATTTGTATATATTATATAAAATATGCTTCAAACATTTTCCGAGGGTGGGAGGGGTGGGGGGCATGTCCCCGGATCCCCCTGGTAACTGAGTTCGGGTACTTCGCACCATCAACTAATGTACCACTACCAGTACCCCACCCTACTTAGGTCCGGCCCTGGTGAGTGTGATGATGATGTGTGTGCCAGTGTGTGTCAGTGTGTGTCAGTGTACGTGTGAATGTGTGTATGTGTGTGTGTGTGTCTGTTTTGTCTCTGCCTCTCAAGTTGCTTGGGGTCTCTCTCTCTCTCTCTCTCTCTCTCTCTCTCTCTCTCTCTCTCTCTCTCTCTCTCTCTCTCTCTCTCTCATGTTTGTGAATGGGTCGTCAACTGAGTTGGCATAGCCTACACAATAATAGGGGGCCTAATCAGTGTCCGTGTTAGTTTCACACTCCACCCCCCACCCCCCCTCTCTTTTAACTATGTGAAGGGGGGGGGGGGGGCGGTTCATTTATCACTTTTTGGCGATAATTGTTAGAATCGTTGACTCAGACATTGACTGAAGCAGAATCACAGACAGGGGAACTCGGACAGATAGAGTAGTAATACACGTCACACACGTTTTTTGAATCACCAGTGATATTCATTATATTGTCAGTTCAGTTTCATATTATTTTTGTTATTAAACATGTGGCGAGATATAGAATGAGTTGGCATGAGACGGCAAGTGAGTTTTGGACAGCAAAACACAGCTTTTGACGTGGATCAAAAGGTTCACTTGGAAGAACAGCTGCCGTTTTGCGGGCACCGCTTGAAACCGCACAGATTGTATGATCAATGTTTCTGTATTTCTTTCTTTTTATATTTAGTCAAGTTTTGACTAAATATTTTAACATCGAGGGGGAATCGAAACGAGGGTCGTGGTGTATGTGCGTGTGTGTGTGCGTGCGTGTGTGTGTGTGTGTGTGTGTAGAGCGATTCAGACTAAACTACTGGACCGATCTTTATGAAATTTGACATGAGAGTTCCTGAGTATGAAATCCCCGAACGTTTTTTTCATTTTTTTGATAAATGTCTTTGATGACGTCATATCCGGCTTTTCGTGAAAGTTGAGGCGGCACTGTCACGCCCTCATTTTTCAACCAAATTGGTTGAAATTTTGGTCAAGTAATCTTCGACAAAGCCCGGACTTCGGTATTGCATTTCAGCTTGGTGGCTTAAAAATTAATTAATGACTTTGGTCATTAAAAATCGGAAAATTGTAAAAAAAAATAAAAATGTATAAAACGATCCAAATTTACGTTTATCTTATTCTCCATCATTTGCTGATTCCAAAAACATATAAATATGTTATATTCGGATTAAAAACAAGCTCTGAAAATTAAATATATAAAAATTATTATCAAAATTAAATTGTCCAAATCAATTTAAAAACACTTTCATCTTATTCCTTGTCGGTTCCTGATTCCAAAAACATATAGATATGATATGTTTGGATTAAAAACACGCTCAGAAAGTTAAAACAAAGAGAGCTACAGAAAAGCGTGCTATCCTTCTTAGCGCAACTACTACCCCGCTCTTCTTGTCAATTTCACTGCCTTTGTCATGAGCGGTGGACTGACGATGCTACGAGTATACGGTCTTGCTGAAAAATGGCATTGCGTTCAGTTTCATTCTGTGAGTTCGACAGCTACTTGACTAAATATTGTATTTTCGCCTTACGCGACTTGTTGATGTTTGCGATGCTTGTTTTTTTCCCCTGTTTGTGTGCTCTTTGTTATTTTCAGCAAGCTTGCATTGCCTGAACGTCACGTATTCTCAGTCAACACGCGCTCATCAAGCATTTAAAATCCTTTGTAAAAATCTGTCTTATGTCGTCTACATGTACGTT
Source organism: Littorina saxatilis (assembly GCF_037325665.1). Lineage (NCBI taxonomy): Eukaryota > Metazoa > Mollusca > Gastropoda > Littorinimorpha > Littorinidae > Littorina > Littorina saxatilis. The sequence goes on from NC_090245.1 coordinate 13,816,405, forward strand.
ACACGAGATTGTGCTGAAAGATTGCCGCTTCTGCCTGGGCAATGAAAGAAATAATATGTGTCAAACCAGCCAAGGGATGGGCAAACCAAGACGCTGCTCATCTGAGCAAGACCCAGCAAGGGACATAACACTGGATAGATTATGTGTCGCACAGACTTGCAGCGGTGACCTACCTTGAAAGGATGCGCCCTGGCCAGTCAAGAACCGACCTGGGGGCCAGTTTGGACATACTTATAAACCTATGGAAACAGCCGGTTCTTCTGGCAAATATTAGAAATAAGAAAATAAAAAAGAAGAGACAAGTCGCGAAAGGCGAAACTACTACATTATTTTAGTCAAGCTGTCGACGTCGAACTCACAGAATGAAACTGAAACTGAACGCACTGCATTTTTTCACCACGATCGTATACTCGTAGCATCGTCAATCCACCGCTCGTGGGAAAGGTAGTGAAATTGAGAAGCCAGACTAGCGCGGGTGTTGGTGGCGCTGAGCAGGATAGCACGCTTTTCTGTATCTCTGTTCTTTTTAACTTTCTGAGCTTGTTTTTAATCCAAACATAATTATCATATCTATATGTTTTTGGAGTCAGGAACCAACAAGGAATAATATGAAATAGTTTTTAAATCGATTTCGTTCATTTAATTTAAATCATAATTTTCATATCTTTAATTTTCAGAGCTTGTTTTTAATCCAAATATAACATATTTATACCTAAATATATACACACACACACACACACACACATACACACACACACACACACACACACACACAGAGCGTCTTACCACCAAGCCACACACACACACACACACACACACACACACACACACACACACACACACACACACACACACACACACACACACACACACGTGTTCCGAAAACGCAGTTTAGTTAAAGATTATAGTAACGGGCCTCCAAACAAGGGGGAGATGGTGGACAGAGAGCGGCAACCACGGGGTGAGCACACCAACCACAAACCGATGTTGTAGGCTTCATACCCCGTCCAATAGGGACACGAAAAGCCAGCCACAAACAGTCCAAAACCCACAAAGAGAAACGCAGTTCCAACATGATAACCAACACTTACTCCGGTACATTCTGACTTGGCGGTTTCTTTAATATCAGGTCGAATGACTTGATTTTAAACACCTCGGTAAACTCTCACCTCTCAAATTCTGAGCTTACCTTTGAATAACACGGAACTAGTGTTAATGCCCCCAGGCCTTGAACTGTGAGGATAGCTCAAGGGAAATCCCCCTCCTTTTAAACATTTGTCAATTTCACTTTATACGTTCTTGGCCCGTGTCAACTTTTTCTTCTTCTTCTGCGTTCGTGGGCTGAAACTCCCACGTACACTCGTGTTTTTGCACGAGTGGATTTGTACGTGTTTGACCGTTTTTACCCCGCCATTTAGGCAGCCATACGCCGCTTTCGGAGGAAGCATGCTGTGTATTTTCGTGTCTCTATAACCCACCGAACTCTGACATGGATTACAGGATCTTTTCCGTGCGCACTTGGTCTTGTGCTTGCGTGTACACACGAAGGGGGATAAGGCACTGTCTAGCAGGTCTGCGCATAAGTTGACCTGGGAGATCAGACAAATCTCCACCTTAACCCGCCAGGCGCGGCCGGGATTCGAACCCACGACCTTTCGCTTTGAAGGCCGGCGTCTTACCACCAAGCCATTGCGCCCGTCTGGCCCATGTCAACAATAAGGATGCTTGAAAATCATACATATTTATCATCTTAATGCCTCTTTTCGTTTAATCTGAACACATTACATTCCTCTTTACTTTTTCATACGCCCTTTTTTTGGAGTGCTTTTTCTTCCATTCGAAGCAAGAAAAATGGTGTTCAATGTATCGAGCACCTTTCTTGGTGCCACGAGGGCTTGCATCGGGTAACACATTTGCAACAACAAAAACGTCTTAGTTTTAATACATAATTTCCCTATAATACTCACATTTCTTTTTGCCAATTTGTCACTATTTGTATCAATTTTTGATATACGGTTACTCCAATTTTCTTCAATACAAGAGGCAGGCATAAAATTACTAAATAAATAAATACCAAGAATGGTCAACTTATTTTTAGTTGAAAACCAAATATAGAGAATTCGTGTCAACGTGGAAAAGAATACCGACGTTTTTGTTTAAAGGTCCTTGTCTACATTTTTATTCCGAAATCGCCATTTGACCATTAAAATGCAGTCTATTATCTACAAATATCAACAATACACCCCCTTTCGATCAGGAAATACGAAGCCAGTGTAGCCGTTTGAAAATTCATTGAAGTATTCCAGCGTAGTACTCATAGTAGGATATCCTTATTTGGAAAATGCCAAGCGCAAAACTCCTCTCAAATCCAGTGCATTTATTGCGTTTAAAAAAAAAGCGTGGACAGCGCTCCAGTGTCAAACTGTTGCTGCACTTGTTTGGGCGTGGCTATAAGCATACTATGCAGCATAGTGACATGAATTTGATTGGTCAGTATTTTTTAGGCAAAGCACATGTTCTCAGCAAACAGAAAACAAAATATTGGAAGCGTGAGTCACGCTACCCAAAAATAAAATCTTTTTTTACATATATTTTTTTCTATAACTTTTTTCCCCATGGTTCATTCATCATCTGACATAACTTTTTAGCGAAATCTAACCATTAGATTATTGAAAAAAAGCAAAAATGTAGACGACCACCTTTAACATATTGGGGAAGTATTTTGATTGTTTTCAAAGCTCAGCATGTGTCAAGGATTTCGTTGGCTTGAATTTGATACATCATATTCATACTTTGACAGAAGTATTGAATATATAATGGTTACAACTTAAAACGCATGTTGTGAGCGAGCGTAATGCCTTTTTGGATGAGTGTTTATCGAAAAACCTATTGTGTACAGAAGTAAAACGCTTTTTTTTTAAAACATTGGATTCAAGCTGGTATAATTATGTTAAAGATGTCCGGGTTGAAAAGGAATTTATTCCGTATCCACAGAGTTGTGAGAAAGTAGAGCAGCAAATAGGCAGTTTGAATACGTTATTTGCGTGTTTGACCAAAATATGACATTTTACACAGATCGAGACAGTCATTGTTCTCCGAGACCGCGCTAGCGGTCGAGGTGAACAATGACTGTCGAGATCTGTGTAAAATGTCATATTTTGGTCAAACACGCAAATAACATTTATGTATCGATCGAATTCCTTTCAGGTACTTTTGACTTTGTTGTTGTTTTGACGATTGAACGAGCACACACACACATGCATGCAATCCACATGTATGCAATCAAACATAGGGAGGCCCACTGACAGTAAGCGTGAACAGACCACAGAAGGCCATTTTTAGAGTGCTGTAAACAGCTTCAAAATTAAGCAATGTTCTTATAGTTCAGGTTTGAAATGTAAAAGTACTTATAGAATTGCTGTGCAAAGTTTGAAGCCTGTTAGAATTATACATTTGGAGGTATTGGACTGTAAAGTCAGGTAAATATGCGATTTTTTCACAATTGGGAAGTTATGTACAGGGCGACAAATTAAAAAAAGCAAAAAGAAATGACCTTTTCGGTTTTATTTTATAAAACAGATTGCAGCAACCACAAATGTATCACAGTTGAACCAATAAATGCAATAAAAAGGGTTTTATAGCCGATTGCAATTTTAGGCTATATTGACGTCATCACACGAAATTTAAGAAACGCGAACAAGCAAATCTTCAGTGGTTTTACAGGTAAAGATGTCATACGATATATCAAATTGAAGATCTCTTTGTGTACAATCTAGCTGTCATACTTTTGATGCTGTATAATCAAAACTTTACAACTTAAGCTTGAAAATCAATATTTTCAAAAATAATAAATTTAAAATAAAAACTATAAAATGTATTAATGTTCTGCAATGTCAATCTTTATAAACATTTGTAACCTCACATTTTAGCATATTTCCACACATTGAATGATAAAAATGTTACTTCCAAACAAGAAAACACTAACTACAGCACAAGTTTGCAGTTATGCGTTATATTTTAATCTGCCTGACTGAAAATGTGTGCGTTTCTTCCTTAACCTGTATATCCGCGATTATATAGCAAATTATGTGTATGTAAGTGTGTATATATATATGTACTAGATGATTACCCGCTTCGCCGGGAAGAAGTAGAGCCGAATACCCGGCCGTCGCCGGGGACCCGGCTTTGCCGGGTGTACGCCGGCATCGCCGGCGCACGAAGGAAGGGAGATCTAAAAATAGTAACGTGCAGTGACCTTCTAAATATATTAACGTACAAACGGGAATATCGATTGACGCCGGCGCACGAAGGAAGGGAGATCTAAAAATAGTAACGTGCAGTGAAAAACGAAAATCGGTTCAGCGCTGCGCGCTGAGAGCACGTGTTGAATTATCTCATCGACCAGATTTTGTGCAGGGTGTATCTGAATATGGACACCAAATTTGAAGCAGATCCACCGAGAACTTTGGCCGTGCATGGCGATCAATCACACACACACACACACACACACACACACACACAGACACAAGTCGTATATATATATAGATGCAGGTATGTATGTGTGTATGTATGTATGTATGTATGTATCCTTATTGTTTTTATGTGAATCTCTCTCTCTCTCTCTCTCTCTCTCTCTCTCTCTCTCTCTCTCTCTCTCTCTCTCTCTCTCACACACACACACACACACACACACACACACACACACACACACACACACATACATTCACCAACACACACACAATATCTGTTATCCTTGTTGTGGTGCAATTAAGGTCAGGTATACAGCATGACAAAATCCCCTGCAATGCAATAATGACACAAACAACAGATTTTCCAAAAAAACTGTCATAGCAACACAGAAATTGTCTAATCAATGAAATGTAACAAATACAATTGCATAACAGAACAAAGAAACATTTGAATATAACATCAGGTATTTAGCGCCAAAAAGAAACCCAAGTCAGATCATTAGTTATGAGAACCAATTAAGAACATCAAACAACTCAGCGCCATAAAAGTCATTTCAAGTCATCAGTCACAGTTTAAATGTCAAAAATCGTCGGGAAATTAATTCAGCATTATAATAATACCATCAATAAACACACAAGCATGAAGATGAAACAGAACAGACGGAAATTGTAGCACCGAAATGAATTATGCAAACACATCGCGATCAAAGAAGAACACCAGGTGACTTTGTGTATTAAAGCCATCGTTAAACAGACATTACACATTCAATGAGATGTACCTACAGATCAGGTAATTCCGTGCTACAAAACCCAGTGCAGATCATAGTCTAAAAGACATCGAGATATTACTAAATTATACAGTACTTCAGCGCCATATAATAATGTAAGATCATCAGTCACACAAAACCGAGATGCAACAAAAAATTCGATCGATCAGCACCATATAAAAACATTGCAGATCATTAGCCACACAAACAAACAGATGTAACAAAAATATCAGGTAATTCGATCGATCGGCACCATATAAAAACAGTTACACAAGTTCTCACTGAAAGTGAAGAACGAAGCGGTTCCGCAGGTTGAAATGACACCTTTTTTTTTAGAGTAACCCAAGACACACGCTTGGCTTGGAAGCCATATATATTGCAGCCACGGAAGCAACAGGTGTGTGTGTGTGTGTGTGTGTGTGTGTGTGTGTGTGTGTGTGTGTATGTGTGTGTATATGTGTGTGTCTGTTCGTCTGTGTGTCTGTCTGTGTGATTCTGATTAAAAGTGAATGTGCATGTCTATGGGTGTTTTTGTGTAAGTATGTATGTATGTATGTGTGTATGTATGTATGTGTGTATGTATGTATGTTTTTTTATACTAGAATGAATACCCGCTTCGCCGGGTAGCCGGCTTCGCCGGGAAGAAGTACTTAGAGCCGTACGCCGGCTTCGCCGGGTCCGAACAATGGACCCGCCAAGCTCGCCAAGCTTAGGTCCCTCCCAGATTCGTGGAATGGGAACAGCACGAAAATGATTCAGTGGCCATAATGCCATTCCTGACCATATCGAGTCCCATCCTTGTCGACGAATGTAACCGTGTTAATCACCTTTGGTGGCGAACTCCACTCAAACAGGACTGAGCAAGTCAGAGCTTCTCAAAGGAAGGCCAGTACATAAAATTACACAAAAGCCGCCAGACCACATCACAAACAGAACTGAACAATGCACAGGTGTTGCTCACATAGAGACACACACACACACACACACACACACACACACACACACACACACACACAAAAAAACACAGAGAAGCCGTATCTATAGAGAGATAGATGACAGTGTATTTTTCGCGTGGCTATGAATTGATTCGACCTTTGCACTTTGACAGTGAGGATAATTTACGGGTCCAATTTACGTTCTGGACACTGCGTTGACCTTCTAAAAATAGTAACAGTAACAGAACGCCGGGAATATCCGAAGACGCTCCACTCACACTATATAGTGCACCATACGAAGGAAGGGAGGTAAACGCTGAAAACCTGGAGAAGATGAGAAGATAAGGAAGAGTTACTTATAATGGTGAAATGAACACAAAAACCAAAATCATTTCAGCGCTGCGCGCTGAGAGCACGTGTTGAAATATCTCATCGATGATATTGTGTCCGGGGTGTAGCTGAATACGGTGTCCAAATTTGAAAAAGATCCACCGAGAACTTTGGCTTTGGTGTGTCGGTATGGGGGCCCGGGTAGCTGAGGTGGAACCAAAATAGCTGAGGTTGAACCAAAATCGGTTCAGCGCTGCGCGCTGAGAGCACGTGTTGAAATATCGACCAGGTTGTGTCGTGTCCCGGGTCTACCTGAATATGCCCACCAAATTTGAAGCAGATCCATCGAGAACTTTGGCCGTGCATGGCGAATACACAAATACACAAACACACAAATACACAGATACACAGACACACAGACACAAGTCGTATATATATATAGATACAGTCGACTCCGGTTAATCGGCCACTTTTGGGACTGACTGAATTATGGCCGATTATCCGAAGTGGCCGATTATCCGAACATCGCATCGGGAAGTTCCTCAGAACAAAAATATTGGATGTTGGAAGTTACTTATGGTAGCGGAAAGCGGAAGTTTCGTGCATTGGCATACGTGCTCTACATGTCTCCAAAAAATGTGTCCAGTGTCGTCTGCTTCTGTTTGGCATTGGCACGTTTCCTCACTGCAGCACAGACAACCGTCGTCCAGGCAATGCAGTTCTTCTTCCCCGAAGGCATTTTCCAGGGCATATTGAACCAATCAACCAATGCCTCGTCCACTTCATCGTCTTTTCCTCCTCTTTTCCTTTTCTTTGAGACAGACAAGCGTCCACCTACAGCTTCACTCCTGAGATGATCCTCGTCGTTAATCCATCGACAAAGGGTTTTTCTTGGGACCCCTAACTGATTTGCAAGCTGCAATTTTGATGTGTTAGGCGGATATCCTTTCACTTTGTCCAAGAATTCAAGTTTTTCCAAGACGCTGTAATCTTTCCTTTTCGTCGCCATGGTTTGTGCAAAGAGGCTTTCGGCACAAGCAAGTCAGTGTTTGACTGTCAGTTGTTTCGATCACAGTGTGTAAACTCAGTAAACTCACTGGCAGACCTTTGTGCTGTCATGTGAGTAATGATCATGGAACCACTCACAAAAACGTGAAAGTGTGAGGTGGCCGTTTAGCCGATGTGCAAAGTTTTCGTGGTGGCCGATTAACCGAACATTTTAACACATAATATCCTTTCCACAGCCGGAAGGCTCGGTTATTCTTTTTAAAGATGTTGCTAGTTCGTTGATCTAACTTTGGTGGGGAGTTGAAAAACCTAAAATTGTAACGTATTTGCATGTGACATTTTCACGGCATGCCTTGATTTAGCCTTCGGCGGTGAAACAGTTGAAAAGCGTTTTAATTCAATCGCAAGGCAAAGTCAAACACATTTACATCAGTATGAGAACAGACTTCCGGATAGATCTGTTGCAGAGATCTTTCACTACACAATATATTTTTCTGTTTTAAATAAGTTTTCTTTGCGAGCTCGTGGAAAATAAGCGATAATTTCGAATTTCGGCTTGTCGCGACGTCAAGTTTTTCACTGTGCATACTCTGATACTGAACACTGCGTAACAAACTGATTCAGCTTTTGCATGACTGCGAGAGTTGATCAGCTTTTGGTTTTTCACTTCAATCGCTTGTCAAGGTCAAGCCAAAGCACATACTGATTAGAAAAATGTTACTGAACTTACTGGTAGATGTATCTCTTGAGATCAATGAGAAGAAAGATCGAGCGACTTCCTAAAACGCCTGTGTTTAAAAGAAAACACTGTGTTCAGAATTAACCCTTTCAACAACGTAATGATATTTGTGTAAGTTGCTCTTTTAAACATATATATAATAACAGAAAGTTGATTGTATCGCACGCAAAATTACACGAATCTGGTTAGAATATCTTTCCTTTGCGAGTCTTTGGAACTGGGGCGATAATTTCGAGTGTTTCAGCTTGCCGCGGCGTCATGCAAATAGCTGTATCACTCTGTAAATGACTAGATTCAGCCTTCGGCGGCGCAACCGTTGGATAATCGCTTCACTTCAATCGATCGGCCCGGTCAAAGTATAGCCCGTATTGATGAGAAAAGATGTTCTTCTTGTAGATTAGCCTTTTAAGATTACTGAGAGAAATGGGCGATTTCCAAAAACGCCTGTGTCAAAACAAAAACACTGTGTTCAGAATCAACTATATTCACAACATGTTAATAGTAATTATGAGTCGCTCAGCGGAATACATAATTACAAAGGATTGATCTGATGGTATGCAACATGTCAGTAAACTGCATCTAATACTTTTTCCTTGCGAGATCTCAGAACATACGCGATTCGGCCTTGGACGGCGCAAAAGTTGAAACATTGCTTCACTTCAATCGGTTGGCCCGGTTAAAGTAATGCACACATTGATTAGATAAGACATTGTCCTGGTAGATTGGCCTTTTAACATTATTGACAGGAATGGGCGATTTCCAGAAACATCTGTGTAAAAAGTAAAACACTGTGTTCAGAACCCACCCTTTTTCAAGACGTTAATAAAATGTTGATAAGTCGCTCTTTCACATACATCATAACAAAGGGTTGATCTTATGCCACACTAAATTTCAGTATTATACTTTAAATAGTTTTTCTTCGCGCGCTCTTGGAACTTGGGTGACGATTTCGAGTGTTTCGCTTGCCGCGACGTCAAATAGCTTTTTCCCTGTACACCGCGTTTGCGGCTAAGTCCGAAGCGGGAGATAGCGTTTTGGGGCAAGTTCGGGACTTGTTTTACTCATGAACCAAAAACAGCACGTTCACATACCAACAATCATTCAAAATAACAACAACTGGAGAAACCCTTGCAAGTTGTTTGACGTTTTCAAAATATTTATTTAGCCTTTTAAATCTTCATAGAAAAGTAAAAAAAAATCACGGCTGTGGCCGCCATTTTGGATTTTCTCTGTGGGCCTCCCTATCAAACACATAAGCTTCTTATTTGGGCGTTTCAGGTTGACCGAAACTTCAAAGGAACTACAAAACACACGTCATGTACTCACTTTGTTGTTGTTTTGACATTGAACAGCACACACACATGCAATCAAACACATGACGGTTTTTTTGAGTTCCTTTGAAGTTTCGGTCAACCTGAAAAGCCAAATTATAAAGTTTTGTCGGCCTCTGACGTCACATGACTCAAAGAAGGGAAATCCAATCTCCAATCGATACATTGGGCCATAAAACAGCTTTGTGCGCGCGAGCCAGCAAGCCGGGAGACAGCAAACTTCTTCTTCTTCTGCGTTCGATGTTGGTGGCCGTGCTAGATCCTCAGACCAGTGGTTGCCAGGAAGTCCGCAGTCTTGCGCAGTTCGTCGGCAGGACCCCAGAGTTTGGCTCCAACACTGGTCTCTTCTTGCCAGAACTTCTGGCGTATTGTCTCTAGATGGGGGCAGTTCTGGAGAATGTGCTCCGGAGTTTGCTCTTCCGAGCCACATTCACAGTGTGCGTCATCCGCAAGGCCCAGTCTCTTGAGGTGTTTCTTCAGTCCACAGTGCCCTGTCCTTAGACGGAAAATGGTGGTTTGGCTTCTCCGGTCTAGTTTGTTGATGGGGTCTTCCTGTGGGTTGTAGTCTCCGTTTCTCTTTTTCCAGTTTTCTTTCTTCTTCCGTTGTAGAAGAGTCTTGGCTTCTTTGTACGAGGTGGAGTTGTGTGGTTGGGGAAGTCTCGCACCTCCTTTTGCCAGCCTGTCCGCTTCTTCATTGCCGGCAATGCCGACATGAGCCGGTATCCACTGGAGCACCACCTTGTTGTGTTGAGACAGGGTGCTGAGGCAGTTGTCGAGTTGCCTGGTGGGGAGGTCAGTGGGGCCAGACAGAAGGGACTGGAGGGCGGACAGGGAGTCAGTGAGGAGGACGATGTTTTGCCGACTGCGATCTTCCCCTGCTGCGTGCTCTGCTGCAGTGATGAGGGCGTGGAGCTCGGCCCTGTAGTTCGAGCTCAGGTCACCAGCTGGGACGGAGAGGGAGGTGGTGGTCCCGTTTGGGCGACGGATGTAGACGCCACTGCCTCCATTCCTTACGGCGTTCTCTGAGGAGCCGTCTGTGTAGACGTGAGTCCAGGTGCAATGTGGGTAGCGGTCCTGAATCATCTCCATGGCGAGGGCCTTCTGGACATGTGGTGACTGTTCGCCCTTTGCTGTCAGTCCTGGTACATTTGTTCTGACTTCATGGAAGCTCTTGCGTGGGGCCCAGACGTCTGAGACGAGTGTCTCACAGCAGTTGGGGTCAGCTTCCAGAGCTTCAGCATACTCCGTTTGGAGGTCCTTGACCTGATGTTTGAGGCTCTTTCGTTTCAGCCTGTTCTTGGTGCCCTTGTTGAGGTTTTGGTGAAGTGGGTGAGTGGTCAGTCTCTTCATCTTCTCTCCCTGGAGGACAGCTTTGTACTCTCGTCTGTCCTCGAGTGGTTCCAGGTCTGCTGTTTTCTCCATTTCTTGGATGGGTGTACTTTTCATGGCACCGAGGATGATCCTTAGCCCCATGTTCTGGACTTTGTCCAGCTTTCCTTTGTTGGTTTTGGAGGCAGTGGTCCATGTTGAGGAGGCGTATTCCATGACCGGTCTGACAGCGCCTGTGTAGACCTGTTTCAGAATGCCAGAGTTTGCGCCCCACTGGGTTCCTGCCAATTTCTTCATGAGTGAGAGCTTCTTCATCGCTCTTCCTTCTGTCGCTTCAATCTGCGGCTTCCACGTCAGACGTGTGTCCAGGGTGACTCCCAGAAACGTTGGCGTGTCGACCTGTGGGACTGCTTGGTCTTTCAGTTTCAGCAGGACCTTTTCCTTGGAGGTGGAGAGTGAGAAGAGAGTGCTGACCGTCTTGGTAGTGTTCAGCTGTAATGCCCAGTGTTCTGACCAGCTGGATACGGTGTGTTGCTGTGGAGGTGTGTTCTTCTGCACACCAGACTGCAAAGTCATCCGCATGCAGGGTGTTTGAGACATGTTTTGGCACCGTTGTTGTGATGTCATTTATGTAGACGAGGAAGAGGGTAGGGGAGATCACTCCGCCTTGTGGGACACCCTCTCTCAGCTTCACGAGGTTGCTGGTCGTCCCGTCTACCATCACTCTTGCTGTTCTATTGAAGAGGAAATCACTCAGCCACTTGAACATCTTGCCATGGACGCCCGCATGCAAGAGCTTCAGTAGCAGCCCTTCCTTCCAGACTGTGTCGAAGGCCCGGGACAGATCAAAGAACACTGCCAGGACCTTCTTTTTCTCTTGGAAGGCATCTTCAATCTCCTGCGTCAAGAGGGCAAGCTGGTCTTCGGTGCTGCGATGTTGCCGGTAGCCTGTTTGGGTGGGTGCAAGGAAAGATCTGGACTCAAGAAGCGACAACAGTCTCTTGTTCACGATCCTTTCCAGAAGCTTTCCAACGCAACTGAGTAGGCTGATGGGTCGATAGCTGGATGGGTCACGCTTATCCTTTCCTTTCTTCGGGATGGGTCTTATAAGGGCGACTTTCCAACTCGTAGGCACAGTGCCTGTCGACCAGCTCTGGTTGTAGATGGACAGAAGGAATCGCTTTGCACCAGGGCCGAGGTGCTTCAACATGTCGTTGGAGATGCCATCAGGGCCTGGGGCCTTCTTCTGCTTCAGCTTTCTCAGTGCTTCTTCCAGCTCACGGAGGATCAGACGTTCGGTCATGCATGGGTCCAAATCAGTACTTGCTGTGTTGTGAAGTGCAGCTCGAGTCTGGCTTCTGACATCCTTCAGTCTGTCAGCGGTCACTGTACTATCTGCCTCAAAAGCTTTGGCGAAGACATTTGCGGCTGTTTTGCCTGTGACATCTCCGGTGTTAGTGTGGAGGGTGACCTTCCTCCTCCCAGAGTTGTCCTCGTTCAGTGTCTTGGTCAGCTGCCATAGCTTTTGAGTGTCTTTCTCCATGTTTAAGGAGGCCGTTTTCTCTCTCCAGCTGTTCTGGGTTTGGCGCTGCTTTTCTTTGTCAAAGTCTGTCCTTATCTGCGAGTGTCGCGCCACATTTTCAGGTGTGGGGTCCTTCTCCATGTTTTCTCTCGCTTCGCTCAGCTTCTTGTGCAACTCTTCCAGGGCGTTGTTCCAGTACGGTTTGTAGTCACGCCGCCTGCCTCTTGGAATGGACTTTTTCGCTGCCTGGAGTATGGCGGAGTTGAACATGGAGGCGTTCCTGTCGACACTGTGCTTATCGAAGGTGATGGACTTTGTGTAGAGGTCAGTGAGTTGGCTGAAGAGCATCCAGTTGGCTTTCTTGTAGTTCCAACTGGGCGGCAGTTTCCCTGTGCTGGGGATGACCTGCTTGGCAATGGTCAGGATTGTGGGTCTGTGGTCGCTGCCTCCAAGTTGCTCGCTGACCTCTCTCTTCGTGATCTTGTGCACGTTGTCAGTGGCTATGGCAAGATCAGGTGTGCTGGTCTTCTTCCACACTCTGGAATAGAAGGTTGGGGGATCATCAGGCTTGTTGACAAGGACCAGCTGGTTTTCGATGAGCCAGTCTTCCACTTCTTCGCCTTTTGCATCCAGACTTGGATAACCCCAGCTGGGGGAGTGGCTGTTGAAGTCGCCAACTACAATCCAGTCTTCAGTGCCAGGTCGAAGACAGTGAAGTTGCATCATCTTGTTGGGCGGACTGTAGAGGTTGCAAATGGTCAGGTTTCTTTCTGGGAGAATGAGCTTCACAGTGATGAATTCCATGTCAGCATCTTCCGATCTTTGCACCTCTATGGAAGACAGGTTGGTTTTTACCAGAGTTAGGACTCCACCTTTTGGTCTGTTTTCCCGGTCAAATCGATGTGTTTCATATCCTCTTACAGAGAATCTATGGGAGCTGTTGAGATGGGTCTCTTGGATGCAACATATGTCTATTTGTTGTGACTTGAGGAACTGTTGCAGTTCAAGTTTCTTCTGTCGCACCCCTTCTGCATTCCAATGCATGATGCGAAGTTGTTGACCGGTAGCTCTATTCTGCCCTCCCCCGGTCAAAGGAAGAGGGTCAGAACCGCAGTCAGTCGCTGAAGTTGGACCTCCTTGAGGCTGGAGGCCCGGCGCCGTCCTACCCTGGCTGCGGGACACCAGGACGACACCACATCGATCCAAGGATAATTGTACGGCCATATTATCGTGGGAGCGTAGACAGCCGATTTTCTCCCCACGCCAAGTTGGCTGCTGTCTTCCGTCTTCGGTGGTTGAGGTTCTTACTCAGGGTTGCCTCCTCCCCAAGAGTAGCTGCCTTGCTGGGCTGTCGAGTCCACTCTACCCGGGTTTGACGTCGAAGTTTTCCTTCTTGTAGCCTTTGCCTTTCCCAAGGCGCACACAAGGCAGTGCGGGTTTTGAAATCGGAGTTGTCCTTCTCCTAGATGAGCGACCATCCAAGGTTAACGAGCCCCATCTGCCCGAAGCAGCTGGTTTTAAGGCGCCAGTGACCCGCCTGCATCCCTTCTCCTGTTAGTCGAAGACAGGGCCCGCCACGTGAAGGCCAGGAGCTGGATTTGACTGTCAGAGGTGTTTGGAGACACGAAGCCATTTGGAGCATTTCTTGGGAAGTAGGCGCTTATCTCTACTTCCACCCCGGCATATCAGTCCTTGGGCCCCAGACAGCAAACAAAAGAATACTCAGCCAGCGACGAGAAAACAGCCGGTCACGCAACGTGATTTTCACGTCTTGCTAGTGACGGCGAAAAGTACCGTGCCCTACGCTGCACGCTTTTGGCGAAAAAAATACCAAGTTCAGCTTGATAAAAATCATTGGACGTTGGCACGTAATTGTACAGAAGAAGAACGATTAAGATTATTAAAGTGGAAGATTTTGCATAACGTGTATCCCACCAATATTTTATTGAATACAATGAAGATGAGAGAAAATAATAAGTGCGGTTCTTGTGGAAATAATGGTTTTATTGAAAAAATTGGAATTGTACAAAGATGAGAAATGTTTGGATAAATGTTCAGAATTATATATTTATGCATATTGGCAAAAACATTGTTTTGAGTGAACGAGATGTCCTTTTCGGTTTAATCAAATTGAAAACAAGCAAATAAATCGCATTATATTAATTGAAAAAATGTCCATAAGTAAATTCAAATAATATTGATTTGAACGTATTGTTTGAACGAGAATTTACGTTGAGACGGCAGTTTTTTCATGTATGATGTGGCACAGTAAATATGTGCTGTGACTTCAGTGTGAATTAAAAGAGCATGGTTTGTATGCAATTGTAAAGAGGGAAAAGAGTTTCTTTCTTTATTTGGTGTTTAACGTCGTTTTCAACCACGAAGGTTATATCGCGACGGGGAAAGGGGGGAGATGGGATAGAGCCACTTGTCAATTGTTTCTTGTTCACAAAAGCACTAATCAAAACATTTCTCCAGGGGCTTGCAACGTAGTACAATATATTACCTTACTGGGAGAATGCAAGTTTCCAGTACAAAGGACTTAACATTTCTTACATACTGCTTGACTAAAATCTTTACAAAAATTGACTATATTCTATACAAGAAACACTTAAAGGCAGAGTAAGCCTCCCGTAAACCATCACAGATACGGTCAGGCTTTTACACACAGTACAAACACCCTTTCATTTAAACACTCACCAATTGAGAACATCCTAGGTGCCCTCCGTAAAGAGCGAACAATTTTCAAAGAATTTATTTTTGCGTGGTTTATCTTACCCCTGAGCCATTGTGAACCCGTGTGATCCAGTTTTCCCTTTTCACAATGCCGTCGTCATAGTTAGTCATTTGAATGCGACTCGACGTGAGCTTATCTACAATAGCACGTTTTTTATGCACGAAACAACGGCTGTGGTTCACAAGAACTCTAGCGATGGATTTTGACTGTTGAGAGCAACGGCGATTTGCACTGATAAACCGCCGTCGTCTGCTACGACCCTTGCGTGACCCTGCTTCCGGGCTTTTCTTTTTTTAAACTTTCACAACTTCGAATTGTTCTGATCTTGTCTTGATGAAAAACGAATTCTTTTATGATTAAAGAATGTTTGTGTAACAAGCTGTCAATTTATTATTTAGATTTTAAAAGTTAGGTCTAGCGCAAAAACGAGGCGCCGTTGTTGTTAACGGAACAAGTCGTCAAGTCTACGAAAATAAATTCTTGGAAAATGTCTCACGCTCGACAGAAAGCAGCCAGGATGTTCCCGTTCGGTGAGCGTTCAAATGGATGTGTTCTGCGCGTTCTTAGAATCCGGTTTCATTCTAGAATGGACCGGGTCCAGGTTGGAATTCTAACCCTGCGCAAGTACAGGGGTGCCATTCTAGAATGAAACCCTTGTTGCTGGTCCATTCTAGAATCGGCCCTGCGCAAGGTTGGAATTTGGGTCCAAGTTGGAATAGTCATTTCAGTTAGACTATCACACAGCCAAAGCCACAAATGTGGATTTTCTGTTTGTTTTTGTTTTTTGTGTGTTTGGTTGGGGGTTTTTTCCGGGTTTTTTACACTTTACTCAAAGACATCGTGAATTGGGATTGTGATGTTCTGAAAGTGATTACGATTTTGAGAGACACTCAGCACTGATCGCTACGAACGGAAATTTCCGGACTGACAGTGTTTTGACGATCTCGCTTGTAACTGGATTTTCTGTTTGTTTTTGTTTTTTGTGTGTTTGGTTGGGTTTTTTTTCGGGTTTTTTACACTTTACTCAAAGACATCGTGAATTGGGATTGTGATGTGATGTTCTGAAAGTGATTACGATTTTGAGAGACACTCAGCACTGATCGCTACGAACGGAAATTTCCGGACTGACTTAATCTTATTCATATACATGAAGAGTTTGAAACGTGGGCATATCACAGTTTGGAAGGTAGGGATTCTGATAGATTAAATAAAAACTGTCAAACTTTTAGGCATGGAATTCCCCTTTGAGAGTATTTGTTGTGGTAGTACTACTACTATGAATTGCTTTCAATGTTTTTCCCATAATATTATAAAACCAGACAAAAGTTGTTGTTGATTTCTGTTTTTGTTAATGTCAACTTTTTTTTAAACCTGTGACAACAGCTCTATAACTCACTCTGTCCTTCTGTTGGTCTGTCTGTCGGTTAGTCGGTCTGACCGTCTGTCTGTCTGTCTGTCTGTCTGTGAAAAAAATTGTCAAAAAACCAGACATTTCCGAGACTGGGAGACAGCGCTGACATTGCAAGCGGCCGCAACCGGCTCTCATCACAAAAACAACTGCCCTGCAAACAATACCGCCCTGGTAGTCCCCCTTGCTATGGTCTGCCTTTGTTTATTGCGTACTCAGGAGTGTCAACTTTCTTGACATGACATGACATCGCAAGATCGCCAAAGGATTTTTTTCAGGGGTAGACAAATCAGCCCCATCTTATCAAAGGGAAGGTGCAGGTGGAGATAATTCAAGGGAAGACAACTCTGTCTTACCTACAAACATTACGGCCCCCTTTATTCAAGGGTTTCATTCTAGAATGGCACCCCTGTACTTGCGCAGGGTTAGAATTCCAACCTGGACCCGGTCCATTCTAGAATGAAACCGGATTCTAAGTTCGCGCAGAACAGAGGTATGCTTGTACTGTATTTAGACGCTCGGGGAGCTCTGTGATGGTTTACGGGAGGCTTACTGTGCCTTTAACAAGGGTAAAAGGAGAAACAGAATCCGTTAGTCGCCTCTTACGACATGCTGGGGAGCATCGGGTAAATTCTTCCCCCTAACCCGCGGGGGGAAGGGAAAAGAGTGGATACTGTATATATATATACTTAAGTGTGTTTAATATTGCTTATGTGATTCTTGATATTGTGTTGAGCCTGATATGTATTTAATTGCAAGCGCATAAAGCCGAGCACACAACCAATGCACTACAGCAGTAGAACCAAAATATCAATCAATCAATCAATATGAGGCTTATATCGCGCGTATTCCGTGGGTACAGTTCTAAGCGCAGGGATTTATTTTATTTTTTTTAATTTTTATTTTATGCAATTTATATCGCGCACATATTCAATGCGCAGGAATTTATTTATGCCGTGTAAGATGGAATTTTTTTTACACAATAATACATCACGCATTCACATCGGCCAGCAGATCGCAGCCATCCAATAACCAGGACACAGCGACACATGATCATTCAGATTCAACTGGAGCACACATGATTTTATTCATTTGTACGACACATAATTAAATGTTGGTATTTACATAGAAATGTTGTAATAAACCAATCGTATTTACGATATACATGTACATATATATGTGCTGTGTTAAAGTGGGTCCTTTTTATGTGTAACTATATGTCTAGCCAATTACTTATCTTACGTGGGTGTTTTTCATCTTTTTTAAAACAATTTTTCTAGATTGTCTTATAGAACTATAAGTGGTCGTTGTCTATAAACAAATTTTAATACTTGTATGTTATTTTTTACGAGGAAACTTTTTATATGTAAAATGTTGAATTTTAATGTCTAATGTAAAGCGCCATGAGACTGCCATTTGGCGGTGAACAGCGCTATAAAAGAATGTTTTATTACACCCCCGGTATAGGGGTGTGTATAGGTTTCGGTCGATGTGTTTGTTTGTTTGTTTGTTTGTTTGTGTGTTTGTGTTCGCATATAGATCTCAAGAATGAACGGACCGATCGTCACCAAACTTGGTGAACAGGTTCTATACATTCCTGAGACGGTCCTTACAAAAATTGGGACCAGTCAAACACACGGTTAGGGAGTTATTGGTGGATTAAGATTCTACAAGGACTTAGAGAGGGACATATTAATGGTCAAAGGGAAATAACCTTCTCAGTTGCTGGCAGTGAGAATGGTTATTTCCCTTTGACCAACGGGGGTGTTTTTCCTACCTCGGAGGAATTTCGTGTTACTATTATTATTATTATTAAGTGGGTCCTTTTTGATAAAGGGAGATCTAATGTACATGCCAATTTTTTTATTTGTTAAATGTGGCTATTTCACATCCACTACGTTCCATCCCTTGAAGGAGAAGAAACAAGTCGCGTTAGTCAAGCTGTGGAACTCACAGAATGAAACTGAACGCACTGCATTTTTTCACAATGACCGTAGTCCGCCGCTTGTGCAAAACGGAGTGAAACTGACGAGCCTGTTCAGCGCGGTAATGGTTTCGCTGTTCTGCATAGCACGCTTTTCTGTACCTCTCTTCGTTTGAACTTTCTGAGCGTGTTTTTAATCCAAACATATCATATCTATATGTTTTTGGAATCAGGAACCGACAAGAAATAAGATGAAATTGTTTTTAAATCGATTTCGGAAATTTGATTTTGATAATAATTTTTATATTTTTAATTTGTAGACCTTGTTTTTAATCCGAATATAACATATTTATATGTTTTTGGAATCAGAAAATGATGAAGAATAAGATGAACGTAAATTTGGCTCGGTTGATAAAAAAATAATTTTAATTACAATTTTCAGATATTTAATGACCAAAGTCATTAATTAATTTTTAAGCCACCAAGCTGAAATGCAATACCGAAGTCCGGCCTTCGTCGAAGATTGCTTGGCCAAAATTTCAATCAATTTGATTGAAAAATGAGGGTGTGACAGTGCCGCCTCAACTTTTACAACAAGCCGGATATGACGTCATCCAAGACATTTATCGAAAAAAAGAAAAAACGTCCGAGGATATCATACCGAGGAACTCTCATGTCAAATTTCATAAAGATCGGTCCAGTAGTTTACTCTCAATCGTTCTACACACACACACACACACACACACACACACACAGACACACATACACACACACACACACACACACACACACACACACACACACACACACACACACACACACACACACACACACACACATACACCACGACCCTCGTCTCGATTTCCCCTCTATGTTAAAACATTGAGTCAAAACTTGACTAAATGTAAAAACCATGTACAGTAGTTAAATCGGTAGCTGATTTTTTGTTGCACTCAGTCCACACTCTATGTCGATAAGCAGCGACCAGTAGGTTGGGTTTTGAACATTCACCTACATGATTGTTGGGCGTTTTAGTTCACAACTTGCGTTTTCGTGTAGCTTGATTATTTGCCAACACGGAAGAGTTGGAGCCCATCCCCAGAAATCCTCAGGGAGTGTGATGGAAGATGAATGCTGGAAATACCAAATTTGACATTTAACCATGTACACATTATACAACTAACATTCGGTCTAAGTTTGTCATCACAAGATATGCTTTTATACCTGCGAATTGACGGGCGCAGTGGCGTAGTGGTCATTGGCCTCCTGATCAGAAGGTCAGTCGTGAGTTCGAATCCGGGCCACGGCTGCCTGTTCGGTTAAGAGTGGAGATTTTTCCGATCTCCCAGGTCAACTTATGTGCAGACCTGCTAGTGCCCTAACCCCCATTCGTGCGTACACGCAAGCACAAGACCAAGTGCGCACGGAAAAGATCCTGTAATCCATGTCAGAGTTTGGTGCGTTATAGAAACACGAAAATACCCAGCAAGCTTCCCCCGAAATCGGCGTATGCTGCCAAAATGGCGGGGTAAAAACGGTCACACACGTAAAACCCAACTTATGCAAAAATATGAGTGAACGTGGGAATCTCAGCCCATGAACGAAATAGAAGAAGACGATACCTACGAATTGTTAGAAAGTTTTTTTTTTTCATCGGCTATATTCAGATCAGATTTTAAGAAATAGCGCTCGTTGCATCTTCTGCAGACAACATTTATGGCTGTATTATGAAACGGCTTTGACATATGTGATAGCCACTTAAATTCGTTACATTTGTGAAAAAGCCGTATACAATCTTAGAGCACAATACAGCTACATATTAAATATATATCATAAAGTATATGACGGTACCATAAATGATGGACTTTTGCATTTCATAACCATTTCTTAAGCTGTGTCTTGTCAGGTAACGGTAAAAAACGCCTTTGAATACAAAATCGCAAAGACATTTGGATCGTTTGCTCTGGAACTTCAACGTCGATACTCCAAAAGATAAACAATCTAGCACAAAACCCCAACAGTGGCTGGAAGTGTCATATTGTTGTTATGGGTTTGGAAGAACAAGTTATAATTTTCGTCGCACTCCGGCCGTGTTCATTTTTCTGTCATGCCCAACGTTGAGCGTTATTTCTTGCGACGCAGCAGTCAGTACCACCCCGAATATTCAAGGCTATATCGAGCTTGTGCCGCCGTACCGCCAATTAAAGCGACTGTTGGCTTGGGTGTGTTGATGCTGTGTGGTTTCCAACGCGCGGAGGCAATTTTATTCCGATTCAGACGTTGCGGCGGTGCACTACCACACCGTTTTGACGGCTTCATTTCTTTTTAACTTTATGCACAATACAGACCGATTTGAATGCTGGTATTTCACATATCAACGCTGGACACATCAATGGACATGATAGGTTGACTTGTCAGTCCATTTATCGACAAAGAGGCATGTAAGATGGGATGAAAGTTGGCGAATATGCTTGAATGAGGACAGATCTGCAGCAAATCGGTTCGTATGTTCGTTTTCGAGTATATTTCTCGTTGAAAACCACACACGTACCAGATACAAACCTTACTCATTCCCACAACCATATATTTAAGCTGTACGTGGTTTCAAAGTGACACATTTTGTTTTGAATAGGGGACACTTGCCGTGAAGTTGGCGACAACACTTTGTTTACACCTGACGTCAGCGCGCTCTCTGTATAGCCGAATATACGGCGTGGTATCAGTCGCATGACTTTGACACTGCCATGCGGCTGGCAGAAACTAACTAAGCGTGTATTAATAGGTTTTCGCCACCAGGTGTTTGATCGGTGGTGTTCAACGATAATTGATGACCTGTACTTTTTCATGAGTGTGGCCATCCGACCAATCACACAATCTGTTTCATTCTAAAACTCTGACTTGATTGAGTCACGATGGTACAATTCATCATATTGATTTCACGCTCTTATCTTATTTGTGTTCGTTGGCATACTTAAGATTACACAGCCAATACTCTGTGAGCGCCTGGCTCATAACATTTAATGACTGATCACCAAATGATCAGTCGTAACGTCTACGCATTTTGCACTTAGCATCGACCAAGGTAACAAATGAATAAATAAACATACATTTATGTAAACTAGGTTTGCGTCAGTCTTTGCATCCCACGTACCCTTCAGTATCTGAGTCTGTCGAGGGCGTTGTTTGAGGCAGGGAATCAAATGACACGATTGCTGTATACGTGTAGCACAAAACCCGCGCCCGACCTGGGAAGACGACTTAGAGAAGGCTTTGTTTGTTTTAAGGTGAGTTAAATTATATACAGTCTTTAATTTACAATTTTATTTTCAGCAATGATATAATTCAGACGTGTCTGTACAAAAGTTAAAATAACAATCGTACATCCACTAATGCATTACGTTCAGCATACATCTTTCAAGAGACTTAAAAGAAAGAAGAAGAAAATAGAGAAAGAAGTGCTCGCTTGCAGAGTTCACAACTTTATTAAAGATATTAAATGGTTTTTTTTTGGTTTAATAGGCTTATGTATTTCCGTTCACCCCGAAACCACACATTTTGACAAATTGAGACTGGAAAGCATTAACAATGAACATTAAATTATTTCTTTGCTTTCAGTACTCTAATTTATAATGAACTAAGGGATAGTGAACACTTCGAAATGTATCAAATAAAGTGTATAATTATCCTACTGGCGTTCACAATTAACGTATGAACACGCGGGATCGTTTTGTGCGCCATCGGTTATACACATTTTAAAGCAAAAAGCGTCAGTCAGTGATTTGTTTGTATTGTTTAAGTAACGTAGGCTTAACTCTCCTTTTTATTTATCGCTGGTTAAAATCAAAGCAATACAGTCACCAAACGTAAGCACGGACCACGAAAGTTCTTGTATTGCCTTGAAAGATCATGCCAACTATGTTGGTTTGAAGCGATTTGGACGACAACTATTGCAAAAGTCAGCGAAAGTCCTCTTTGCTGACGAATTGATATTTTTTGTTTGCGAAAGATTGCGAGAAAACCAGATTTAAGTTGCATAACGCACTTTTAACTTTCGCGCTGACAACCGTCGGCAGTATGGGTAAAACATGACTGATGTAGGCATTTTTGAGTAAGTTGCACCCTAAAGGGTCTGATCTGTGTACAAGTCAAATTAAGTTGTGAAATGTAATTTGTTTTTAGATAAAATAACTTTAAATAAGTTAGAGAACAAAACGAACAAGTTATTTTCTTGAAATTCAGTATTCTTAATGTACATTTATGTAAGTTCGGTATCTTTTGAGCTAGATTTCGACAAACCTGGGGACTCAGACCCTGCACATTCTGTAAACCAAATATAGTAGGTAAGAATAGAAGAATGTGTTTCTTGCATGGTGTTTGGCATCTTTTAATCTAGACCTCGAAAAAAACAAAAATATAAATTAAAAAACCAAAGAACAGTAGGCCTACTCTTAAAACTGATGCATTGGGTTTTTGTGTGCACTGTCACATTTGATAATTATTGTCTTATTCGTAACAAAACCCTTCAGCTGTGATGAGTGTTTCAGGCTGTTACACGCATCACGCCTTTACTCGCCTCGAATAAATGAGGATCTTGTCTTTATCAGCGTTTTGTGTATCAGTATGTGTTTGTGTGTGTGTGTGTGTGTGTGTGTGTGTGTGTGTGTGTGTGTGTGTGTGTGTGTGCGGGTGCTTGTGTGTGTGTGTGTGTGCGCGGGTGCTTGTGTGTGTGTGTGTGTGTGTGTGTGTGTGTGTGTTTCTTAAAGTACAGGTTAAACACAGCAGACCTTGGAGTGGTTATTCTCTTAGAAAACTTCATTGATCGATCAGTCGGATTGCTTGCTTCTTAAGATGCAGTTAGCGGCTGGGAAACACCTGTTCATCGCGAGACATTTTACCATCACTAACTCGAAAGGCATGAATATCTATTTTTTCAGTATCTATGCAAAGACATTCCTATGTATCTTGGCAAAATATCACGTACGCTTAATACCTGTATGACGTTTAATACCAATAGAGAGCACCTTGGCGAAAGGTTGGACAGACAGACAGACATCTTGATGTGCAGATGGACAAACAGCGTTCAGAGCCATTCTGATAATCATCGGTCCACGGCTATCGCAAGTTTCTCTCTGACAACATGCTGAGTTATTGCGCGAATCTATCAAAACAAGAATACAGAGTTATCTCCTATATGTTTTTCGCGAGCACTAAATTTGAGATCAGTGTTCGCGAGACGAAAATGATTGCAGATTGGCCGACTTCGACAGTGATCTCCGTTCTGTTCTTCACAGTTATGATAAAGACATCGTTCTAAGATCAAAACAAGTCGAAATTTTGAGACTGCTGTCGGAAGTAGACCGTGATAATTATATGTCTTATATGGTTGCATCACTCTCAACTGGTTACAGAAAAAATCGTCTGCTCCGGCGCGCGCGGAAGCCAAAGTTGATTATCACGTGACACTTTAGAGTTGTTTGCACAGTAAATACATCCGCGAAAGATAGCTCGCTTGAAACTGTCTTACATATCAATTCCTTTGTAATTCAAAAATGACACACCATGAAAAATCATTATCGACGATCGCGAATCTGCTTATATCCATAACACATTACGAAAAGATCTAAATATGTAAAACATGGATTTCCTCTCCAGAGAAGGAAAACAAAGGCATCCTGTCAAGGATAGAATGAGACCCGAAGGGAAGTAACTCATTTTTGACCTGAGTTCAGGATGCGTTCAGAGCATGCCAAGGCGCACAAACACGTAGATAACTGAAGAAACACACAGACACAGACAGACAGAGAAACCGACAGACAGAAGGCATACAGATAAACAGATAAACACACACACACACACACACACACACGCGCGCGCGCATACACACGCACGCACAAACGCACGCACGCACGCACGCACACACACACACACACACACACACAGAGATTTGTGTCTGCGTTCATTTAAGATTTTCAAATCTAATTTTCTGTGTGTTTTTGTGTGTGTGTGTGTGTGTGTGTGTGTGTGTGTGTGTGTGTGTGTGTGTGTGTGTGTGTGTGTGTGTGTGTGTGTGTGTGTGTGTGTTTCAGACGCTGATACCTATTCAAGAAAAAAACGCAACAAAATGAATCAACTACAAACAGCCATTTCAGTATGCTGCCTCTTTGTTCTGCTGATGCCATCAACCGGTACGTTCCGTAGACCCTGTTTTGCCCCCATCACCATGTACAAAATGTATGCACTGAGACCATTTCATATGTTCTCCACCTTTCGGAATTGTGTAATATCAGAGTAAAAATAAAAGGTACCATCCCTTTCGCGGACACGACCATGTTCGCCACAATAGCTCTGCCCGCTCTCTCAGATTGTATTAGTTTCTTCGATGTTAATAACTATTTGATTTTGAATTGTGTACAGAATAATGTATTTATGTATGTGTTTGTGAGGCGCATTGAACTGTATTAGGATTTAGGCCATATAAAAATTCACATTATTATCATTATTATTATTCATAGCAACATGGTGAATCCGACAACCCCCCCCCCCCCCCCTCCATCATTGTGGTTTTTTTTGGTTTGTTTGTTTGCTTAACGCCCAGCCGACCACGAAGGGCCATATCAGGGCGGTGCTGCTTTGACATTTAACGTGCGCCACACACAAGACAGAAGTCGCAGCACAGGCTTCTTGTCTCACCCAGTCACATTATTCTGACACCGGACCAACCAGTCCTTGCACTAACCCCATAATGCCAGACGCCAGGCGGAGCAGCCACTAGATTGCCAATTTTAAAGTCTTAGGTATCATTTTGTTTGTTTTGGGATGTAAAGGAAGGGATCAACACTTCATTGTTGATATCGTTTCATTTTTCCATTGTCTTAGGTGCGGTGGATTGCTTGAAGGGGTCAGCCTGCGACGGCAAGGTTGGCACCGTTAACGCCTCATGCGAAATAGCAGGGGACCGATACTGTTGCAAGGATGATGATATCGAGGTACACGCGCGGGGCACGAAAACGGAACTCGCACTCTGTGAGTGTAGTAGCAAGTCCTTCAAGTGTTTCGTCAAGGACGATGACAACAATCTAGCCAATTACGTCAGTTCCTGTTCGGCGTGGATGACATGTGCAGTGGCTCTGCTGGTTGTTGCCATGGTATCGAAAGCGAGCTGAGACCAAAGGACTGCTTTATTTTAAGCCGTGTTTCCTTTCCGTGCATGAATCCGAAGCGAATCCAATCCGAATCTGAAGTTTCTGTTTATGAAAACGAAAAACTATTCGTTGCGACAAATAATTCCCTCTCCTCAAGCCTTTTCCCTGGTAACTTAAAGGGCCGCAACATCAGTACGTGTTTCCATAGTTCTATCCAAAACTGGAACGATTTTGAGTCCGAAGTGAATACCAAACCAACACACTTTACATTTTGTTGCTGGTGCTGGTTGATAGGTTTTGTATTAACAGACACAAAACAAAACAAAAACAAGTCGCGTAAAGCGAAAATACAATATTTAGTCAAGTAGCTGTCGAACTCACAGAATGAAACTGAACGCAACGCAACGCAGCAAGACCGTATACTCGTAGCATCGTCACTCCACCGCCCGTGGCAAAGGCAGTGCACGTGGAATTGACAAGAAGAGCGGGGTATTCGTTGCGCTGAGAAGGATAGCACGCTTTTCTGTACCTCTCTTTGTTTTAACTTTCTGAGCGTGTTTTTAATCCAAACATATCATATCCATATGTTTTTGGAATCAGGAACCGACAAGGAATAAGATGAAAGTGTTTTTAAATTGATTTGGACAATTTAATTTTAATAATAATTTTTATATATTTAATTTTCAGAGCTTGTTTTTAATCCAAATATAACATATTTATATGTTTTTGGAATCAGCAAATGATGGAGAATAAGATAAACGTAAATTTGGATCGTTTTATAAATTTTTATTTTTTTTTACAATTTTCCGATGTTTAATGACCAAAGTCATTAATTAATTTTTAAGCCACCAAGCTGAAATGCAATACCGAACCCCGGGCTTTGTCGAAGAGTACTTGACCAAAATTTCAACCAATTTGGTTGAAAAATGAGAGCGTGACAGTGCCGCCTCAACTTTCACGAAAAGCCGGATGTGACGTCATCAAAGACATTTATCAAAAAAATGAAAAAAACGTTCGGGGATTTCATACCCAGGAACTCTCATGTCAAATTTCATAAAGATCGGTCCAGTAGTTTAGTCTGAATCGCTCTACACACACACACACACACACAGACACACACACACACGCACACACACACGCACATACACCACGACCCTCGTTTCGATTCCCCCTCGATGTTAAAATATTTAGTCAAAACTTGACTAAATATAAAAAAGATGGTGTGAATAAGATCGTTTCTACGGGGTTATTGTGTTTACAGAAAAAGAGGCGACGACTGATTTTTTTGATTGCAAAAGTTGTGAGCATGGGATAACACGTACACAGTTTTTCGCTTGGAAAAATGGACGTCATGACCGTTTCGGATTGGATACGTTGTTGTGTTCATGTGGAAACATAGCTTTAATCATAAAGTACGGGCACAATCTCACAGACACAGACACAGACACATACACGCGCCCGGCCAGACAAACAGACGCCTAGGAAAGCACAGACTTTTGCTCAGACGCACGCGCACACACACACACACACACTAACGCACGCACCCACGCACGCACGCACACACGCACACACACACACACACACACACACACTAACGTACGCACACACACACACACTAACGCACGCACGCACGCACGTACGCACGCACACACACACTAACGCACGCACGCACGCACGCACGAACGCGCACACATACACACACACACACACACACACACACACACACACACTCAGTGACACGACCAAAGAAGGCAATTTGAAAGGTTGGTAGCTGGAACAAATGCAATAGTTTCCAAACATTCATGTAAATTGTTCGCAAGCACACATATTTTTTCACTTAAGTTACAAATAACTGCAAAATGAATAACTATGATAAACATGTAAATAGAAATGTGGGCGTTTACAATAGAGTTGTTCTTTAAAAAAATGTGTTTTATTAACTGTATTGTCTTGTGTTTTAATACTTTTAAAAGCTTGGGGTTCACTCAACTCAGGAGGTTTTGCTCTTTCTTAATAGTTACTCTTCATATTGAAAGTTTTGCCTGCATATTATGTTGTTTGTTTTCACTGTTGTCGACACAGACACTTTGAAAGCACAGTGTTTTCCGTGAAAACGTTTCGGCTTACGCCCTCAGATCTGCCCAAGGATTTTGCATGAGGGAGGTCATCCCTCCACTTGCAGATTGACACACACACAAATATTCATCACCCACAAAAATCCCACTTTGTTAAAAAGTTATCTTTTTTGTAAACTTGTTGTTATTTGTCCATGCAAGTGCATGGGCGGTCTTATCACATGTAAAAGCCTTGCCAAGGCGAAGATGGTGAGCATAATCGTTAACACCGGAAGGGGTGATCCTATGTTGAATAGAAGAGCACGTTTTCTTTCGCATCTTATGTAAGTTATGGCTACAAAAGAAGGTATTAAAGTAACCAGTGATAGAGTTTACGGATTTTAGTTGGCTCGTGGAAATCAATATATTTTCCTTTCGCCGAAAACATGACAGACGTGTCGTTCTCGTAAGGCCTGGCGCTCACCTATGTAACTTCAGCAGGACAGCCGACGCACTGCAGATTATCCCAGTCCGCTACACGTTGCGTGAAAGGAAAACAGGCCAAGTACTCGTCATAATCCTTATCGCAGCATCAATAATATGCAGTGCGTCGTCTGTGCCGCTGAAACGGCGCAGGTATATTTTGCCCTTAAGCTGTACTGAAGTGTGAAGCGTGTGATGCTGTCTCTTTTGGCGGGGAAATGTCAGCTTTTGAAAAACTCAAGCTTTTTTTCTTCTTTCAAACAGCAAGCAACGATATGCAGTGGCTAAATCATAAATATGCAGCGATAGTTTCTTAACTTTCTTTCTTCCTTTTTCCTTTTTCCTGTTTGTGATATTGCTTCGTTCGTTTGTCTTTGCTTTGCTTTTGACTATTTTGCTCTTTGTATTTTCAAAATGTGTGTTTTGTTCATTTAAAAAAAAAGTTTTACAGTGTACACTTTTTTTTTTAGCACAATGTAGTACAGAATTAGGGAAACAACTACAGCAGTGTCGTTTGAATGACTGCAGGTTCCCATGGTGGTGTGTAACAAAGCAAGCTAATTGTATTTTTAAAATATATTTTTGTTGTACTCTTTTTTGTTTTCGGGAGCATTTGCATGCATTTAACCTACTGCAAAGTATGCGACGTTGTAGGCGCTTGTATTTTAACGTTTAAAACTTCAAGACAAAACTCTGAACTTGATTGCTGTACAAATCTTATTATTTTTGTGTGCGTACTATTCAAATAAATGGTAACTGAAACCATCTGGAAGTTGTGTGCATTTTTTCGTGGCAGCTGTTTCACAGAAATGGAGGCGTATATGTTTTTGGGAATTTATTTTGTTGTCGGTGTTATTCACATGTATACCTTTGTTCAATACATTTCATAAAACTATACACGCTTGGTGGTCATTATGGCCTTATTGTATCTTTTGATCGTATCCTTGCTCGCTTTCACCTTTTCCCTCGCACCATCATAAAACTACTAGTCTTACTCACATTAGTTTCTTGTGTCTGTCTGATGTTTAACGTGCTTGGCGCATTTCATTTGCTTAATTGTTACATCATCAAGTGCATGCGTGCGTGTGTAAGTGAATTTGTTTGCGTGTGTGTGTGTGTGTGTGTGTGTGTGTGTGTGTGTATGTGTGTGTGTGTACGTCTGTGTGCGTGCGTGTTTGAGAGTGTGTGTGTGTGCTTGTGTATATATATGTGTGTGTGTGTGAATGTGCGTGTTTTAAGGTATGGACATGGACATCCGCACACCTGCAAACACATTGCAAATCTTAAAGTCAAAATTTGACACAGATACCGAATATGTCACAGTACTTTAATTTTAAAGGAGAAAACTTCAAACTGGAACACTCAATCAATTTCAGTCTCGAAAGTAATCTCAATACTGAACCATTTTAACGGACTTGACTTTCATGGCGACGTCTTCCCCATGCCACGTGGGTTGCCATAGATGTCTGTTTGCCCAAAACTCCATGCTCTTGTTGGCGTAAGCGTCGTGCCAGGGTTGGGGGTACGGGTAGTTTTTGAACCCCTCATTGAAAAACTTACCGCCGACTGCCACGTTCAGGATCAGTTTGAACTGCAAAAATGGTGGAAACAAATCAGCGGTTCAGTTCATAAGACATAGGAGTATAAACACTACAAGAACAAAATCGGTTTAAACAAGTGTTTGTTGACTTTGGTTATATCTATACAAGGAAGCGTTGCACAAGAACATCATTATATTGGATAGAGTGGTCGTACCGACTCCAAAGTGCGTTTAATATAACAGACATATTCTGCCAAAGTGTCCTCAGAACTTTTGAAACAGCAAGAAGAAAATACGCTTTCCCTAGAACTACAAGATGTCGAACTCGGCTAGGCTAGTTCAGAACGCTTGTGCCTGAGAAAGAACAACGGGTGAATATTTCACATATCACTCCAGTTACCATGACAACTCACTCACCGGGCGGTCAAATGGCGCGTCCTTGCCCCCACTGGCCCAGATGTTGTCACCTTGCAAATGACCTTCATGCCAGTGACCTTGAGGCGGCGTTATGAAGGCCTTTATGGTGTGGTTGTCAATGCCAAGTCTGTGCAACAAGGTCAATATCAAAAATAAAAATAATAAAACAGAAAAAGGTGAGTGTATGGAACGTGTGATTATACAGAGAAAAAAACACACACAAAAACTTCACCAGAACTTTGACCTAACGGTCTTTAAAATGGACGAACAGAATACACCAAAGACAGAATAATAAGGACAGCTGGTGATCACTATCCGTGGATGTTACTTCCTCTAAGATGGCAAAGGCCATCTGATGAGTTAGAGTCAATAAAGGAACTAAAACCAAATCTGACAGGCTACATATTACGATACCATATTATCTGTGTGCATTTATGTCAATGGATCGTTGTTTTTCATTCAAATAGAAATACTTTCCAGAGAAGGCCCTTGCTTGAATCAAACGAGATGTTTTGTTTAAAGCCCCAGTCTACCTCAAATGGTTTACAGAACGATTTAAATCTTTCCACGAAAAAAAGCAGTTATAACCTTATGGAAAACACATGCAATAGCATTTAATAGCGTTACAAGACACAGTTCGTTTAAATGGCTATTTAAGCTCGCGTAAACCACACACCTGTTTTCGCGGTTAATCTAACCCCTGAGCCATCATGAACCCGTGTGATCCACTTTCCTTTTTTTTCACAATTTAGTCGTCAGTTTGTGATTTCAATGCGACTCGCAGGATCTGCAATAGCACGTTATTGTGTACCTCTGAATCTAAAATGCAACCAACGACTGTGAGTCACGCAAACTTATCGGCGGCGATTGGCTTCAAAGAAGCAAACTGCTATGCAGAAACTTCGTCTTCTTGGGAAACACGACCTTCCGGGCTCCCTTTTTTCAAACTTTCAAAACTTATATTGTCTTAATGAAACAAGATTTCTGTTAGGATTTAAAAATGTTTGGGTAACAAGTTGCCATTTATTAATTAGATTTTAAAAGTTAGTTCTAGCGCCAAAACGAGGCGTCCGATTTGTCTCATTGTAAATCCATTCTGGCTGCACGAAATAAATTCTTTGAAAAATACTCGCAAATACTCGCTCTTTACAGAGGGCACCTAGGATGTTCCCAAGCGGAAGGGTGTTTGTACTGTGTGAAAAAGCCTGCCAGTGTATGTGACCAGAAACTGATGGTTTACGTGAAGCTGAGTGTGGCTTTAAGCTTTGGATCCTTTTCTGAAGAAATCTACGTTCGCAGACACAGTTCAAATCCACTGAGGGGAATTTAGGTACGTTGATCTGTCAAGAGTAGAGTGGTGTGTGTGTGTGTGTGTGTGTGTGTGTGTGTGTGTGTGTGTGTGTGTGTGTGTGTGTGCGTGCGTGTGTGTGTGTGTGTGTGTGTGTGTATAATAGAGAGAGAGAGAGCGAGAGAGCGAGAGAGAGAGAGAGAAAGAGAACTCAGGAACTCAGGAACTCAGGAAATTTAATGCGAGGCCACCGGCATATACGCATGGGGGTTTACAAAAGACACAGGAAAAAATAGGAATAAAAATCCACAACAAAATTTCATGGTTGTACAGAAACAAGAGAAATATATATCGTGGCACGAAAATTTACAAATTTTGTCTCAAAGTATCAGTCATAGCAACAATTGCCTGTTTGAAATTTCTTCATCACGTGTTTTCATGGCATAATAACAATACATGGCTACAGCTCTATTAATGTATATACTCTCATTTTGTAGCAGAAAAATCAAGGGTGGTACATGTACATTGTCAGTGAAATATTTCAAAATATATTTTACACGTAAATCCTGGTATTTTGGGCAATGTAGCAGAAAATGTATTTCGTTTTCCACAGCAGGACAAAACGGGCACGTGTTTGGTACAGCACTATAGCGTTTGTTTCCACTCAGGTCAATAATACCTAGGCGTAGTTTGACAAAAATGTTTCTAAATTTAGTAAGTGTGATATCTGTTAGGTATTTTTCCGGCTGCAATAAAGACTTGAACGAACTATACGTTGAAAATCTATCACTTTCCATTATCTTACCAAACCATTCCTGCTTATAGCAGTCAATCAAACGCTGTCTAAACGCACGCAGAAAAGCTTTTTCATGAACAACACCACCATTCAGCCATACAAAGGAAAACCCACACATATCCAAACAACGCTTTACCGAGCAAGCCCAATTTTGCAAATCAACCTCATTTCCGGGTAACCTTGAAAATCTTTTTTTATCCATCTCGTACGCTTGTCTAGGTAATCTAACCAAAAACATGTTCTGCAGCTTTAGCCAGTACCTGATAACACTGACAGTACTGTCAATGAATAAAGGGAAACGACCGAGTTCTCCATATGCCATCGCGTTTGGAGTTCTTGGTAAAACATTCAAAAATCTTTTACAAGCAAACAAATGCGGAGATTCAACAGAACGAAAGCATGTGATACCCCATATTTCAGAGGCGTACAAAAGCATAGGTTTTACTAGCGCATCAAACAATTTAAAAAATACACTAACATCCATGCTACCTAAGCTCCACATTGTTTTCATGATTTCTACCACTTTTCCCTTGGCTCTGCCTGCAAATTCTTCTAAAGCAATGTCAAATGATAATTTTGTTGTCAATGTGACACCCAAATATTTATAACTGTTTACAACATCCATAGGTTTACCTTGATAAAACCATTTTTCTGTCTTAGATAGATGACCGCCTTTCCGAAAAACCATTACTTTTGTTTTCTTTAAATTTACACTGAGGCCAAGGGCAGAGGAGGCTTGTTCAAGATTGTTCAATTGGTTTTGTAGTCCAACAGGTGTTGTAGAAATCAAACAAATATCGTCAGCAAAAAGAAGCAAAAAAATTTCTTGTAATCCAGGCAAAAACTGAACACCATGCCTTCCATTTGAGGTTACTTTATCGGCTACTTCAGTAATTAACAGGGAAAAAATCAGGGGAGACAACATGCAGCCTTGTTTCACCCCGGCAGGGCAATCAAAAAAGTCAGACACTTCAGGGCCCCATCTTACACATGACTGGACAGAATCATAAATCCCTTGTAGCATACGGAGCATTTTCGTCGAAGTTTTTATTTTTTGAAGAACGACCCACAAACTATCCCTGTCTACAGAATCGAAAGCTTTCAAATAATCAATAAAAGCAACGTACAGTTTACTTCTCCTTTGTCCATACAGACATTTCTTAATCATAGTCACAAGTGTAAAAAGATGATCAATAGTTGAATAGTTTTTTCGAAAACCAGCTTGTTCTTCACATATCTTGTGTTCACTCTCTGCCCATTTATACAGACGCCTATTTAGGATGGAAGTAAAAACTTTACTAATAGTACTCAGGAGGGAAATGCCCCTATAATTTCCAGGATTATTTACATCACCCTTTTTCAGTAAAGGAACTATCACGGACTGACTCCATTGTTTAGGAAACACACCAGTGTCATAAACACGGTTAAAGAACTTAGTGAGAAAAGGGGCAACAATATCCTCAGCTGCTTTTAGAAATTCTGCTGGTATTTCATCAATACCAGAAGCTTTCCCTGCTTTTAATTTTCGAATGGCTTGTTTTACCTCAGCTAACGAAATTTGTTCATCCAATTCATAAATATGTACATCTTCCTCACTTTCTTCATTTATTACATTTTCGTTTTGTTCAGGCGTTGAAGCTGTGTGCTGTCCCAAAATGTTTTCAAAGTGATCTTTCCAGACATCGATATTTATAGTAGCACGGTTTCTCTCCCTTGGGCGAGACCGCTTTACCGTTGACCAGAACATGGAAGGATTTTTTCTGTTTTCTAGTAAAGAATCTTGTACTGATTTTCTATGTGCTTTCTTTTTCTCTTTTATCATATTTTGATATTCAGATCTTTTTTGCAAATACTGTAGTTTATCCTCAACCTTTCTAGTGCGAGAGTACCGACTAAGTAATCTATTAACTTCACGTTTTCCCTCCCTACACTCTGTGTCAAACCATCGGCTCGTACGACGCTGACGGCCTCCAAAAAACACCGTGCGTCGCATGCACCGACCCGCTTCTAAAAGCGTGTTTACAAACATTGTCAAGGCAGCGTCAGAGTTATCATCAATACATGCAGCAGCGTCATCGATGGCAGTTTGACCTTCACGTGAAGAAAGAAAATCTAAAAATACCCCAGCTTTGGAGGAATCCCAAGTCAGTTTCTCTGAACTAGTCTTATTCTCACTGTCTACATCAGCGTCAATTTTTAGGGCAGCACACACATCTAGCCGAACAGGCATATGATGAGACTCAATGCGGTTGACAACAGAAAACATATTTACATATTCAACAAAATCAACTGAAGACAAAAAGTGATCAATAGTACTATTTCCTCTTTCAGACACAAAAGTGAATTTATCATCGAAACCTGGTTGTACTAATCCATGCAGAGGTACAAGGTGAAACATGCAGCAAAACTGAATCAGTATTTTACCAAAGTTATTTGTCAAAACATCTTGTGATTTTCTTTCAAAAACATTACCATCCTCATCGTCATCTTCTTCATCAACACATTCAAGACACCAATCCCCTATTCGGGCGTTCAAATCACCTCCAAGTAAATAGTACACATCCCTGCCAGCTTCCATTAAAGACAAAATAAACTGTTCTAGCATTTCTAGAGTACAATCATAATCTTTTTTATCATAGTACACACTGCCCACTGGATGATTATACAGACCAATAAACATCATGTCTTTCTCACAACCAAACAATTCTTTTGAAAGTTTTACGCACAAAACATTTTCACTCTTGGTATCAATAGTCTCAACAAAATCCGACAGACATTTACGAATCAACATAACAGTTCCACCAGAAACATGGCCCATCTTGGTCAGTTTCACACCTGGTGAATGAAGAACAATGAAATCACTAAAATAGGTACTGAAGTCAAAGCTTGGCAAAGTAAAGGTTTCAGACAAAAAGCAAACATCAAAAGAAGTTATGTAATCAACAAAATCAGGGTCAGTTAGCTTGGCAATCAACCCATTTATATTCCAACAAAGAAATGAAAAAGAAGTATTCAATTTGTCCTTATTTGCTGTTGCAACATTATTTACATCAGGTGTGTTTTTGTCATGTGCTTGTGTGTCTTGTTTGTTTGCATTGTCATAGCCTTGGCCACGCCCCTATTCGCTGTTTCCTGCACGGGTGGGAGTTCCACGCACGTTGCGAATGTAGGCCGAG
>NC_090245.1:13856799-13859299 GCF_037325665.1 Littorina saxatilis
TGGACAGGAGCTTGCCGGACATGATTGGTTTGATCTGGTCGCCCTTCCTCAGGCACTTGTTGCCCTTCCAGTCCCCGGAACATCGGCCATAAAGTGCTGCACAATAGCCAGCACTCAAGCTACCATCTGCCATAAAGTGCTGCACACGAGCCAGCACTCAAGCTACCATTTGCCATAAAGTGCTGCACAATAGCCAGCACTCAAGCTACCATCTGCCATAAAGTGCTGCACAATAGCCAGCACTCAAGCTACCATCTGCCATAAAGTGCTGCACAATAGCCAGCACTCAAGCTACAATCTGCCATAAAGTGCTGCACAATAGCCAGCACTCAAGCTACCATCTGCCATAAAGTGCTGCACACGAGCCAGCACTCAAGCTACAATCTGCCATAAAGTGCTGCACAATAGCCAGCACTCAAGCTACCATTTGCCATAAAGTGCTGCACACGAGCCAGCACTCAAGCTACCATCGGCCATAAAGTGCTGCACAATAGCCAGCACTCAAGCTACCATCTGCCATAAAGTGCTGCACACGAGCCAGCACTCAAGCTACCATTTGCCATAAAGTGCTGCACAATAGCCAGCACTCAAGCTACCATTTGCCATAAAGTGCTGCACAATAGCCAGCACTCAAGCTACCATTTGCCATAAAGTGCTGCACACGAGCCAGCACTCAAGCTACCATCTGCCATAAAGTGCTGCACAATAGCCAGCACTCAAGCTACCATTTGCCATAAAGTGCTGCACACGAGCTAGCACTCAAGCTACCATCTGCCATAAAGTGCTGCACAATAGCCAGCACTCAAGCTACCATCTGCCATAAAGTGCTGCACAATAGCCAGCACTCAAGCTACCATCTGCCATAAAGTGCTGCACAATAGCCAGCACTCAAGCTACCATCTGCCATAAAGTGCTGCACAATAGCCAGCACTCAAGCTACCATCTGCCATAAAGTGCTGCACACGAGCCAGCACTCAAGCTACCATCTGCCATAAAGTGCTGCACAATAGCCAGCACTCAAGCTACCATTTGCCATAAAGTGCTGCACAATAGCCAGCACTCAAGCTACCATCTGCCATAAAGTGCTGCACAATAGCCAGCACTCAAGCTACCATCTGCCATACATTGCTGCACACGAGCCAGCACTCAAGCTACCATCTGCCATAAAGTGCCGCACAATAGCCAGCATTAATGCTACCATCTGCCATAAAGTGCTGCACAATAGCCAGCACTCAAGCTACCATCTGCCATAAAGTGCTGCACAATAGCCAGCACTCAAGCTACCATCTGCCATACATTGCTGCACAATAGCCAGCACTCAAGCTACCATTTGCCATAAAGTGCTGCACACGAGCCAGCACTCAAGCTACAATCTGCCATAAAGTGCTGCACACGAGCCAGCACTCAAGCTACCATCTGCCATAACGTGCCGAACAATATCTACCACTCAAAAAGGCATTTTGCATAAATTGCCGCCACAAGCGCATAATTAGACAAATGATATGCCTGTGGTGCCGCACAATAGCCAGCATTAATGCTACCATCGGCCATAAAGCCCTGCATAATATCCACCACTCAGGGTGGTATCTGCCTTAAAGTGCTGCACAATAGTCAGCACTCAAGCTACCTTCTGCAATTTAGTGCAGCACAATAAATACCATAGGCTTATTGCTTGGTTTTGATTCTAAATATGCTCATTATGTACCGTACTAATTAATTGTTTAAACCAGTAGGGACAGCAATTAGACAACGCTTAAAGGCGCGATCCTTACCTGGCAAGTCCAACACACCGTGTCTGAAAATGTCCGCTCCAAAACGGTCTGCTGTCAGTGTCTGTAACAAAACTCTCATCAGACAACCCTTATATTTTACCCTGAAACGATTTCAGTTGCACTATCATGATTAGCAGCAGCAGCATATTCATATGCTTGTGTCTGTGTGTGTGTCTATTCAGCCAAATTGTGAAATCATCTTTAGGAGTGTGTTTGCAAAATGCAGCATAGTTTAATTCAACTATAATTCGAGTCCTAAATTGGCGCATATATTCAGTAACACCAACAACAAGTAAACAAACAAGCAAACAACAGACCAAGCGAATGAACAAAGATACATAACCCTTTGCTCAGAGACATACACAATTGTTGTAAATTGATAAATATTACCGGAAGAATGTAGAGGACACCATTCTTGACGTAACTGTTGAGTTTTTCAGGGGTGTATATCTGAAATTCCTCGTTCTGAAACAGTATCCACAATAGTTGACATATAAACGACAATAAACCACATAATTATATACATTTTCGGTGGCTAGATTTCAAGGCTTATTTTTTTCTGTCAGCTTATATTAAATGAGGGGTGGGGGGTGGTGTGGGTTGTAGCTCCAAACCTTCTTATATCAACAAGCAAGATAATGATCTTCAGTAGAGAAATGCGACAAGCTTGTAATATTCAAATGAGGGTGTGGATATCTAACATGGCTTTCTAGAGTTTAAGTGAAGAA
>NC_090245.1:13864299-13869299 GCF_037325665.1 Littorina saxatilis
AGTCTAATCCCAGGAAGCAGTCAGGATGTTGACTTTGGGTATATGCCATACCAGTGGAGTGATAGTCTAATCCCAGGAAGCAGTCAGGATGTTGACTTTGGGTATATGCCATACCAGTGGAGTGATAGTCTAATCCCAGGAAGCAGTCAGGATGTTGACTTTGGGTATATGCCATACCAGTGGAGTGATAGTCTAATCCCAGGAAGCAGTCAGGATGTTGACTTTGGGTATATGCCATACCAGTGGAGTGATAGTCTAATCCCAGGAAGCAGTTAGGATGTTGACTTTGGGTATATGCTATACCAGTGGAGTGATAGTCTAATCCCAGGAAGCAGTTAGGATGTTGACTTTGGGTATATGCCATACCAGTGGAGTGATAGTCTAATCCCAGGAAGATCGGCACGGTTGGCCTAGTGGTAAGGCATCCGCCCCGTGATCGGGAGGTCTTTGGTTCGAACCCCGGCCGGGTCATACCTAAGACTTTAAAATTGGCAATCTAGTGGCTGCTCCGCCTGGCGTCTGGCATTATGGGGTTAGTGCTAGGACTGGTTGGTCCGGTGTCAGAATAATGTGACTGGGTGAGACATGAAGCCTGTGCTGCGACTTCTGTCTTGTGTGTGGCGCACGTTAAATGTCAAAGCAGCACCGCCCTGATATGGCCCTTCGTGGTCGGCTGGGCGTTAAGCAAACAAACAAACAAACAGACTAACAAATCCCAGGAAGCAGTCAGGATGTTGACTTTGGGTACTGGCCGTATAAAATTTCATCTCACACGGCATCACTGCAGAGCGCCTAGAACTGTACCCACGGAATATGCGCGATATAAGCCTCATTGATTGATTGATTGATATATGCCATACCAGTGGAGTGATAGTCTAATCCCAGGAAGCAGTCAGGATGTTGACTTTGGGTATATGCCATACCAGTGGAGTGATAGTCTAATCCCAGGAAGCAGTCAGGATGTTGACTTTGGGTATATGCCATACCAGTGGAGTGATAGTCTAATCCCAGGAAGCAGTCAGGATGTTGACTTTGGGTATATGACATACCAGTGGAGTGATAGTCTAATCCCAGGAAGCAGTCAGGATGTTGACTTTGGGTATATGCCATACCAGTGGAGTGATAGTCTAATCCCAGGAAGCAGTCAGGATGTTGACTTTGGGTATATGCCATACCAGTGGAGTGATAGTCTAATCCCAGGAAACAGTCAGGATGTTGACTTTGGGTATATGCCATACCAGTGGAGTGATAGTCTAATCCCAGGAAGCAGTCAGGATGTTGACTTTGGGTATATGCCATACCAGTAGAGTGATAGTCTAATCCCAGGAAGCAGTTAGGATGTTGACTTTGGGTATATGCCATACCAGTGGAGTGATAGTCTAATCCCAGGAAGCAGTCAGGATGTTGACTTTGGGTATATGCCATACCAGTGGAGTGATAGTCTAATCCCAGGAAGCAGTCAGGATGTTGACTTTGGGTATATGCCATACCAGTGGAGTGATAGTCTAATCCCAGGAAGCAGTTAGGATGTTGACTTTGGGTATATGCCATACCAGTGGAGTGATAGTCTAATCCCAGGAAACAGTCAGGATGTTGACTTTGGGTATATGCCATACCAGTGGAGTGATAGTCTAATCCCAGGAAGCAGTCAGGATGTTGACTTTGGGTATATGCCATACCAGTGGAGTGATAGTCTAATCCCAGGAAGCAGTCAGGATGTTGACTTTGGGTATATGCCATACCAGTGGAGTGATAGTCTCATCCCAGGAAGCAGTCAGGATGTTGACTTTGGGTATATGCCATACCAGTGGACGTGATAGTCTAATCCCAGGAAGCAGTCAGGATGTTGACTTTGGGTATATGCCATACCAGTGGAGTGATAGTCTAATCCCAGGAAGCAGTCAGGATGTTGACTTTGGGTATATGCCATACCAGTGGAGTGATAGTCTAATCCCAGGAAGCAGTCAGGATGTTGACTTTGGGTATATGCCATACCAGTGGAGTGATAGTCTAATCCCATGTAAAAGCCTGGCCAGCTCTGAGATGGTGAGTTGAATAGTTTACATGGAAAGGACTGTGTTTTAAAGCTGCAAACAGTTCAAATCTCAGTACTACAAAATGAATGTTGGTGCTTACCGTCGGTCAGCGCATAACCACCGCCCAAGACACCGAGAGAGAAAATCAGAATCAGCATATCGCTTTCCCTTGCTCCAGTGAACAAAGAACACTATCTGAAGAAATTCCAATTCTGAGTATAAAAACGTTATTAGATATAAACTTCAGATGTAAAGCGCGGAGAGCACAGTTAATTGTGGTTCGCGCTATATAAGCTTACCATAATAATAATTAAAAAAATACCAAAAGATTAAAAAATAATACAGTTATCTAAAGTACCAAGTATCTGGGTTACCCTGACAGGAAAAAGGACAGTTAAAGCGCTCGTGTAGATAAAAATTGCTGGGTGAATAGATCAAGGAGGTCAGCCTAAGGTTGCACTAGAAGCATTTATATAGGTTGTATATTTATATAGGTTGAATACTTATCATTTAGTTTTGGGTTTACTCTTGAGGTTTTACACCTATGAGTAAACTCATTCACACACACACACACACACACACACACACACACACACACATACATACATACATACACACACACAGAGTGACACAGTGACACACACACACACACACACACACACAAACACACACACACACACACACACACACACACACACACACACACATACATACATACATACACACACAAGATTTGGAATTTCTTTAGATAGTGTTGTTTGCTCACTGGAGCAAGGGAGGTGATATGCTTAGTTTGATTTTTTCTCTTAATCTTTACACATCATATTGTCAGGCATATTCTGTAGGTCATTTTCAAGGCTAGCAGGCTGATGCTATCTTGCCACATGTTTTTCTTCTTTGGGTTTTTGTTTTGGCAGCGCGTCAAAACAGCTTCAGAATGTGAGTGGGCGTGACAAGAGGGAGAGAGAGAGAGAGGGGGGAGAGAGAGAGAGAGAGAGAGGGAGAGAGAGAGAGAGAGAGAGAGAGAGAGAGAGAGAGAGAGAGAGAGAGAGAGAGAGAGAGAGAGAGAGAGAACGATGAAACGAACGAACTTTATTACTCAAGGATGGAGATTTTAGGCTCACGCCTAGTCTTACAATCTGTCCCTGCTAAACTAAGACATAACAAGTCGCGTAAGGCGAAAATACAACATTTAGTCAAGTAGCTGTCGAACTCACAGAATGAAACTGAACGCAATGCCATTTTTCAGCAAGACCGTATACTCGTAGCATCGTCAGTCCACCGCTCATGGCAAAGGCAGTGAAATTGACAAGAAGAGCGGGGTAGTAGTTGCGCTAAGAAGGATAGCACGCTTTTCTGTACCTCTCTTTGTTTTAACTTTCTGAGCGTGTTTTTAATCCAAACATATCATATCTATATGTTTTTGGAATCAGGAACCGACAAGGAATAAGATGAAAGTGTTTTTAAATTGATTTCGACAATTTAATTTTGATAATAATTTTTGCTTGTCAAATGGTTGTGTGATGTGTCTAGTGTGTTGGCGAAGTGTTTTGTGCTTGTCACCTCTCGCTTACAGCCCTCACCGCTGGCTAGCACCGTCCTTTTCAGGACAACGCGAAAAGAGAGCAGCTTGCGTCAGTCTCTCCTGCCAGTACATAACCTCTCCACAGCAAGCCCTTTGTAGTGCCTCCATCGTGGCGACAGGCGTGAACTGGGTACTGAAAGGCCCCAGGCTGAACTACAAGGACTCGGAGGAGGTTGGCCCCTAGACGTGTGGCATGCAAGCCCACCGGCGTGTGGATACGCCCTGGTGCCCACGAACCAACCCCCAACTATGGGTTAAATAGCCGGGCAGGACAGGCTCGTCAACCCTGGAAGGCAGCTGTCCTAGGAGAAGATCACTCCAAAATTAAAACGAGGGCAGAGGAGGCTCACTATCCCTGCAAGGAAACTCCTCTAGGAGAAGGACCACTCCAAATTTAAACCCACGTAGTCCCGCGAAGACGGAAGACATCGGCCATTAGGCGGGGAGCAGACCGGATGTCTACGCTTACTACGACAAATGATTGTGTCTAGGTCGAATGTTCGTGATAATAATTTGTATATTTTTAATTTTCAGAGCTTGTTTTTAATCCACATATAACATATTTATATGTTTTTGGAATCAGAAAATGATGGAGAATAAGATGAACGTAAATTTGGATCGTTTTATAAAAAAATAATTTTTTAAAAATTTTCAGATTTTTAATGACCAAAGTCATTAATTAATTTTTAAGCCACCAAGCTGAAATGCAATACCGAAGTCCAGGCTTTGTCGGAGATTACTTGACCAAAATTTCAACCAATTTGGTCGAAAAATGAGAGCGTGACAGTGCCGTCTCAACTTTCACAAAAAGCCGGATATGACGTCATCAAAGACATTTATCAAAAACTTGACTAAATGTAAAAATAGAGACAATAAAAGGAAAATCGTCAATCGCAATCATACAGTATAACAAACTGCAACATTACCTAAACGAATACATAATGCATAATAGAACATTGAAATGTACATGTATGTCAATATAATACAAAGGAAAAGAAAAGTCGACTCGTACACACACGCGCGCCGCATGCCTGCAATCACGTTCGCACACAATCCAACACACACACTCACACATACACACACACACACACACACACACACACACACACACACACACACACACACACACTCACACACACACACACACACACACACACACACACAAACATCCACATGCGCGCACGCACACACACACCCACACACACTCAGACATACACGCACGCACACACATACACACACACACACGCACGCACACACACAACAACAACCTCATCATCATCATCATCATCATCATCATCATCATCATCATCGTCAACATCATCATCATCATCATCATAATATGGCAGAACAAAATGTACAGAGGTTAGTGATAGCGTGGC
>NC_090245.1:13874299-13979299 GCF_037325665.1 Littorina saxatilis
AATTACCATTGATTTAGATTTCAGAGGGTTTAGGACCATGTTGTTTTCAGAGCACCATTGTGAGATGTCTCTAAGGGTGTGCTGAAGAGATTGTTGAATATTGTCAAGGCGTCTATTTTGTGTCCGTAGTGTTGTGTCATCAGCGAGCATGTGGCATTCTACTGAGTTGTCAGAGAAGTGAAGTGGAAGGTCATTAACGTAAATACAGAAAAGAATAGGACCTAAGACAGAGCCCTGGGGTACTCCATATAACACGGATTCCTCTCTTGAGTACGCACCATGTACATAGACTTGTTGCGATCGGTTTTCAAGGAAAGACTGAAAGAAAGACAGAGAGTCAGATCCGTTGAGATATAGTGATAATTTGTTGAGGAGAATTTTATGATCAACGAGGTCAAAGGCCTTAGAAAAATCTAAGTATACGACCCCAGAGAGCTGGGAGGAATTTATGGCTGACAGACATTTGTCTGTCAAAAGCAAGAGCGCCGTAGAACATGAGTGGTCACTGCGGAAACCAGACTGCAAGGGGTGGAAAAGGGCCAAACGGTCCATGTATTTTGTGAGATTAATGTGAATATGTCTTTCAAGAAGCTTTGATAGTACTGAGAGTAAGGAAATAGGGCGGTAGTTGCTAACATCAGAAGTGTTTTTGGATTTGGGGAGAGGAATAAGTTTAGCTTTCTTTAGTGCTTGAGGAAAGGTATTGCGCTGTATGCAGAGATTGAAGATATATGTGAGAGAGTCAACTGTGTAAGGAAGGGAGAGTTTTAATAAGTGGTTGCTGATTTCATCAGGTCCTGAAGATTTTTTGTTCTGAAGTTGTGAAATCAGTCGTCCTAATTCGTGCACTGCAATGGGTGGGATTTGAAAGGGTGCTTTATTCGCCGTCTTTTGTTTGCAGTAGAGGGATAGATTGTCAGAGTTGTTGGGAGCGGCATTGTCAGGGTTGCTAAGAGAGGTAGCT
This sequence comes from Littorina saxatilis, assembly GCF_037325665.1. Taxonomy (NCBI): domain Eukaryota; kingdom Metazoa; phylum Mollusca; class Gastropoda; order Littorinimorpha; family Littorinidae; genus Littorina; species Littorina saxatilis. Next base: position 13,875,264 of record NC_090245.1, read on the forward strand.
ACAGACAAAAAGTGAGAGTTAAAGATGTCTGGCGTTAAGTGACGGGGGATCTGGGTGGAGTTAGAGGTGGAACCTCTGATGAGTGAATTTAGTGCACGCCAGATCTGCGAGATATCCCGGTTATTCTCAACGAGTTTATTAAAGTAAGCTTTCTTTGAGTCACGAACCATGTTTTTTAACCTATTTCTAGCTGTTTTATAATCTTGGAATTGTTTAGCTTTTTTTAACAGGTCACGCTGATCCATGGCTTCAGAAAACAATGAATGAAACAATGACAAAGCTCCACCTTCCAGATAAGCTGATAAGTATGTGGCCCACTCTGAATCACTCCATTTGTTCGCTTTTGCATGCGTTTCAAATCTGTACAAAAAACTGTCAATGTCATCTTTATCTTCCTTGAACATGGGGAGTTTTGGGTACTGGGGCCTGATGCTGGGACCTGATTTCCCACCTACATTTCCACCTGTACTTTGCTGCGCTTCTACTTTCTTAAACTCCAAATCCATTTTCCTTGCCTCAGTATCCGCGTCTATCCTTTTTGCATCCCTATTTGCCTCAATTTCTAACCTTTTTGTCTCAGCCTCAACTTCTAATTTTTTTTGTCTCAGCCTCTACCTCTAATCTTTTTGTCTCCGCCTCAGCTTCTATCTTCTTTGTCTCAGCCTCAACTTCTAATCTTTTTGTCTCAGCCTCAACTTTCTTTGCCTCCCTTTCCTGACTTCTCTCTTCTCTATCCATCTGATCCTGGGCAAACTTAAACAAAGCCCCTTCCTTTAAGCCAATTCATAGACAACGACCACTTATAGTTATATAAAATAATCTAGAAAAAATTGTTTTTGAAAAGATGAAAAAAATCAAACAAAACCACGTAAGATAAGTAATAGACACATAGTTACACATAAAAAGTCTGACAATAAAAAACGCTCGCGCTGGCCCCGAGTACTCTTCAGACTGGCTCGCTTCTCCAGTATGAAAGTTTTTGTCTTGTGCACGTTTAAGACCAAGTGATTACTCTGTGTGAATTACAGGCATTCCCTTTGCTATATAACTACATTGCATGCGAGCCGAGGATGTGCGTGGTGACTGGCCTTTCTCTTTTATTTGATCACAGTGAAAAATATACTGCCGACCCTCTTCATAACTGGTGAACTGGTGGCCCACGAAGTTCTTTTACTGTCCTGGCTCGCGGATTCTTGCATTTATCACGCCCCAGGTAGTTTTACCAAATTCTTTAATGTAAAGTGAAGGTAAAAGACTAAAACATATGTAAACAAAGGAAACCATAAGAAAAAATACAAATTAATATGAAAAGAATCAAAACACAAAATCGCGACCTCTAAACCACCGCAGTCGCGACCGAGCAACCAACGCTTGGTAGAAAATGGGGTACACAAAAAATCAAATTATTCAAACACACAACGCGCAAAGCCTGGCAAATCGTCTCGCATGCGATACGCATGCTTTTTACGATGCTATAATAATTATTTCTCGTCTCTGTGTGACGCGTTCGGCTGTTTTATCAGCTCAATGGCTGGCTGTTGCTCCGTCTGAATTCGTCCCACCGCAAAGTCGTTTTTGTGGTTTATTTCGCATTTAGGTCCCAGGTAACATTATGAAGTTTTAATACGATCAATCGGACCTATTATCAAGTTAGTGTATCAACTTTTGAACGAACTGCGCCCAGTAGCTTCCCAGCAATAAGCTGTTAAGTGGAGAAAGACACACACACACACACACACACACAGAGACACACGATTAAAGTCTGCTGAGCCCAAGTACTAGCGTACTCGGGAATAAAACAGAACTCACATAAAAGCGTACAGATCTAAAACAGAACGAAGATGTAACATAGACTGTGGGACAACTAACAACTAGTCAACAAGCAAATTTATCATTCAGCACATTCACTCAGAAGTCACATGCACACATTACACCACAGCTTCAATGTCCTAATTACTTTGTTCATTTTAGTAAAAGGCAGATTTGTACAGGTGAGTCTTCAGTTTAATCTTAAATGATGGTAGTGAAGGAGACTGGCGGACCGCTAGGGGAAGTGAGTTCCAGAGTGTAGGGACTTGATATCTGAATGATCTTTGTCCAGCTGATTTTAGTGTAGCTCTAGCGACTGTGAGGAGCGGCTGGGATAAGGACTTCAGGGACCTAGTTGGAGAGTACTTTGTCAGTTTTGATGACAAGTAAGAAGGGAGGGTGCCATGACAGTAGTTGAAAGCGAGAGTGCCCAGCTTGTACTGTATTCTCTGTTGCACTGGAAGCCAGTGGAGATGATTCAGCAGTGGCGTAGCATGATCCCTGCGCTTCTTTCTGAGAATTACCTTAACTGCACTGTTCTGAACTCGTTGAATGCGAGATAGCTGATCAGATGAAATGCCAGCCAAGAGAGAATTGCAGCACGTGGTCAATGCGATGTGTAACACGTGCACAGACGAGCTGTGTGGCAGCCTTCTTGGTCAAAAAACGCCTGATCTTGGCTACTCTGCGAATCTCCAGGTAGGATGTACTGCAAATGTGACTCACTTGTCTGCTCATGGTAAGTTGTGAATCAAGATATACCCCAAGATTTTTTTTACTAGAAGCAGGTTTTTGGTCTTTGTGTGTGCCAAATTTGGTGGAGGTTGGGGAAGTAGAAGCACCACAGTTAAAACGTTAGCACGTTAAAAGGGTATTAATATTTTTTGCTGTGGTTAAAGGGATACCTTAACGTGGACTTGACAAAGTTTTGGACATTAATTATCATTTTTACCCGCTTAAGTTCATTTATGTTTGTTTTCTATGCTTCATGGTTAGTTTAAAAAGTTGGTACACAGTTTTTTTCTCCAATTAACCGGGAATTAAGTAACTGGTTAACTGGGTTTTGTGTGTGTTCTATATTGTCCCTCCATCACTCTTCCTCAGGTGCGATCATGACATTTGATTGTTGATTCGTTTTCATATATCCACAATAGAATGTTTAGAAAATAGTGGTTTTGTGGAAAAGTCTGATAGCCCATGCGCAAGTTGCAATACTTTTCTTGGGAAATAGCACGTGAAGTCAACTTTTCAAGCTCTAGTTTAAAAAAAATCGACAAAAACGAACATTTTCCGTTTTAATCCTCGACACAACCCTTCACCGGGTCAATTCGGGTCCCTAGCAATACGGTCTCAAAGAGTGGCCAAGAAGTTGTGGCGAGAGGTGACAGCACTTATCTTTATGACAAAGACAAGAACTTCAGATGAACACCGGGTCATTTATGGTCCCTGGCAATAAATACAGTCTCCCAGAATGGCCAAGAAGTTGTGGCGAGAGGTGACAGCACTTATCTTTATGACAAACGCAAGAACTTCAGATGAAAATCAGGTCAATTTGGGTCCCTGGCAATTAATACGGTCTCCCAGAGTAGCAAAGAAGTTGTGGCGAGAGGTGACAGCACTTATCTCTATGACAAAGTCAAAAACTAATTTTTTTTTAATACAGTCTCCCATAATGACCAAGAAAGTGTGGCGAGAGGTGACAAAGACAAGAATTTTAGATGAACACCGGGTCAATTTAAGCCCCTGGCAATTAATACGGTCTCCCAGAATGGCCAAAAAGTTGTGCGAGAGGTGACAACACTTATCTTTATGACAAAGACAAGAACTTCAGATGAACACCAGGTCAATTTGGATCCCTGGCAATTAATATGGTCTCCCAGAGTGGCAAAGAAGTTGTGGCGAGAGGTGACAGCACTTATCTCTATGACAAAGTCAAAAACTAAAACATTTTTAATACGGTCTCCCATAATGGCCAAGAAAGTGTGGCGAGAGGTGACAAAGACAAGAATTTTAGATGAACACCGGGTCAATTTAAGTCCCTGGCAATTAATACGGTCTCCCAGAATGGCCAAAAAGTTGTGCGAGAGGTGACAGCACTTATCTTTATGACAAAGACAAGAACTTCAGATGAACACCAGGTCAATTTGGGTCCCTGGCAATACGGTCTCCCAGTGTGGCCCATATGCTGTTGTGAGCGCTGACAGCCTCGGACACGTGGTACACACAGCTCTCGGGGATCCTACGCAGCAGTGTCCTCATGGACAGGTGGCTGGGCTCTGTGGGTATCCAGGGCTGAAGCGGTCCCATCATCAGCACCAGCACGCGGTCCGGCAAGGCGTCGCTGATGCTGCCCTGAGCCTGCAGCACCGAGTACCCGGACCAGTCGTCCTGAAGGAAGGTCTGCGTCACCAGCAGTACCACCTGAATGGATACAAAGACGACGCTGATTACTGAATACGAGGACCAGTCATCCTGGAGGAACATCTGCGTCATCATCAGCAGTACCACCTGAACACACACAAAGACCCCACTGACTACCGAGTACCCGGACCAGTCATCCTGGAGGAACATCTGCGTCATCATCAGCAGTACCACCTGAACACACACAAAGACCACGCTGACTACTGAATACGAGGACCAGTCATCCTGGAGGAACATCTGTCTCATTAGCAGTACCACCTGAACACACACAAAGACCCCGCTGACTACCGAGTACCCGGACCAGTCATCCTGGAGGAACATCTGTGTCATTAGCAGTACCACCTGAACACACACAAAGACCCCGCTGACTACCGAGTACCCGGACCAGTCATCCTGGAGGAACATCTGTCTCATTAGCAGTCCCACCTTGAGCACATACTGAGCTGACTACCGATAGGCTCAGGGCCACGTCAAACTGATAAAGTCGACTGGTAAGACACTAGGTCTGCATCACCAGCAGTACCACCTTGTGTTGGTGTTGATAATCAGCAGTGGCAATGTCTGAAAAGCAAATCCACAGTGGATACAGTTGAACCCTCTTTTTACGACCTCCAAAAATCCGAGAAAATCAGGTTATAAGAAGGAAGGAGTCTTAAATTGGAGGTAAATTAACAGAGGCTATGAACAGAAAATGTGAAAAAGTAAGGTCTTTAAAGGCAGTCCGTATCCGTATCTTATGTTATACGCGAAGCTCCCCTTGATATGATCTGACTACTATGGTTTCGCGGTGGCACATGATAATCAGTCTTGTGCACCTGGTATTGACAAGACACATTGTGCCTTTTGTAAGACACATTGGTTTTTTTATATCATATATTTGTGTTATAACATTGGAGTTCTTAAAAAGGGAGTTCCACTGTACAGCACGATGATGGCAAGGGACACCAACCTTCCAGCTACTCTCCACAGAGCGGGCGATCTCGTCAGCCAGGTTGGAGCCAGGACGGATGTCGTCCAATAGCTTCAGCCGCAGACCGGGTCTGCCTGCCCCCACAGCATCCCGCACCTTCTCGGCTAGCTCCACGTCGTCTTCAGCGTGCACGAACACTGCGTCCTTCACAAAGTCGTGGCGGCGCGGCAGTCGCAGGTGACGCAGCACGTACCAGGCGTGACACACGTACGTCCACTTGGTCCAAAGCAGGTACGTCAGCAGCAAGCCCAACACTTGTACCAGTAGCGCCACCGCGGACACTGTCAGGAAGGCCAGTCCCACGCAGCGTCGCCAATGAGCCTCCCACTCCGCCATCACGGATCCCGTGCTGCCCATCCCGCCGTCCTCGAGGACGCAGGGGTAGTCGCGGCCGTTGTCGTCGTAGTCGTCATCGTAGGCCAGGTTGTGGTTGTCGCCGTCCAGCCTGACGACGGTGGTGGCCAGCCAGCGGACCATGTCCAGCGACTTGCACGTGCAGGTCAAGGGGTTGCCGCGCAGGCGCAGTGTGACGGTGTGGTTTGCTGCCAGGTTGTCCAGGGTTTGCCTGAAGTCAGGGTCCATGGAGGGGATCATGTTGTAGGAAAGGTCTAGATATGACAGGGATGTCTGCATGGACACATCCACTGGTACTGCCTGCACGGAGAGAGAACATGTCAAGATTGGACAGGGATGTCTGCTTGGACACATCCACTGGTACTGCCTGCACGGAGAGAGAACATGTCAAGATTGGACAGGGATGTCTGCATGGACACATCCACTGGTTTTGCCTGCACGGAGAGAGAACATGTCAAGATTGGACAGAGATGTCTGCTTGGACACATCCACTGGTACTGCCTGCACGGAGAGAGAACATGTCAAGATTGGACAGGGATGTCTGCATGGACACATCCACTGGTACTGCCTGCACACAGAGAGAGAACAGGTTATGGCGTCAAGATATGACAGGGATGTCTGCATGGACACATCTACTGGTACTGCCTGCACGGAGAGAGAACATGTCAAGATTGGACAGGGATGTCTGCATGGACACATCCACTGGTACTGCCTGCACGGAGAGAGAACATGTCAAGATTGGACAGGGATGTCTGCTTGGACACATCCACTGGTACTGCCTGCACGGAGAGAGAACATGTCAAGATTGGACAGGGATGTCTGCTTGGACACATCCACTGGTACTGCCTGCACGGAGAGAGAACATGTCAAAATTGGACAGGGATGTCTGCATGGACACATCCACTGGTTTTGCCTGCACGGAGAGAGAACATGTCAAGATTGGACAGAGATGTCTGCTTGGACACATCCACTGGTACTGTCTGCACACAGAGAGAGAACAGGTCATGGCGTCAAGATATGACAGGGATGTCTGCATGGACACATCCACTGGTACTGCCTGCACACAGAGAGAGAACAGGTCATGGCGTCAAGATATGACAGGGATGTCTGCATGGACACATCCACTGGTACTGCCTGCACACAGAGAGAGAACATGTCAAGATTGGACAGGGATGTCTGCATGGACACATCCACTGGTACTGCCTGCACGGAGAGAGAACATGTCAAGATTGGACAGGGATGTCTGCATGGACACATCCACTGGTACTGCCTGCACGGAGAGAGAACATGTCAAGATATGACAGGGATGTCTGCATGGACACATCCACTGGTACTGCCTGCACACAGAGAGAGAACAGGTCATGGCGTCAAGATATGACAGGGATGTCTGCATGGACACATCCACTGGTACTGTCTGCACACAGAGAGAGAACAGGTCATGGCGTCAAGATATGACAGGGATGTCTGCATGGACACATCCACTGGTACTGTCTGCACACAGAGAGAGAACAGGTCATGACGTCAAGATTGGACAGGGATGTCTGCATGGACACATCCACTGGTACTGCCTGCACACAGAGAGAGAACAGGTCATGGCGTCAAGATATGACAGGGATGTCTGCATGGACACATCTACTGGTACTGCCTGCACGGAGAGAGAACATGTCAAGATTGGACAGGGATGTCTGCATGGACACATCCACTGGTACTGCCTGCACGGAGAGAGAACATGTCAAGATTGGACAGGGATGTCTGCTTGGACACATCCACTGGTACTGCCTGCACACAGAGAGAGAACAGGTCATGGCGTCAAGATATGACAGGGATGTCTGCATGGACACATCCACTGGTACTGTCTGCACACAGAGAGAGAACAGGTCATGGCGTCAAGATATGACAGGGATGTCAGCATGGACACATCCACTGGTACTGTCTGCACACAGAGAGAGAACAGGTCATGACGTCAATATATGACAGGGATGTCTGCATGGACACATCTACTGGTACTGTCTGCACGGAGAGAGAACATGTCAAGATATGACAGGGATGTCTGCATGGACACATCTACTGGTACTATCTTCACAGAGAGAGAGAGAACATGTCCCGATTGGACAGGGATGTCTGTATGGACACATCTACTGGTACTATCTTCCCAGAGAGAGCATGTCCCAATTGGACAGAGATGTCTGTATGGACACATCTACTGGTACTATCTACACAGAGAGAACATGTCCCTATTGGACAGGGATGTCGGCATGGACACATCTACTGGTATTATCTTCACAGATAGAGAGAACATGTCCCGATTGGACAGGATGTCGGCATGGAGACATCTACTGGTATTATATTCACAGAGAGAGAGAACATGTCCCGATTGGACAGGATGTCGGCATGGAGACATCTACTGGTATTATATTCACAGAGAGAGAGATAACATGTCCCGATTGGACAGGATGTCCGCATGGACACATCTACTGGTACTATCTACACAGAGAGAACATGTCCCGATTGGACAGGATGTCGGCATGGACAACCGGTCCTTTCTGCGAAGAGATAGAAGAGGTTCAGATATGTCAGTGATTTGTGCATGAACAGAGAGAGTGAAAAACTTCAGGGTATGTCTGCGTTGGCATAATTTATTGACTAAATACGACAACTGGTTCTGTCTGTCTGTAGAGGGAAAGCGAGATCTATAGACTAAATACAGGTAGGCCAGGGATTTGTGCATGGATATATGAACTGGGACAGGCTGCGCTGATGAGCAAAAGGAAAGTTACAGCACGCATTCTCTTCTCCTTTCCATGGCCCAATTTAGAATTCAGAAACAGTAGAGGCTGTGAGTGAAGGACTCAGCTGGGGTTGAACAATTTATGTAGGCTACCAACATGTGTAAGATCAGGCCTGAAAGTGGCGAGTACAAACATGTAAATGGCGAGTAGAAATGTTAATCTACTCGCCAAATGCGAGTAAAGTTGCTGAAACAAATGGTTGGTTTGGCGAGTAAAATTTGCTCTCTGGCTAGTAAATTATGAGAAGTACTAGCCAAAGGCCAGTGCCCCATTTTGTGGACTTTCAGCGCTGAAGATGGGCAAGGGAGGTAAAGCTAAGGAGGCGGGACAATGTGGGTCGGGTGTGCGACTCTTTGATAAAGAAAGCCAGAAACACAAGCCCAGTAACCCAAAACAACTACAAATAAATTCTGACCTGAAAGCGATTCCGAGCCAATCCAAGCCAGCTGAGATGGAGTTGGTATTGAAGCAGATCTTCAGGCAAATCCAGCAGGCCGTTGTCACTCAGGTCCAGGACCTCAAGGTCCCGTAAGGGCCGAAGCAGCTCCGAACCGTTGGCCAGGAGAAAGTCTCGTGTCACCTGTACGTTGGATATGTTCAGGCGTCGCAGAGTGGTCATGTGCTGGAAGATGCCAGTGCCCGTGACACGGCAGTCGTTACCGCTGAAGTCAACGTCTGTGATGGCCGTGAGGCCGGTGATGGTAGCGTCACAGTAGTAGGCGCCGTCGTAGGCCAAATTCAGCGTGGTGAGGTTTCCTCCCTGTGTGAAGTTGATCCCCTGGGGCAGCTGTGCCATGTCTCTGAAGGCTCCCCTGAAGTTGCATATTCTCAACGATTTTGCCGTGTTTATCTGGAGGGTGAATTTTTGTTGTTGTTTGGAAGAGACCCCGGCAGTGTGATATATGTCCATCGCTACAGTGAAGGCTCTCTGATTCTGAAGCTCGATTATTTCTACGTTGGTCATGCCAAGTCCCACTTTCGCAACCGGTGATTTATCAGAGCCCAGCTGGTTCCGAGATATGTCAATGTGCCTCAGGCATTTCAGCAGCGTTGAGCCTATGTGCAAACCTCTGGAGGATATTCCAGCAATTTTGTTATAGTGCAGGTCGAGCTTTTTAATGCACGTGTTAAGGAGATACTTGGCGTTTGTGGTGCTCAAAATGGTGGGCAGTTCGAGATACCTATTGTTGGAAAAATCCACGAGGTCCATGGTCTGGTTCTGCAGACCGTACAGTGCAAGCAGCAAAGGCTGCAGAATACGATGGCCACGACACACGGTCAAGCTGGAAAGCTTGGGCAGGTCACAGAAGGCACATGTGTCCACGTGCAACAAAGGGCAATCACTGATAACCAAGGTCCGCAGGTCGGAGTAACGAAAAGCGTGCAGCGTGTGGTTGGTCAGACGCCTCAAGTCGCAACCTCGACCGTCAATGGGTCCTAAAGTTAGGGAGGTAAGACGGGTCAGCGAGGTGAAAGCCGCACCGAAGTGGGAGTCTCTGAAGGTGTCTATGGACAGGGTCCGCAGAGAAGGCAGCGGCGTGAACACGTTCAGAGGGTAGTCGCCCTCCGCGCTGTCGTCATTGCTCGCCAGGTACAGCACTTCCAGGGCGACGAGAGGACTGAACACACCAGGAGGGTAGGTGCTGTTGTCCAGTGCCAGGATGTTTAAACTGAGGTCAAGAAATCGCAGTTTGTGCAGACCGCTGAAGACCGCTGGGCGTAGCAAAGACATCTGGTTATGTTTCAAGTAAAGGGTTTTAAGGTTTAGTAGAGGCAGAAAGCTGCGGTCATTTATAGTCTGCATTTGGTTTGTGGCCAGATTCAAGATCTCCAATCTGGGAGTGTGACATAAAGCTTCTGTGGGCACGGAGCGTAACTTGTTGTCACTCAGATCTAGAGAAATCAGCTGAGTCACGTGGCTGAGTGTCACGTGCGGCAGCTGCGTCAGTTTAGTGTTACTTAGTGTCAGCTGTGTCAGATTGTGCAGACCCCGGAAGACGTCACCCGACAACGAGGACAGCGCGTTGCCCTCCAAGCTCAGCTCTTGTAAGTGTGGCGTGTCCAGGAAAGCGTCATCAGGTAATGACGTCAGGGTGTTGTGACTGACATCAAGCTGACGTAGACCTAGGAAGCTAGGGTCCGCCAGGCCAACCAGAGAGGTGAGAAAGTTAAAAGAGATATCTAGCCCTGTCACAGCAGCGGGGTAGTCGCCTGGAAACTTGGTCAGTCGACGGTGATCACACTCAGCTTTTAATCCGTCCTTTGACTTTGCGAAGTTGCAGGGAACTGCTGTGACGTCATCAATTACCATACAGAGAACGCTGATGAAGACCACAAGATCGCAGCTTAAAACCCCAAGGCTGCGTTTTTCCATTTTGCATCTGCGTCATAAAATAAGAGAGAGAAATCTTATCAACAACTACCAGAAGTCTATCATACTAAAAGTACCTTACTACCATTACCAGCAGTCGACACGCGGTGATACATATGCCCTTTGACCTTTTCTTGGGGATATCCCGTACTAAAAATAGAATACGGAATTCTGGGAAAGCTGTTCAAGGGCACTCACGCACTATATTCGATTTTCAATACACGACTAAAACCTTTGGGATAAATCAAAAAGAAAAAATACAAATATATATAGAGTTTCGAAAAGAAGAAAAAAAAGTTGAAAAATGGAGATTTTGTTTTTTTACAAAAGACTTGCCAATTATGAGACTCGAACTCGAGACCGCCGGATCTGCAGGCAAACGCACTACCACGGAGGCTCACAAACGTTTAGCGTGAAAACTAATACTTGAACTGCAAACATTGAAAAGCCATTGTTGTTTGTAAAGGGATTTTATTGCGGGAAACAGGCTGGGTAGACAACAATTTAGCCGATTCGAATAGAATTACCAAGAGTTATTCTACATTTTCTGTTTTGCATCGAAAACGAAATTTCATTAGGGATACAGAAGAAAGGCTCCGGAGTCGAGGAAAAAATAGAAACAGATAAAATTACCACGCACACACCCACCCACACATTCGCACACAAAACATCCCCCCCCCCCCACACACACACACACCCTGAGATCCCTCTCGTTTCCCATTCAGTCAATTAATGACTGAATGGCACAAATGAAACGATCAAAGAATATTAACTACACAAATGCCAAAAGACAAGTGTGAGAAAACCGGATGAAAGCATGAGCATGATCTTTTGATTGAAGAAAGTGCGCCCCTTTACGGTGTATGGGGACACAGCTTTTGGAATAAGTTGTACAGAATTATAGCAACAGTTTACTGAAAACCGACGTCTACTCACGTAAACTACTCCAAAGGGCGTCTATGGCATTCTCTGCTGCTTTTCTTTGTAGGGTTTTATATTTCACAGTGATGTAGGTCACTGCACACACAATTTCAGCTTTCTTGTTTACTTTGTAAATTCCAGCCTCAATTCCGCTTGTTTGTCACCAGTTGCAAATCATGAGTAACTAACAAGCGATTGCAGGACTGATTCCGTGCTTCTGAAAGTTTACAATTCAAGTTAAGTGTCGACCAGGAAGCCTTTTCAACCAATGTTAAATTTGTATTCATATACCGGGGGAAAAAAAATCTAAAGCCGTCCGCTCGTCAACTGAAATGAATGAATCAGCGGGCCGCTATTGTCCGCATGAATTCTCGACACATCAAAATGGCCGGGAGGGAAATCCCGAACTGTTACTAACGTTGGTGAAGGTGCGCCTCTAAACTTCGTGGTTTTCGCTGATTGTATCTTACGTCAACCCGGAACATGTCTTTGGCTTCCGAGACGTTCATTATTCTAAAGCAGGTGCATTTTTTTGGCCTGCGTGCGCACGCGCGAATGTGTGTGTGTGTGTGTGAGGATTGCACAAGATCTCCTTCAAGGACAACTGCACCAACAACAAATACACAGTTATTTTATCTGTTTGCCTTCTTTTGAAAATTATACATGGAGCTGATATGAGGACTGGGTGGCCGAGTGGTAACGCACTTGCGCTCGGAAGCGAGAGGTTGCGAGTTCGACCCTGGGTCAGGGCGTTAGCAATTTTCTCCCCCCTTTCCTAACCTAGGTGGTGGGTTCAAGTGCTAGTCTTTCGGATGAGACGAAAAACCAAGGTCCCTTCGTGTACACTACATTGGGGTGTGCACGTTAAAGATCCCACGATTGACAAAAGGGCCTTTCCTGGCAAAATTGTATAGGCATAGACAAAAATGTCCACCAAAATACCCGTGTGACTTGGAATAATAGGCCGTGAAAAGTAGGATATGCGCCGAAATGGCTGCGATCTGCTGGCCGATGTGAATGCGTGATGTATTGTGTAAAAAGAATTCCATCTCACACGGCATAAATAAATCCCTGCGCCTTGAATATGTGCGCGATATAAATTGCATAAAATAAAAATAAAAAAATAAATCCCTGCGCTTAGAACTGTTCCCACGGAATACGCGCGATATAAGCCTCATATTGATTGATTGATTGATATGATGCGTTAGTTTTAACTGTGTGTGTGTGTGCGCGCGCGTGTGTGTGTGTGTGTGTGTGTGTGTGTGTGTGCGTGTGTGTGTGTGTGTGTGTGTGTGTGCGCGCGCGTGTGTGTGTGTGTGTGTGTGTGTAAGGAGGGAATTTTACATTTAGATTATTGATAAGAACACCGGAAAGAGCCAGCAGGTCTTAAAAAATGGAGGCTGTGTCTTTAACCCCTTCACTGCCACAGTATAACAGCATTATCCGAACGGTCTATGGGAAAGAACTGTGTTTAGAACCCCTACAAGTACTTGGACAGTGGTTACCTCCCATTTAGTTTTCAGAAATGTCCTGAAATGTTGTTGACACAAATCCCACGTATGAGATACGGTTATGGGCGTAGGACAAACCGAAAATGACCACGTATTACATACGGGGTGGGCAGTGAAGGGGTTAATCGGGGGTCTTGGTTGGGGAGGGGAGATCCACTGTAGTGATATATATCACGGACCTGTGTGAGTACTGACAGTTCTGCATTCACACATTTTCGGTGACACGGAAAATGTATCGCATTTGAATCAGCAGTATTGGCAGCCGGCCGCATAAATAAAGGGAAAATGTAAAATACATACACACACGTGGCTGGAAAGTAACAATGCTCACAACATTTACTTTTTTTATTTGTTTTAAATCTCAATAGGTTTAATGTGAATTGTGGTTCATTTTTCCTGTGCAGTGCCAACTTTCTTTCTTTATTTGGTGTTTAACGTCGTTTTCAACCACGAAGGTTATACCGCGACGGCGAAAGGGGGGAGATGGGATAGAGCCACTTGTCAATTGTTTCTTGTTCACAAAAGCACAAATCAAAAATTTGCTCCAGGGGCTTGCAACGTAGTACAATTTATTACCTCACTGGGAGAATGCAAGTTTCCAGTACAAAGGACTTAACATTTCTTACATACTGCTTGACTAAAATCTTTACAAACATTGACTATATTCTATACAAGAAACACTTAACAAGGGTAAAAGGAGAAACAGAATCCGTTAGTCGCCTCTTACGACATGCTGGGGAGCATCGGGTAAATTCTTTCCCCTAACCCGCGGGGGGATGCAGTGCCAACATCCCCGATACCCTCAAAACAACCGACGGTTATAGCAACATCTATATGTACAACTCCTGCAACACTATCCACATCGTCAGCAACAGCCAAACCCACAACAGCAAAGGCATTACCCACAGGAACAGCTCTGCCATTAAAGACAACGACAACAGCATCTTGCTTCGATTTGTCCCTGGGAGGCTGCAGTCGAGTAATTGGTTCTCATGGATGTAAACATTTCATTGCAGTACACGATTGCCAAAAATCGTGCAATCTTTGCTAAACATGCTTGCCCAGAATGCAATCTGTTTGGACGCATACTGCTCATCAGCTAGATAAGAGTGGAGCCCCCTTTTGCAGACCCCCCTTTTATGACCCTAGTTGTTTATTTAGGTTATCTGTTCATAACGTTCGTAAATTGACCTCCATTTTAAGACGCCTTCACTTTTTTAATACCTGATTTTCTCAGTTTTGAGGTCTCACAAATCGGTTCCACTGAAGGAGCATGATACACCAGGTCAATGCAGAGATGTGCATGTCAACACATATATACCGAGCAACAAAAGAAACGCGAATTATTTTCCGATATTTTGATTTTAAAAAACGCAGTTAATCTGAGAGTGACAATTTTTAGGATGATATGCCCTATGCAGTCATGTGTAACAAAGCTGTTGTGTGAATATTTTCCCATTGCTGCTGTCTCAACGCACGGGACAAGCAGTTTCCACGTGAAACGTATGATGCGCGCTTACAGCACGTGCAAGCGGAGTAGGGGAAACCTCATGTGTGAGATGTGTTCACTGATGCATTAGTAATAACAAGTCGCGTAAGGCGAAAATACAATATTTAGTCAAGTAGCTGTCGAACTCACAGAATGAAACTGAACGCAATGCCATTTTTCAGCAAGACCGTATACTCGTAGCATCGTCAGTCCACCGCTCATGGCAAAGGCAGTGAAATTGACAAGAAGAGCGGGGTAGTAGTTGCGCTAAGAAGGATAGCACGCTTTTCTGTACCTCTCTTTGTTTTAACTTTCTGAGCGTGTTTTTAATCCAAACATATCATATCTATATGTTTTTGGAATCAGGAACCGACAAGGAATAAGATGAAAGTGTTTTTAAATTGATTTGGACAATTTAATTTTGATAATAATTTTTATATATATTTAATTTTCAGAGCTTGTTTTTAATCCAAATATAACATATTTATATGTTTTTGGAATCAGAAAATGATGAAGAATAAGATGAACGTAAATTTGGATCGTTTTATAAATTTTTATTTTTTTTTACAATTTTCAAATTTTTAATGACCAAAGTCATTAATTAATTTTTAAGCCACCAAGCTGAAATGCAATACCGAAGTCCGGGCTTCGTCGAAGATTACTTGACCAAAATTTCAACCAATTTGGTTGAAAAATGAGGGCGTGACAGTGCCGCCTCAACTTTCACGAAAAGCCGGATATGACGTCATCAAAGACATTTATCAAAAAAATGAAAAAAACGTTCGGGGATTTCATACCCAGGAACTCTCATGTCAAATTTCATAAAGATCGGTCCAGTAGTTTAGTCTGAATCGCTCTACACACACACACAGACAGACAGACACACACACACACACACACACGCACGCACATACACCACGACCCTCGTCTCGATTCCCCCCTCTACGTTAAAATATTTAGTCAAAACTTGACTAAATATAAAAAGAGACCATGGCACGCTTACTGCAAGTCTAACTTTTGACAGAGTCAAGATGCCAAGATTGACACCAGAACAACGCGAGAGGGCAGTGGGTCGATTATCGGCTGGTGATGACCCAGAAGCGGTAGCAGTCGCTTTCAATGTGCATCTGTCAACAGTATATCGCCTTCAGCAACGTTTTGTCAACACTGGAAGAACTGCTGATACACAACGAAGTGGAAGACCTCGCGTTACCACACAGAGACAAGATCGCCAGATCCTGCGACATCATTTGAGAAACTGATTCCATACAGCCAATGAAACAGCCAGGAACACCGTCGGTAACCACCAGAGACCCATCAATGGCCAGACAGTACGCCGAAGACTTGCTGAGCGAGACCTCCAAAACTGCCGTCCAGCTAGAGGACCAGTTCTCACTCAAAGACATCGCATGGCGCGCCAGCAGTGGGCCCAGGATCACATCAACTGGAACTGGAGACAATGGCGAAACATTCTGTTAACAGATGAGAGCCGTTACTGCATTAGTCATGTTGATGGGCGTGTCAGAATGTGGCCAAGAAGAGGTGAACGCTATGCTGGTGACTGTGTCATGGAACACAATGCCCAGGGTGGACCAAACGTCATGGTCTGGGGTCTGCTAGGACCTGTGTTTTTCAACAATCTTGGTCCTGGTCGGGGAAACGGCATCACAGCACAGCCACAGCGTTATATATTGACCAGATCATACAGCCTCATGTTGTGCCCTTTTTCCAGGCGCGCAGAAACTGTGTTCTGCAGCAAGATAACGCTCGCCCGCACACAGCCAGGGTACGTCACCCAGGCCTTGTTCCTGCAGCACAATGACATCGACATCATGGCCTGGCCGGCCCTCAGCCCAGATTTGAATCCCATTGAACATTTCTGGGACCAACTTCAAAGAAAGCTCAACCAGTTACGCCCGCAGGACCAAGAACTGCCGCAGAACTGCGTCAGGCCCTTATCCATGCCTGGTGCAACATCCCGAGAGACGCCATCAACAGACTAGCTCATCCACTCCATGAGGCCAGGCCATCATCAACGTCCAAGGGGGTCACACACCGTACTGACCATCTGCAGAGGCTTCCTTTGCCCGTGGCAGCGAAAGTCTATACCATAGCCAAGAACAGTGTGCGAAGAACATACCACCGTGATTTTGATTTGTTTCGATGTTACGTGTATGAGAAATGACATTTTTAAATTGTGATTAAACGTTTTTCTGGAGAAAATTCGCGTTTCTTTTGTTGCTCGGTATATTTCTGGTCAATGTCAATATCAGAAAAGAGTAACGTGCACAGGGACTGTGGTTTTCTACACTACCAGTCATAAAAAAAAGTACACAGATACATTTAGCTGTAGATCTTTGTGATGCCGCATCACAAAGATCTACAGCTAAATGAACCGGTGTACTTTTTTTTAATGACGGGTAGTGTACGTAGTTGTAGCTGCATCATCTGCTTTTAGATTTCAGTTTCCATGATCAGTTGAACACATGTCATGTGCAAACACAGACACGCTCTCATGGTAATACATTCATGTACAATCTTGAATGCGTGCTCATGTTTGTTTGTTTGTTTGTTTGCTTAACGCCCAGCCGACCACGAAGGGCCATATCAGGGCGGTGCTGCTTTGACATATAACGTGCGCCACACACAAGACAGAAGTCGCAGCACAGGCTTCATGTCTCACCCAGTCACATTATTCTGACACCGGACCAACCAGTCCTAGCACTAACCCCATAATGCCAGACGCCAGGCGGAGCAGCCACTAGATTGCCAATTTTAAAGTCTTAGGTATGACCCGGCCGGGGTTCGAACCCACGACCTCCCGATCACGGGGCGGACGCCTTACCACTAGGCCAACCGTACCGGTATGCGTGCTCATAAATTACGTCTGCTGGAGTCATACGACTGAAAAGCTGCTTTATAGACAATACAAGACCAATAGCCGAGTCCTCTCCTGTTTCCATGTTTTTACTCACAATAAAGGTGTGTGTGTGCGTGCGTTTCAGTGTGTGAAAGTGAAGCGTGCGTGTCAGTGTGTGTGACTCAAGTGTGCGTGTGTGTCTGCGGGGTGCATTCGTGTGCACTTCCTGCTGTGTATATGAGACAAGCCAAAAGCTCGGGTACACATTTTGTTGATACTTATGTGTCTTGTTAGCTTTTATTATCGATCTGCAATGGCAGTATTAAAGCACAACCATGCATTTCTGATACACACAGCATATAACAAAATATCTTGTTTAAATAAAAATCTTTATTTGCCTGAAAAGCTGTATAGCTTTCGTGAAGAACAATAATATATACTGTTATACAGTCTTTGGACGGGCCAAATGTGTTTTAAACAAAAGTTGTGTTTGACATTTTGTTGTTCTTTGATTGTGCATGATAGCATAAAGGCACAGTAAGCCTCCCGTAAACCATCACAGATACTGTCAGGCTTTTACACACAGTACAAACACTCTTTCATTTAAACACTCACCGCTTGAGAACATCCTAGGTGCCCTCCGAAAGAGCGAGCAATTTTCAAAGAATTTATTTTTGCGTGGTTTATCTTACCCCTAAGTCATTGTGAACCCGTGTGATCCAGTTTCCTTTTTTTCACAATGTAGTCGTCAGTTTGTGATTTCAATCCGACTCACTAAGCTTATCTGCAATAGCATGTTATTATGTACCTCTGAATCTAAACGCAACAAACGGCTGGGATTCACACGAACTCTAGCGATAGCTTTTGACTGTTCAGAGGAACTGGCGATAGGCATAACCGTCGTCTGCTACGAGAACCACGACCTTGCAAACTTTCAAAACTTCGAATTGTACTGATCTTGTCTTGATGAAAAAAGAATTCTTTTATGATTTAAGAATGTTTGTGTAACAAGCTGTCAATTTATTATTTAGATTTTAAAAGTTAGGTCTAGCGCCAAAACGCACCGTCTGATCAGACAATCCGCAACATTAATTCTTTGAAAATTGCTCGCTCTTTACGTAGGGCACCTAGGATGTTCTCAAGCCGTGAGTGTTTCAACGAAAGGGTGTTTATACTGTGTGCAAAAGCCTGACAGTATCTGTGATGTTTTACGGGAGGCGTACTGTGCCTTTAATTACTCTCCAACACCACTGTCGCCTTACTGAGGCCCATTATATGAACTATGGTCATGTACAAGGAATATTCATCTAGAAGTCCACTAGTGTTTTATGATGGCACAGTTGAACAAGAAGGGCAAAGCCCATACGACTCACATGCTTTACACATTTTTCCTACCAAAATACATGTGACCTTGACCCAAGGTCAAGGTCATCCAAGGTCATGCAACACAAAGCTGTTAATTCAAGACATAGGAAGTACAATGGTGCTTATTGGCTCTTTCTACCATGAGATATGGTCACTTTTAGTGGTTCACTACCTTATTTTGGTCACATTTCATAAGGGTCAAAGTGACCTTGACCTTGATCATATGTGACCAAATGTGTCTCAGGATGAAAGCATAACATGTGCCCCACATAATTGTTAAGTTTGAAACAGTTATCTTCCATAGTTCAGGGTCAAGGTCACTTCAAAATATGTATACAATCCAACTTTGAAGAGCTCCTGTGACCTTGACCTTGAAGCAAGGTAAACCAAACTGGTATCAAAAGATGGGGCTTACTTTGCCCTGTATATCATATATAGGTGAGGTATTGAATCTCAAAAACTTCAGAGAAAATGGGAAAAATGTGAAAAATAGCTGTTTTTTAGGCAACATTTATGGCCCCTGCGACCTTGACCTTGAAGCAAGGTCAAGATGCTATGTATGTTTTTTGGGGCCTTGTCATCATACACCATCTTGCCAAATTTGGTACTGATAGACTGAATAGTGTCCAAGAAATATCCAACGTTAAAGTTTTCCGGACGGACGGACGGACGACTCGGGTGAGTACATAGACTCACTTTTGCTTCGCATGTGAGTCAAAAATGGCTCTGGTGAATTGTTGCTTGGCAAAATATAGCCTCTTTACACACACAAATAATTTTAAAAAATAACATTGAACAGAACAAAATGGATTCAAACAAGAATAACAATATTTCATAACAGTAAGTAACACTAACTCTTTATTTAATAAAAAAAAAAGAGGCCGTATCTCAATTCCACTCAATCTCTCCGTCAGTGCCCCCCCCCCCCCTTCTCTCTCACACACACATGTATGCGCGCACACACACACACACACACACACACTCACACTCACACATACAGACACAGACACACTCACACTCACACTCTCTCTTTCTCAAAACCAAGTACACACACCTATTCCTGCAAAACGAATTTGGGCCCAAACCACTTGTATCTGTTAAGAAAACTTTCTTTTGTCCATGTACAGGTAAATACTAACTGTGGAGTAAACAAAGTCAGAAGATAATGTCACCATCCTGACACTTCTCCACTTACAGCTACAGCCCTTTCTCTTCTATCAGATTCTGAAAAGAGACTAAATTCTGCCTGATATTGTGTCAGGTGTTCCGTGAAAGGAAGGTGTGTAGATCGGATGTGGAACAGACCTGTGCAACAAAGTAAAGACAGAAATGCAAATTGACTTTGTTGACCCTGTCATCATCATTGTCATTTGCACATTAACCTTCACCAGATCACGCTTTGGACTACACAGTCTGGGTGATGTGGGTCGTCTACGACTCATACTTTCTAAAGAAGGATTCAACGTAAAAAGTATGGGTCGTACACGACCCAAGCCATCCGAATAGGGATAAACATTTTACCGCCTCTTTGCAGAGCAAGGATCGTACACGACCCACGCTGTCCAAATAGGGATAAACACTGTAAAATGCCTTCTTTAATTCCATGTCCTGGGACAGTAGGGGCGACCACCCCCAACCAGGCGCGTTCACAGGTGGCGGATAGTGTGATGGCCTTCAGATATGGAGGTTAGCTGCGAAATAAGCCAGGCTTGCCAGGACGAATAAGCAGTCGCGGACCAACTGGCGGTGCTTCCAACAGGATGGGGCGGGGTAACAGGTGGCACTGTTACACTCAAGAAATACCCCAGGTCTCCAATGACGGGAGCATCATGCGATCAAGAGCCGCATCTTAAGTTCTAGCCCTGGGGAAGGTCAGCTCAGATAAACAAACCAGCCAGCTATGGCCAAATAGCCGGGTAGACTGGACTCGACAGCCCTGTACAGCCACCAGTCTAGGAGAAGGACCACTCCGATATAAAAACACGCTGAAGCCGGATGAGCTGGGCCATGTATGGTGCATAACGACAGCTCAACGCATCAACGCTCATATGACAGACATTCCATGTGGGTCATTAACGACCAACAACATCCGGACTGTGTAGTTCAAATGACGTCATTGTTTATTTGTTTGTTTACAAAGATAGTATAATCTTTAAAATCTAGTCGATAGGAAAGTTCTATGGTGTTTGAGGATGACATGAAGTCTCAGTCAAAAAGTCCCAATAGTTTTAGAGATACAGACACTTTTGTGAAGCTCTGGGTCGTCCACGACCCAGGAAGCACGGTGAAGGAGATGGAAGTATATTTATGAGGGCCCCAAAGGGGGGGTATCATCACGATCACGGGAAGGGAAATTTTATCTTTCACGATCACAGTTACCTTGATTTTTGTTTTCACGATCACGAACACCTTGACGAATAGAGGATCATAGAGTGATACAGCGGTGAAAAATGTACGTTGAAAATAAAATGCTTTGCAATAATGCCCATCACGATCACGAAAACAAATGACGATCACGATCACGATACTTGATTTTTTTGTCATCACGGATCACAGGCAAAGTCCCATCACGATCACAGAAATGGAAATTTCGGCAATCACGGTCACAGAAAGGTCAAAAATCGCCAATCACGATCACGATTTTAAACCCTTTGGGGCCCTCATTTATATATATGTAACATTTCTAACAAGTGACAGTGTAAATTCACATGAAGATGCATTTTTTATGGCTGGTCATTATACGTTACTTTTTGCCCTCGAGTTGATCTACATACCCTAAATCATCTCATATTATCACAACTTAATTTCGTATCATTTCCTTTGCAGTGATGATGATCAGTAAATAAAGAGCAAGATAATAAGCTGATATCTAAACAGCCTTACTCTGGTGTTCTGCACAGAGAAATCATCTGTCTCTCTGCTGGGGAGCCATTGCCCACAGTTCCTGCAAAACAAGACAAGTATGCTGTTTTAAGCAAAGACATAAAAAATGTGTGTTTCTTTTGCAAAATTGGAAAATTGTCTTTTCTTGAAGTTCAAACGGAGAATAAAAAAACAATATTACTCAAAAAAACATGGCAACTGCTTTGATTTCTCTTGTACAAAGATCTTAGGGAAAAAACAAGTCGCGTAAGGCGAAATAACAACATTTAGTCAAGCTGTCGAACTCACAGAATGAAACTGAACGCACTGCTTTTTTCACCAAGACCACATACTCGTAGTTTCGTCAGTCCACCGCTCGTGGCAAAGGCAGTGAAATCGACAAGCCATGCAGAATAGTGCGGTAGTGGTCGCGCTGAGCAGGATAACACGCTGTTCTGTATGTCTATTCTTTTTAGCTTACTGAGTTTGTTTTTAATCCAAACATATCATATCTATATGTTTTTGGAATCAGGGACCGACAAGAAATAAGATGAAATTGTTTTTAAATCGATTTCGTAAAATTAATTTTAATCATAATTTTCATAATTTTAATTTTCAGAGCTTCATTGTAATCCAAATATAACATATGTATACGAAGAATAAGATGAAATTGTTTTTGGATCGTTTCATAAAAAAATAATTTTAATTACAAGTTTCCGATTTTTAATGACCAAACTCATTCATTAGTTTTTAAGCCACCAAGCTGAAATGCAATACCAAAGTCCGGCCTTCGTCGAAGATTGCTTTGCCAAAATTTCAATCAATTTGATTGAAAAATAAGGGTGTGACAGTGCCGCCTCAACTTGTACAAAAAGCCGGATATGACGCCATCAAAGGTATTTATCGAAAAAATGAAAAAAACGTCCGGGGATATCATTACCAGGAACTCTCATGTCAAATTTCATAAAGATCGGTCCAGTAGTTGTCTGAATCGCTCTACACACACACACACGCACAGACACACACACACACACACACACCACGACCCTCGTCTCGATTCCCCCTCTATGTTAAAACATTTAGTCAAAACTTGACTAAATGTAAAAAGAGGCTGATACAGATCAATTTACTGTAACACGTATTATCCACTCAAAAGATGTGTTTGTTAAAGGAAAGTAAATAAATAAATATATATATAGTAAAAAACGTCTGAGATCCTGGGGGGGGGGGGGGGTGTGTGTGTGTGTGTGTGTGTGTCTGTCTGTGTGTGTGTCTGTCTGTGTGTGTGTGGTGTGTGTGTGTCTGTCTGTGTATGTGTGTGTGTCTGTGTGTGTGTGGTGTGTGTGTGTGTGTGTGTGTGTGTAGGTGTGTGTGTGTGTGTGTGTGTGTGTGTGTGTGTGTGTGTGTGTGTGTGCGATATCGTTATAAATTGGTGGTCATTATAGACAGGTGGTCGCCAGTGTAGGTTTGAGTTTTTATAATGACTAGGTTTATTTATTTATGATAGAATTTACCCATTCTGCCTCCTGAAGGCGGTGTCCTGGCAAGGATTCTGTCAGGGGTTATGCTCATCTGAAACAACCAATCATGGATGTGAGAAGATCTGCAATCTTCCAAATTAAACATGCATGCACACACAACTTAGTGCCTACGATAATAATACATAGGGATCGCATTAAGCACAAATTTAAGTATTTTATTGATACATTTCTTTAAACAATTTTTTTATTTTTTTTTGGTGGAAATGAAATTGGAAATCAGTCACACATTTATTTATTACCAGAATATATTTTTATTTTTTCATTTTTCCCTTGACAAGTATATATATGTAACACTGTGACTATTAGATTGGGTTTGAGTGGTTTGCGTGACAGTGATCAGTTTTTGTGACATCTGGGATTCGTATCTGTAAAGATATACCAGTTTGGACAATGGTTAGTGCAATCATTGATCCAGAATCTGCCAATTTTCTCATACCTTGAGGTGGAAAGACTGTAGGCAAGCATTTTAAATGCAGACTGCATTTTCCCTTTACAATTTAGTAGAACATCTTGGTACAAATGTGGTACATGTACTCCTACTCCATAATTGATGCCTCATGCAAACATACATTCACAAACACTTTTCTCTCTTAGTTCTGATGCTTTCGTAGAAAAATCTTGACACAGAATATATGAACCTACCTGTGAGTTCGGAAAGCCACTGGATGAGGGAAAAGAGCTCATCTGTGAGGATGATCTTCCATGGGAGCTAAGTGCCAAACAAACAAATCACAAACACTGTTTACTAAATCTAAAAAGAAAAAAACAACAACACTGTTAACAAAAACTTTTGACAAATTAAGCCACCTCAACAATTAAAGTTTAGGTTCTATAGAGCTCTCCTGGTCCACATCTCCTGGCTTCAGCCTCATAACCCTCTCCAGCCTAGCTGTTCACAATTATTCCAATTACTGCAGGCTGAATACTAACTCATTCCATCGAGGTCCTCCGATGACCATCAAACCTCCTCCCTCTCCAAACAACTCCCACACACATGCATGCACGCACGCTGCTGCACACACACACACACACATACACACAAATATACTCATGTACGCATGTGCGCATATGTACGTGCATGCACCAGCACTCACAAACACATTCACACAGACACGCACACACATGCAAACCCAAAACACACAAAAATGTCTTTTTTTATTTTTTTTATTTTTTTTTTATTTCATTACTTTATTGTCCCATCGCTGGGAAATTCGGGTCGCTTCCTCCCAGTGGAAAGCTAGCAGCAACGGAGTCGCGCTACCCAGGTGTCTGCGTGTTTAGGTGTATTCAGCCACCTGCACTTATGGCAGAATGACCAAGGTCTTTTACGTGCCATTGTGATGACACGGGGGTGGGACATGGCTTCCGTCTCTGGGTCTGCACATAAAGTTGACCCGTGTCCGTCCCAGCCCGAATTCGAACCTGCGACCTTCCGATCACAAGTCCAGTGCTCTACCAACTGAGCTACCGGTCTTCACATTTACAAGTACAACGACACTCAGTATGTAAATGAACAGAATCGGTTTAGGTATCTATAACAAGCAACCTCACATTTAATTGAACATCCCATGAATTTACCATGCAACTAACCCTGGGAAGGATCATTTTACACATAAGCGCCTTGAGTGGCCTTAATTGTGGTGAGATATGTGCACGTTATAAATTCTCGTATTATTATTATCATTATCATTATTATTATAAGTGACAGGGAGACTACTGCGTCACCTTCACAGCAGACTCTGCAATTGTCTGCCGTTGAAGAGCGCGAGCTATTTATAGCTGGACGTTTCTTCTACGTAGCTGACACCTGTGAATTGTAGAGTTCTGTTTGTGATAGGGTCTGGCTGGGAACCTTTGTGTACCCATGACAGTTTTTACAGGCCTATTACTTTAGCTCTAAAATTCTTAACCTTGTTAGGCTAGGCTTCGCCTGCAAAGGTGATTGTTGTGCTTTTTGCACTCGGTTACATGCATGCCTTCCGTTAGTGCAGTTTATTTGCACAGGACATGCACATGGTAGTAAGGCTTGACTTACTGGGTGACAGTTAAAACATGGTAATAATTAAGGCTTGACTTACTGGGTGACAGCTGATGGTGTTGCATGGCGACTGACACTATGCGCTGTGTGTCGCATTCCAGGGGACACATTAGGTGAATCTGGACAAAAAACAACTCTCTATCAATCCATTTTTAAAATTTATGCAAATCAAAAATGGATTTTTTTTCTCATGTACTTCAAGCTTACTTGATATTTTTAAAAGAATTTGTAATAAATGTTCTTAAATTTATGAAAACACATCTTCATTAGGCACCATGTGCATAGATTGTAAACCTGAGGAATGTATGCAAAATTCACAAATCAACTATAAATAACTAGGAGAATATACTGCACTTCAAATACATCATGGCTTTGTTAGTTTTACCTTTTCCATATAAAACTTTTCTACTTACTTCTGTAGCCGGTTGGGGAACACCCTGACCTAGGAGAAGGCCTGCAGATGAAAAGTGGCACAACTTAATTAACACCAATACAAAAGGAAGTGAATTATATATATATAGACTGTGAGGTATATATTTTCCATTTCTGTTGCTGTTGCTGCTTAGTATGTATACACTTTACCTGACATTAGTATCACATTATTCTAAAAATCAAAAGTGCTTGGTGTTTATTTTGATTCAAACTGCTAACTGATCAGTGCCCCAAAAAGTCAGGATTTTAAGGAAGTAATTGATTGTCATGATCTATGTACCATCAAGTACGTTTATGTAGAGTTCACACCACACACCGGTCCATCCATCAAAATGAAATAAAATAAACCACTGACCTTGAGCCACTTCCAAAGCCCTGTGGGAAAAACTGATATAATAATAATAATAATAATAAAACATTCTTTTATAGCGCTGTTGACCGCCGAATGGCAGTCTCTTGGCGCTTTACATTAGACATTAAAATTTAACATTTTACATAAAATGTTTTCTCGTAAGAAATAACATACAAGCATTAAAAGCAATTCATAGACAATGACCACTTATAGTTATATAAAATAATCTAGAAAAATTGTTTTTCAACTATACGTTACAAATCAACTTTTAGAACTATAATCTTCAAAGTACAATGAATGTACCATTCACACATTACAAATCACTAAATGCACTTAAATTAGGTCTTGGCGCTCTCTCTTTCTCTCTCTAACACACACACACACACTCACACACACACACACACACACACACACACACACACACACACACACACACACACACACACACACATAGGTGGTTTTACAGTCATTTGGGGTCGGCTGTGTATCAAAATGCCATCTTGCTCAAAACACAGGCATTTGGGGTCTCTTTTGTTTTAAGTGTTAGAAAGTTTCTTAAAACTTCAATGAGCGTTAAATGCCATTTTAAAGTGTGAAAACTCATTTCAGGAGGTTATTACATAAAATGCAACCTCCAGCGTGATTTTTAGAAAAACAGACATTTGGGGACGATGTTTGCTGTACAGCAGTGAAATGGGGACGTATGTGTACAAAAAGTGCAGAGCTAGAATTATGTTATCGGTGCTATGAATGTTTTAGGTGTTAGAAAGTTTGTTAAAACTTCAATGAGCGTTAAATGCCATTCTAAAGTGTCAAAACTCATTTCAGGAGGTTATTACATAAAATGCAACCTCCAGCGTGATCTTTTAGAAACAAACAGGTATTTGGGGACGATGTTTGCTGACAAGCAGTGAAATGGGGACGTCCAAAAGTGCAGAGCTCCCGCAGAGCTATATGAATGGTTTCATCACATACATGGCGCTAGGCGACATATGTTGTGAAAAATTTTACAAATCACGTTTTTGCGCCCGATATTTTCTTGTCATCTCCAAAGTCAAGGGACAAACACGAAATTCCTTGACTTTTGGGGTAGCGCGACTCTGTTAATTTTAAGAATTAAAAAAAAAAAAAATTCATTACTAGGATGTCCCATCGTTGGGAAATTCCGGTCGCTTCCTCCGAGTGGAAAGCTAGCAGTGACAGAGTCGCACTACCCCAAGTCAAGGGATCTATTAGTCCTGTTTCGCCGTTATCCCAATTCGCCCCCATCCCATTTTGGCGAAATTTCTCAGGCCAAGTGTCATTTTACCACCATATCATGTACCATTAGCTCCACATCCCATTTTGGCGCAATCCCGTTTCGCCGTTAGCCCATTTCGCCCCCATCCCATTTTTGCGACATTTTACAGGCCAAGTGTCATTTTACCACCATGTCATGTACCATTAGCTCCACGTCCCATTTTGGCGCAATCCCGTTTGGCCGTTATCCCATTTTGCCCCATCCCATTTTTGCGACATTTCATAGGCCATGTGTCATTTTACCACCGTGTCAAACCACTAGCGCCACATTCCATTTTGTCGCCATGCCGTTTTGCCGTCATCCCATTTTGCCGCCATCTCTATTTCGCGACATTTTGGATTGTGGCAAATATGGAATTTGGCGTAAACGGAATGTCTTCCTAGTTGAATAACGCAGTATAGTAGTATAGTGAGGCTTGGCAAGAAGAATAAATAAAAAATGTGATGGCGGCCAAATGGGATGGTGTCAAAATGGGATGACGCGCTATTGTTATGACACGGTAGTAAAATGACGCTTGGCTTGTGAAATGTCGCGAAAATGGGATGGGGGATAAATGGAATACGGTGAAACGGCATGGCGGCCAAATGGGATATGGTGTCAAAATGGGATGTTGCGCTTTTGTTATGACATGTTAGTAAAATGCCCTGTCACGTAGTCTCAATCCAAATTGGAAATCCATAGCATCATCATTATAATCATCCTCATCTCATTAATCATTCAAAATTATAAATTTTATAAAATGACGCTTGGCTTGTGAAATGTCGCGAAAATGGGATGGGGCAAAAAATGGGACGGCGGCAAAAATGGGATTGCACCAAAATGGGATGTGGATCAGCCACTAGATTGCCAATTTTAAAGTCTTAGGTATGACCCGGTGTGACGTTTTTATCTTTCGCCGTGTTGATATTTCGATTTTCGGCCTCGTTGATCTAGTATAAACTCTACACTGAACAAAAAAAACACCCTTCGATAGTACTGATGAGCGACCTTGTGTACCTTACATTCATGGGGCCAAATTTGTCCAACCAATTATTTTATTTAACTTAGAAATTTGATTCATCCTAAAATGTTTTCCTTCTTACTCAAGGGACGTAACCACTCGGTACACGTTTTCGAAGAATTCGATTTTGGGAGTGAAATCTATTTAATTTCACAACCAATTTTCTTCACATACAAGAAACTGACATGCTTTTCGTCCATAAATAATTTCCCTTAATTTTACCAGGAAACAACATTTCAGTCTCGAGTAAATATCGAGGGGGAAATATGTACACAGGCGAAAGATGAAATCGTGACACCGGCCGAGGTTCGAACCCACGACCTCCCGATCACGGGGCGGACGCCTTACCACTAGGCTAACCGTGCCGGTTTACCCTTGAGTGACAGACGGACAGACAAAAGAATATACAGACAAACCGTAATTAACACAAACACACACACTCAGCAGAGCAAAGCGGTATTACACACACACACTCTGCAGAGAGAGAGAGAAGGGGAGAGACAGAGAGAGAGAGAGAGAGAGAGAGAGAGAGAGAGAGAGAGAGAGACAGAGAGAGAGAGAGAGACAGAGAGAGAGAGACAGACAAACAAACAAACAGACACACAGACAGACACCAAAGGTTGAGAATAGAGAGAAAACAAGAAAAGTGTGAAGCAAGAGCAGAAAGAGCGACAGAGACAGATAGACAGATCGAGACAACAAAGGAGAGGTTAAGGACACCCCCTTACCCTTGAGTGACAGACAAAAGATTATACAGACAGACCGTAATTAACACAAACACACATACACACACACACACACTCAGCAGAGCAAAGCGGTATAACACACAAACTCAGCAAAGCAAGGCAGTATTACACACACACACACACTCTGCAGAGCAACTAAGTCGGTGACACACACACTCAGCTATGGCAATCCGAATGGTGCAAAAGTCCCTTTTAGCTCTTGATGTCTAAATAACACATTATTTAGCTAAATAACGCGTTATTTAGCTAAACAATGCTTTATTTAGCTATATCATGCATTATTTAGCTAAATAATGCATTGTTTAAATTAAACAATGCATTATTTACAGATACAGAAAAAAGAGAGCCCAGAGCACTAAATAATGCATTGTTTAGCATAAATAAGAGATTGTGTTTGTAAATAACTCATTATTTATAAATAATTACGCGTTTTCTCTAAACAATATATTATATGTAAATAAAGTGTTATTTAAATAAATAAAATATTATTTAGATAAATAAAATATTATTTATCTAAATAAAATATTATTTAGATAAATAAAATATTATATGTAAATAAAATATTATTTATCTAAATAAAATATTATTTATCTAAATAAAATATTATTTAGATAAATAATTTATTATTTAGATAAATAATTTATTATTTAGATAAATAATTTATTATTTAGATAAATAATTTATTATTTACTGTTTTTGCCTTGAAATAGTATTATTACACTAAATAATGCTTTATATAGCTATATAATAGGTTTCCGCTATATAATTCATGATTTGGTAAATAATACATTATATACCGTAAATAAAATATTATATACCGTAAACAATTCATTGTTTAGCGCATCGCGAAGCCGTTTTTTCTCTTGTTGTTTTTTTCCACGTGTTTCCGTGGATCCACGAGAGCTCTGTTGATTCTCAAACTGACCAATCAGACAACTAGCATCTGTACACTAATTAAAGTCCCATTGTTGAGTGTGACGAAAACTCGTGGTGACGATTTTAAAACATGTTGGGTCACGCATGGTCCAATCTTACATGGTCCAACCTTACATGGTCCAACCTTACATGGTCCAACCTTACATGGTCCAACCTTACATGGTCCAACCTTACATGGTCCAATCTTGCATGGTCCAACCTTGCATGGTCCAACCTTACATGGTCCAATCTTACATGGTCCAACCTTACATGGTCCAACCTTACATGGTCCAATCTTACATGGTCCAATCTTACATGGTCCAACCTTACATGGTTCAACCTTACATGGTCCAATCTTACATGGTCCAATCTTGCATGGTCCAATCTTACATGGTCCAACCTTGCATGGTCCAACCTTGCATGGTCCAACCTTACATGGTCCAATCTTACATGGTCCAACCTTACATGGTCCAATCTTACATGGTCCAATCTTGCATGGTCCAATCTTGCATGGTCCAACCTTGCATGGTCCAATCTTACATGGTCCAACCTTACATGGTCCAACCTTACATGGTCCAACCTTACATGGTCCAATCTTACATGGTCCAATCTTGCATGGTCCAATCTTACATGGTCCAACCTTGCATGGTCCAACCTTGCATGGTCCAATCTTACATGGTCCAATCTTACATGGTCCAACCTTACATGGTCCAACCTTACATGGTCCAACCTTACATGGTCCAACCTTACATGGTCCAACCTTGCATGGTCCAATCTTACATGGTCCAATCTTACATGGTCCAACCTTACATGGTCCAACCTTACATGGTCCAACCTTACATGGTCCAATCTTACATGGTCCAACCTTACATGGTCCAATCTTACATGGTCCAATCTTGCATGGTCCAATCTTACATGGTCCAATAATATATATGGACCATGTAAGATTGGACCATGTAAGGTTGGACCATGTAAGATTGGACCATGTAAGGTTGGACCATGCAAGATTGGACCATGTAAGGTTGGACCATGTAAGATTGGACCATGCAAGGTTGGACCATGTAAGGTTGGACCATGTAAGATTGGACCATGCAAGGTTGGACCATGCAAGGTTGGACCATGTAAGATTGGACCATGCAAGATTGGACCATGTAAGATTGGACCATGTAAGGTTGAACCATGTAAGGTTGGACCATGTAAGGTTGGACCATGTAAGATTGGACCATGTAAGATTGGACCATGCAAGATTGGACCATGTAAGATTGGACCATGTAAGGTTGGACCATGTAAGGTTGGACCATGTAAGATTGGACCATGTAAGGTTGGACCATGTAAGGTTGGACCATGTAAGATTGGACCATGTAAGATTGGACCATGTAAGATTGGACCATGTAAGGTTGAACCATGTAAGATTGGACCATGTAAGGTTGGACCATGTAAGATTGGACCATGTAAGGTTGGACCATGTAAGGTTGGACCATGTAAGATTGGACCATGCAAGATTGGACCATGTAAGATTGGACCATGTAAGGTTGGACCATGTAAGGTTGGACCATGTAAGGTTGGACCATGTAAGGTTGGACCATGTAAGGTTGGACCATGTAAGATTGGACCATGTAAGGTTGAACCATGTAAGATTGGACCATGTAAGGTTGGACCATGTAAGATTGGACCATGTAAGGTTGGACCATGTAAGGTTGGACCATGTAAGATTGGACCATGTAAGATTGGACCATGTAAGGTTGGACCATGTAAGGTTGGACCATGTAAGATTGGACCATGTAAGGTTGGACCATGCAAGATTGGACCATGCAAGATTGGACCATGTAAGATTGGACCATGTAAGGTTGGACCATGTAAGGTTGGACCATGTAAGATTGGACCATGTAAGGTTGGACCATGTAAGGTTGGACCATGTAAGGTTGGACCATGTAAGATTGGACCATGTAAGATTGGACCATGCAAGGTTGGACCATGCAAGGTTGGACCATGTAAGATTGGACCATGCAAGATTGGACCATGTAAGATTGGACCATGTAAGGTTGGACCATGTAAGATTGGACCATGCAAGATTGGACCATGTAAGATTGGACCATGTAAGGTTGGACCATGTAAGGTTGGACCATGTAAGGTTGGACCATGTAAGATTGGACCATGTAAGATTGGACCATGCAAGGTTGGACCATGTAAGATTGGACCATGCAAGATTGGACCATGTAAGATTGGACCATGTAAGGTTGGACCATGTAAGGTTGGACCATGTAAGATTGGACCATGTAAGGTTGGACCATGTAAGGTTGGACCATGTAAGATTGGACCATGTAAGATTGGACCATGCGTGACCCAACATGTTTTAAAATCGTCACCACGAGTTTTCGTCACACTCAACAATGGGACTTTAATTAGTGTACAGATGCTAGTTGTCTGATTGGTCAGTTTGAGAATCAACAGAGCTCTCGTGGATCCACGGAAACACGTGGAAAAAAACAACAAGAGAAAAAACGGCTTCGCGATGCGCTAAACAATGAATTGTTTACGGTATATAATATTTTATTTACGGTATATAATGTATTATTTACCAAATCATGAATTATATAGCGGAAACCTATTATATAGCTATATAAAGCATTATTTAGTGTAATAATACTATTTCAAGGCAAAAACAGTAAATAATAAATTATTTATCTAAATAATAAATTATTTATCTAAATAATAAATTATTTATCTAAATAATAAATTATTTATCTAAATAATATTTTATTTAGATAAATAATATTTTATTTAGATAAATAATATTTTATTTACATATAATATTTTATTTATCTAAATAATATTTTATTTAGATAAATAATATTTTATTTATCTAAATAATATTTTATTTATTTAAATAACACTTTATTTACATATAATATATTGTTTAGAGAAAACGCGTAATTATTTATAAATAATGAGTTATTTACAAACACAATCTCTTATTTATGCTAAACAATGCATTATTTAGTGCTCTGGGCTCTCTTTTTTCTGTATCTGTAAATAATGCATTGTTTAATTTAAACAATGCATTATTTAGCTAAATAATGCATGATATAGCTAAATAAAGCATTGTTTAGCTAAATAACGCGTTATTTAGCTAAATAATGTGTTATTTAGACATCAAGAGCTAAAAGGGACTTTTGCACCATTCGGATTGCCATACTCAGCAGAGCAAGGCAGTATTACACAAACACTCAGCAGAACCACACACACACTTTAGAGCAAGGCAGTAAAACACACACACTCTGCAGGAGGTTATTACATAAAATGCAACCTCCAGCGTGATTTTTAGAAAAACAGGTATTTGGGGACGATGTTTGCTGTACGGCAGTGAAATGGGGACGTATGTGGCCACAAAGTGCAGAGCTACAATTACGTCATCGGTGCTATGATTGTTTTAGGTGTTAGAAAGTTTCTTAAAACTTCAATGAGCGGTAAATGCCATTATAAAGTGTGAAAACTCGTTTCAGGAGGTTATTACATAAAATGCAACCTCCAGCGTGATTTTTAGAAACAAACAGGTATTTGGGGACGATGTTTGCTGTACAGCAGTGAAATGGGGACGTTCAAACCGTAGAGCAGCTCTGCACATTCACGGCATCGGTGCTATGAATGATTTCATCAGATACATGGCGCTAGGCGACATAAGAGTATCTCCAGTCCAGTCAGTAGCATTCACGGCCCTGACATCGGATGGTTTGAGTCTGATTTATGAGAATGAGAATGAGGGAGAGAGAACTGTATTGAATTGACTTTGTGTATGGGGAGACAGCAAATACAGGCAGACAGACCATAGGGCATTCAGACAAATGGCAGCAATGCAAACAAAGGAATAGGATTAAAACCACACAATTTTATGTACACGTTTTACATTGCATTACAAATAAATGTATACAAAAATCATTTCGCATATGCTTACACAAAACGCAACACAAATTTCCAGAAGTGATCTTCAAATGAAACATTACTTCGTAGCCATTCCCTGACATGCATAAGTTTTTTTCTTTAACTTTGTCATGCAAACATAATAAAAAGAAAATCACCCTGTACAAGCTACTGTATTCAGGTAAGGTGGGGTTTTTTACAAAGGAAATGAGAACAAGGTTTTTAATTAAATAATATGCATTGCATTTTAAAATAAAATAAATAATTCTTATCACAACTGCACAAAGCACACACCATATTCGAGAATAAACACTATAAAGACAAATGAACTTAACCATTTCTTAATATAATTGTTTGCCCAAATGTGAAAACCTTTTTCATGATAATTAATGTATATATTCAAACCAAAATCTCTGTTTTGCACTTCGAGTGTTCTCAAACTTTGCGTATTTTCAGAAGAAAAGAGTGTATTCCACGTTTCATTTGAACATCCATGATTCAAACCGTTAAATATACTGGATCGGTTTCGAGATGCACTTGTGAAGCAAAGTAGTCTAAGAACTTTTGTCATCATATTTTTTGCTACAAACCGTAATTTTAGACAAAATACGGCGACATCTTCTGGGTTCCCAGGTCTGTTAATATTGTAATAATAAACAAGTCGCGTAAGGCGAAAATACAACATTTAGTCAAGTAGCTGTCGAACTCACAGAATGAAACGGAACGCAATGCAATTTTTCAGCAAGACCGTATACTCGTAGCATCGTCAGTCCACCGCTCATGGCAAAGGCAGTGAAATTGACAAGAAGAGCGGGGTAGTACTTGCGCTGAGAAGGATAGCACGCTTTTCTGTACCTTTCTTCGTTTTAACTTTCTGAGCGTGTTTTTAATCCAAACATATCATATCTATATGTTTTTGGAATCAGGAACCGACAAGGAATAAGATGAAAGTGTTTTAAAATTGATTTGGACAATTTAATTTTGATAATAATTTTTATATATTTAATTTTCAGAGCTTGTTTTTAATCCGAATATAACATATTTATATGTTTTTGGAATCAGCAAATGATGGAGAATAAGATAAACGTAAATTTGGATCGTTTTATAAATTTGTATTTTTTTTTTTACAATTTTCAGATTTTTAATGACCAAAGTCATTAATTAATTTTTAAGCCACCAAGCTGAAATGCAATACCGAAGTCCGGGCTTCGTCGAAGATTACTTGACCAAAATTTCAACCAATTTGGTTGAAAAATGAGGGCGTGACAGTGCCGCCTCAACTTTCACGAAAAGCCGGATATGACGTCATCAAAGACATTTATCAAAAAAATGAAAAAAACATTCGGGGATTTCATACCCAGGAACTCTCATGTCAAATTTCATAAAGATCGGTCCAGTAGTTTAGTCTAAATCGCTCTACACACACACACACACAGACACACACATACACCACGACCCTCGTTTCGATTCCCCCTCGATGTTAAAATATTTAGTCAAAACTTGACTAAATATAAAAAGAGAAACAGCCTAACGGTTTTAAGATGTGTTTCTGCAATTGTTTTTACATGTGCAATTATCCAGAGAGAGTGCATGACTACAGCGAATAAAACTTTTGTGAGCGCTCTAGCGTCGTTAGTTTGTCAAAACAGGAGGTGGTCCATATTAGGAGCCGGTCCATAATAGGAGCTCTTCCCCTACACTAAGCGTCATAACAAAAAACTATACATATGCGTTTGATGGCACATCTTTCTGATGAGGCTGTTGATTGTAAAATCAAGTCATATAAAAATGACTGAAACAGCCATTGATTCCCCTACCTTGTTCAGATTGAGTTTACATGACGTAGTGTCTCTACAGTGGAACCTACAACACAGACACACCCCCCCCCCCCCCTCCCCATACAATTTCGCAAAATCAATTTTCCCGCGATACAAATCGACAACAAATCGAAACATGTTTAGCATGTCATTATATAGACAGGACAATCATATCTCCATCCAAAACAGTCAGTTTTGTTCACATATCGTGTCTAACATGGACTCTAGAGCATGCTGAATCCTCTCAGAGTGCATAACAGGCAGTTTGTGAAGCCGTTTTAGCGGGCAATGAGACCAAAAATTGTACGTTTGAGTAACTCGTTTACGCATTGTCTTTAATCTTTCAGTGATTTGTGCTAACACATGTCGTAAACATACACACGGAATCTCAAATCATTCAAGATGTTAGGTCTGCTGTTATGTGACATACAAATTAAGATATACCCAGTCAGAACAGAACAGCATTTTAAAATCAGCATGCGTTTGGAAAAATGAAAGCTCCATTTACCCATAAACTTAATACAGTTTTAACAAGAGCTGTTCACAGCGCACTTGTTCAAACGCACACACAAATTCTTCGAAATTTCTTTTTTAAGAGCCATTGATCAGTTAAGCGTTTCAGTAGTGAGTTTTGCTAGGCGTACGCCGACATTTGCGCTCAGCGCGCGTTCTGAATGAGTCAACTTCTCAAAAACTACTTTCGCGTTCAAATCCTCATACCACCCTTGTCTGATTAAATGTGTACATGAAATGTGAGTATGTGGCGCATGTTGTTGTACTTGAAGATGTCAACAAATTAAATTGTTTCGATGGGTCAGCAAAAAACTACTGTCAATTTCAGAACTTTTCTGACATGAAAAAAAATAGCAGACCTAATGTCTCAAATCACTTGAAATTCCGTACGTACATTTGGGAAAGTTTTCTGACGATTTAGACCTGAAAACGGGACTGAACTCATGCAATAATATTTTTCAAAACTGCTCCGAAACTATGCCAAAATCAAGTAATTAAATGACATGTTGTTACTGTACGATAACTAAGTCTTTCCGATTTATTGTCATACTAACTTGTTTAATCACACTCTGAAAATATCACACGCAAAATATTAGCGAAATTATTTTGTTTTTGTTTTTTGTGTTCTGTAAATGTGACATGTTTTAGGCTTTTATATACTACATTATAACCGAGATGATGTTTTTAGACCCACAGATTTAGGTCAAAAATATGATATGTTTTTCGTTTCCTGAAAGGAGCTAATGTACTTATTCTGCCATCATGCTAACCTTTGTTTTGTAATTACTATGATTGCTTAAAATAAGCATTATGCTTGAGTATGTAATCATCCATGCATTGTTCTTGTCATGATTAAAATTGAATAAAGTTTTGTTTAAACCAAAAATATGATAGTTTTTTCTGAGATGGTGCAGACAACGTTAACCCTCATATAAATTAAATGTATTCCATGGTGGAATCCTGCTTGCACAATCTAATCTATTCAATCTAACCTAATCATAGGCACAATCAATAGAATCAAAATCACTCACCTTTATTGTCTTGCCTTTCTGCTATTCCTCCCAGAAACAAGTCTCACAACCTCGAATTATCTCGCGGACAATTGCTAATTTGCGAAACGAACTAACTTTATGTAGGGCACGACCTCTCAAAGGGGTGAGAACCGTGTCAGTGTATTAACCAATCATATGAACACATTGCCTGGCGCGTGCGCTCTCAAAATCCACTGACCAATAGCCGATAAGAACGACATCACTGCAGGACCGGCAAGTCATGCAATCCAATTGGGCGGTGTTTATGATGCTCCCCGTGTCGACCACTGTAGCGTCGTCAAATGTCCAGTGTCAATTGTATTGGATGATTCTCAACTCGTGGTCAAAACAACGTTTATGCTTGCGGCCATTGTCACCTAGTCCTATAGGCAAGACCATGAATTAAATCTTGGCGAACAATGTTTAATATCTTTATTGTACAAAATAAAACAAACTAACAAAAACCGATTTTATCTCACAGAATATTATCATGCTGTTCTCGCAACAACAACAACAACAACAACAACAACAACAACAACAACAACAACAACAACAACAACAACAACAACAACACTTCAGGGAGTTATTCCATGAAAAATGCATGGATGTATAATTTCTATTCGATTTTGTTTTCGCTGTGTACAAAAGGAAACAAACAAACTAACAATAACCGATTTTATCTTACAGAATATGATCATGCTGTTCTCGCAACAATAACAAAAACACTTAACAGAGTTATTCCATAAAATCGCATGGATGTATTATATATTTTCTATTCGGAAAAAAACCCCACCCGAATGTTATGCATAAAGTATTCCCATACACTTTTTAGGATTGGACATGAAACGATTACCGAACGTGCTTTTCCTCAGGCCCGTACAGACACTTCGGCATGCTTGAATTCTTTAACATTCAACAAGGCTTGAGTCGGTTTCGCGTAATCCCTTTGCCTGATCAGTCAAATTATACAAGTCATAAAAATGTTCCCGACATATATCAAACCATACGTGCAGTAGTATCGTCTGTTTCTCCCGCGGGCTTAAAGCTTAATTATGATCAAACTCTGTTTGACATGAAAGCACAGCTGTTTAATATTTCCTCCCCCCCCCCCCCCACACTCACACACGTGCGCACGAGCAAACATAAGACTTTCATAAGTAATGTGATTAATCAACATGAAATAAACTTTTTTTGGGGGGCTTCTAGCGTGAAAATGCGCGTGGGTGGCACGAGCATGTTCATAATAATAAACATCTCTCTAGGGGTCCTTAAACGTCCTCACAGGAAATGTTCCTTTTTCACAGACATATATCCCATTTCGTGACACCTACCACTACTCCGCCCCCCCCCTCCCCCCCCTCCCGCTTCTTCCCTTTACCGCCTTGTATTAGACAAGACAAAAGTATTTATGTCCTACAGGCATATGTTTTAGGCTTCGAAAGGACAGGACTGGGGTTTCATGATATCTAACACACACAAAAAAGGAGGAAAAGAAGGAACAGAAAAAGGCAAGACCGAGCAAGCCAGACTCTGATGACTGGGGTCCGGGACCCACTCTCGCGGTTGCATTAAACGGTATACGTTAAAATACTTGAATAGGAGTAGTTGTAATAATCTCTTCGTACGTGTTGTCTTCCTAAGGGAAGGACCATTAAAAGACTATCTTTAATTCTTATATCATTTAAAAAAAAAGATGCTAAAACTCAGGACCACCTTCTGTTAAAAAGTTTCAAAGGGAAATGTTGTGCGAAAAATAGAGAAAGTGTGCAAACATGTAATACTCGTCTTCTATAGGGATACAGGGCCGGGATATAAAGATCAAACACACACATTATTTTATACTTGCACGCATGTATCCTGTGATATACGGCATCTGTTCATGATAAAGAGGATAACATGGTATAGTTAAAAGATCTATCTGCATTGTCCGTCGGCCTCCCCCCCCTCCCCCCCACCCCCTCCATCTCCACCTACCATAATAGTCGCAGTGAGAGAGAGAGAGAGAGAGAGAGAGAGAGAGAGAGAGAGAGAGAGAGAGAGAGAGAGAGAGAGAGAGAGAGAGAGATATATATATATGAGAGATATATATATAATGCACGCTTCACAAGAACAAGCTTGCATTTTTTGTCACTCAAAATACTTAATAGGGAAAAAGTACGATACCTGTTTTTAAATACCCCCACTTACTCATATTTTAATTCTTCTCACTTCTCTGCCTTTCCTCCTTTACCAGCTCTCCTCGCCTATTTGTATTCGTTTTTACACCGTTGCCTGCCTGTTTCCCCGTTTCCCTGCCTGTCTGTCCGTCTGCCTGCTTGCCTTCCTGCCTGTGTGCCTTTGTGCGTGCCTGTTTCCCTGTCTGCCTGTTTCCCTGTCTGTCTGTCTGGCAGGCTGGCTGGCTGGCTGGCTGTTTGTTTGTTTGTCCGCCAGAACTCAGAACGAACAGATATGTGTTTAGCTTAAAAACTAAAGCTACCAAACGTGCACTACTTGGACAACAATTCTCTTTTAAGAACCAGCAAGCTTCCTTTTCCGCTGAAACCAAAAAAGGATATGACGGAAAAACTCAAAAATAAACTTGTGGGGAGGACGTTAATCCCCAAAGTCAGTCAGTCAGTCACTAAAGGCAAAAGCGAGGTAACGCACAACTGGATCCGATCAGTAAATATTTCCCGTCAATTTCAGAGAACCCTTTGCTTAAAGTTCCAAAGATTTTTTTGTTTAGGAACTTTCTATTCTCTTCGATCATGAACAAGGAAATAGCTGAATGAGTATGACGCATTCTCTAAAGCTGTTCTGGGGTAAGAACGGATGTGATTACACACCCATCGCTCGCTTGAGTAATTCTTCAATCACGCAAGAAGCTTTTGTGGTGTTATGTTTTCTTGAAATAGTGACACGTTACCTGGCACACTTAAGCTAGGTTTCATGCCCCCCCTCCCTACCCATTGGGAATACAGACCACTTGAACAAATTTGAGTGTGTGGAGTTACGCCATGGAGTCATACTCGCCGGAGGAAAAAGGGTTAGTTCTTTGCTTTGTGGCGCCAATAACAAGTCTTTGGTGACGAATTGAGTCGTCTGTCAGAAAAACGTAACAAGGGGGGAAGGTCTCTTATTCATATTTGCTTTGGCTACCATGAATGTCTTGTTGTATGCCTTTTTTCTTCCAAGTATATACAACTATTGCAACGACAATAGAGAGAGAGAGAGAGAGAGAGAGAGAGAGAGAGAGAGAGAGAGAGAGAGAGAGAGAGAGAGAGAGAGATTTCAACAAAATCAAGGAAAAGAAAAGCCTAACAAAGAATTTCAAGTGGCAGCCCAAATTTTCGACCTGTTGCTTAAAAGATAAACTCCATGTCCTTACTTTATTTTGGCAGTTCAAAACTGTCAAAAACATGATTTCTCATGTTGGTCATGCTCGCAATAGTTATCTCTAATCGATGCTTCATAATATTATGCACGTTTTAGTTCTGCAGTTGCTCATACATCTTTTCATAGACATCTGAAGACGTGTGCTGCCCACATACAGATCAGCATAAATCCATTTACTACTTAGATTGTTTATTTATGTGTCTATATGTTATTTGCTTGTCTGTCTGTCTTGTGCGTACTCCTTCTCAAACATAAACAAACTCGGACATATTCAAACATAGTCTACATATGATCCAGAGACAGCCAGCATGCCTCTTCCTTGTTCTCCGACAAAAGAAAGCTTCCTTGTGGCCCATTGTGTGTTTTCGCCGGTAGGTGTCAATTGGCAGGCCAGGCACTTAATCACGCTTGACTCCCCTCCGCTCAAGCGGCAATCGTTTAGCAAGCCCCGGTGTCTGCTTCAAGAAAGCCCTTCACACCCAGATTAAGTGAGGGAACATCGAATAGTGACATTTTTCGATGTGATTTTCGATTTCATAAACAACAATTTTGAAAAAAATATATAAAAGAGATAAATATTTTGCAAATACCGTATCTGAGTGGTCTAAATCAGGTTTCTTGTCAAACGTAAAATGCAGTAGAGAAAAAAACAACAACATTGTATTAGAATGTACGACTAAATCAATTTGGGTCTACTTGTAGAAACAGTGTTAATAAATGTTCAACAAATGCTGAAAGAAGCAACAGGCAGCACCCTTGAAACGCTTGGCATGTATATTACATGTTGAATGTATATATTGGTTAAGAACAAAAGTTACGTTTGATTTAGACCCCTACCTCAATAGTTCTTTGAATGTTCGCCTTCTTTTATATTTACGGTACCGAGAAGCCTTTAACGGATGTATACATGTATAACTAATTCAATATGTTTTTCGAAGCATCCTATTATAAACTCTTACGTTAAATGTCTGACCTTTTTTGTTTCTGTTTTTATTTGTTTCTGTTGGGTTTCAAACAACATTCTGTGAGATCACCTTTAAGGTCATCGCCGTAACAAGAACACTGTTCTTCCTTTTATAGTCCATACAATATTTGCTGGCGTACACCCGTCAATTTTACGTTTATCAGTTCATGAAATATTTGCCGGCTTTTACCCATCTATGTTATCTTTCCCCGGTCAAGGCAATATATTGAAATGATTGTTGAAACTTCAGAGAACCCTTTGCTTAAAGTTCCAAAGATTTTTTTGTTTAGGAGCTTTCTATTCTCTTCGATCATGAACAAGGAAATAGCCGAATGAGTATGACGCATTCTCTAAAGCTGTCCTAGGGTAAGAACGGATGTGATCACACACTTATCGCTCGCTTGAGTAATTCTTCAATCACGCAAGAAGCTTTTGTGGTGTTATGTTTTCTTGAAATAGTGACACGTTACCTGGCACACTAAGCAGGTTTCATGCCCCCCCCCCTCCCTACCCATTGGGAATACAGACCACTTGAACAAATTTGAGTGTGTGGAGTTACGCCATGGAGTCATACTCGCCGGAGGAAAAAGGGTTAGTTCTTTGCTTTGTGGCGCCAATAACAAGTCTTTGGTGACGAATTGAGTCGTCTGTCAGAAAAACGTAACAAGGGAGGAAGGTCTCTTATTCATATTTGATTTGGCTTTTTGATTTTTTTTAACGAAACTAAAATAGAATTAAAATCCATGCTTCCAAAACGCATTTTTACTTACAAAACTAAACAGCACACACAAGAACGACCCCATGAAATACATCAAATGGGGCTTTTTTCCTAAACTCCCTCCAGCCCTATTACGCATTCTAAGAAGGGCCCGAACCAAAGGCCTCAATTGTTCCGTTTTCAAAAGAAACTGCGAGTGTGGCAGCGAAATTACCATAGAGCACACCTTCGTAAAATGTACTTCAAACTTAACCCGCTTTGCAACCCTGTATGATTATATGGACAAATATAACCTTATGCCAATTCAATTCTTTAACCCGGACGATAAACACGGCCTCGACCATGACCCCTAGATTCATTCAGCACAACTGGGTCCGACCAGTAAAGCCGTCGCTGCCTGTGTGACAACCACCATAAACATCTACCACAGCGGGAAACTTTCAAGTTAAGTATGTTAAACCATCGCCCGCATTCAACTTTACAATCAAAGGATGTCTGTTGAGATAATCGAATGGATCAAAACTTTGAAGCCTGCGCGCATATTCTAAGCCGACTAACACATAACAGTCAAGGACATCATAAAATAGTTCTCGGTGAAAACTTGACCGAGGGCCATTTTACGACGTCCTTGACTAGATAGTGTTTATGATCAAACCAAGCACAACTCGAGTTTGTGAAGTATACTCAAAGAGTCATATGCGCTGTTTCTTGGGCAAGGTAAAGAACACCGAAAGTACTCCAATGCCGTTCTCGAGCTACGCTGACTTTTACAAAGGGAACAGCTGACGCGGCTTACGTAATCCGGTTTCCTGGTCATTTGTGTGAAAAATCTGTCCGACAAACAAAACTGCCCAACGAATAGAGATAACTCGGTCGAAAAAAATA
Organism: Littorina saxatilis; assembly: GCF_037325665.1. Classification (NCBI taxonomy): domain Eukaryota; kingdom Metazoa; phylum Mollusca; class Gastropoda; order Littorinimorpha; family Littorinidae; genus Littorina; species Littorina saxatilis. The sequence goes on from NC_090245.1 coordinate 13,918,531, forward strand.
CTACCAACATATTATCCACCACCCCCCCCCCCCCCAATCCCCCGAAGAAAGACCACGGGATTCAATACATGATAATAGTTATTAAACACAAAGCAGTTGTAGCTAGATTCAACTGGATGCTCCCCAAAAGACCTCAACCCCCCAAACTGGATACGCTAATGCCGTTCGCCACGGCCGTTACGACAAAGGTAAACACCCCCCTCACCCCTGGTGAAAAGCTCAGTCAAAACAAACCATAAGAAGGCGGACAATGGCACTCACCGCACTGCACAGAGTCCACTAAACAAGGGAAGAGACAAGCCATTTAACCAAGAAGAATTTGTCGCCTCAGTGGCCGATCAAATTTACAGTAAAGTAATGAAAAAGATCGAAACCGACCTGGAACAAAAACAGCGAGACATTAAACCTTCACAGGAAAGGGAACTGGCAGCAGAAGTCTTCAAAAAAGTCGATAGTCACAGAGACTCTGTGTTCATAACAACCCAAAAAAACAGAAGAAAAAGACCTGAGAGGCTACCAAGAGCTCTGCCTCACCTCGATGGTGACTGCTAGGCAGAAGCAGAGCCCCGAGGCTCTCATCAACTTATTAACGGATACCTACTGTTTTGTGACAAAAAATAAAGTGTCCGTCCCTAAACCAGACACCTACCTCATGGCCCTCAGCGCTCTCGCGGGGAGCAGAGATCTGTCGTCTGAGGAAATTCTCACAATTAAAAAATCACTGTAAGTCCCTTGTAATTTTGGACTCCCTAAAGTGGGAGCAAACTAAAATAAAGCCAGCATAAACACATGATCGTCATTTGTCAACGGTTTTAACTTAAACAAAGGGGACACACAGCTCGCAGGGAGCGAAGGGCATTGCCCCACCTCGCGGGCGTGGTTTTTTTTTGTTTTTTTGTTTGTTTTGTTCCTCTCCTCCTGATGGTTTTAAACTCCTGTTTCCGGATTACACGATAAACTTAAAAACATGATTATATAAACGAGAGGATAGCTGTTTTCTCTCTCAGTTAATACTGCTAATGTGCCGTCGCCTCCCCTGCGACTATTGTAGTGGCGGGGAGGTCGACGGACAATGCAGATAGATCTCTTAACCCTATCTTTTTATCCTATTTATAATGAGTAAATGCCGTATAGCAACTCATGCGTGCGTAAATAAAATGATGTGTCCAAATGTTACTACCCTATAGAAGATCAGTATTACGTGTTTGCGCATGTTCTTTATATTTTTCTCACAATGTTGTCACTTTTAAACCTTTTAACAGGTGGTCCTGAGTTTTATCTTTTTTTTTAACGAAACTAAAATTGAATTAAAATCCACGTTTTTAATGGTCCTTCCCCTAGGAAGTCAACGCATATCAAAGAAAAATTATTAATATTCCTCTTACAAGGATCTTAATGTATATTTCTTATTGCCCCACCCCCTCCCTTATTCACGGAGAGCGGGGCCGGGGTCCTATCACGGTCGGGATTGCTTGGTCTTGCCCTTTTCTTTCTCTCCTTTTTATTTTTAATTAGCGTATCATCAACTCATGTCCCTAAAAGGAAAATTTCCTGTGAGGACGTTAAGGACCCCTAGATTCAGCTAGAGTCAAGGCAATCACAAGATAGGAAAGCTTTCGAGTCATCGACAATCATTCGGAGGTGTGTTTTGGAACAAATGTTGGAGAAAAGGCTTCTTTTACAGACACTATCTAGTCTTATGTTTCTTATTTATTTGACCCTCTTAGGATTATGGAGTTTTATGCACTGCCTTTTATTGTTAACTAAACGTTTGTATTTGAAATAGCCCATTGCAGTTAAATCGCTTGTCCAGTATTTAATTTAATTCTCTATTTTTGTATGAACTCAAATGTTTAGTGTTCTTAGTATGTCTTGCTAAGCTAAGTTCTATTTAATCATAGTATGTTTGCGCGTGCTTATACTTTGTGATTTTGTAAAGCGCAGAGTGCTTTTAGTTATGCGCTATAGAAATCTCCTTAATAAATAAATAAATAAATAAACATTCAAAACTGTGTAAAATGGTCGAACTGAAGTTTTTGCACAACAACTATGACCATAAAAATTATTTCCCAAACTTAAAGTACTGGACAAATTAACCCCTTCGTTGTAAAGTTACACACGCGCAATGTCGAGACAAATTCATCAAAGACATGAACGCAATCATCCATGGAAAACGCGCTAATCATGCCAGTAAGGGCTGTTTTCAAGTCACTGAATGTCTAATGTTGATTGAGGTACACCATGTATGGTAACACTTATCTCCCAATACCCCCTCGGACAGTTCTAGAACCCCATGCAATGCTTAAAAGATAAACTCCATGTCCTTACTTAATTTTGGCAGTTCAAAACTGTCAAAAACATGATTTCTCATGTTGGTCATGCTCGCAATAGTTATCTCTAATCGATGCTTCATAATATTATGCACGTTTTAGTTCTGCAGTTGCTCATACATCTTTTCATAGACATCTGAAGACGTGTGCTGCCCACATACAGATCAGCATAAATCCATTTACTACTTAGATTGTTTATTTATGTGTCTATATGTTATTTGCTTGTCTGTCTGTCTTGTGCGTACTCCTTCTCAAACATAAACAAACTCGGACATATTCAAACATAGTCTACATATGATCCAGAGACAGCCAGCATGCCTCTTCCTTGTTCTCCGACAAAAGAAAGCTTCCTTGTGGCCCATTGTGTGTTTTCGCCGGTAGGTGTCAATTGGCAGGCCAGGCACTTAATCACGCTTGACTCCCCTCCGCTCAAGCGGCAATCGTTTAGCAAGCCCCGGTGTCTGCTTCAAGAAAGCCCTTCACACCCAGATTAAGTGAGGGAACATCGAATAGTGACATTTGTCGATGTGATTTTCGATTTCATAAACAACAATTTTGAAAAAAATATATATAAAAGAGATAAATATTTTGCAAATACCGTATCTGAGTGGTCTAAATCAGGTTTCTTGTCAAACGTAAAATGCAGTAGAGAAAAAAACAACAACATTGTATTAGAATGTACGACTAAATCAATTTGGGTCTACTTGTAGAAACAGTGTTAATAAATGTTCAACAAATGCTGAAAGAAGCAACAGGCAGCACCCTTGAAACGCTTGGCATGTATATTACATGTTGAATGTATATATTGGTTAAGAACAAAAGTTACGTTTGATTTAGACCCCTACCTCAATAGTTCTTTGAATGTTCGCCTTCTTTTATATTTACGGTACCGAGAAGCCTTTAACGGATGTATACATGTATAACTAATTCAATATGTTTTTCGAAGCATCCTATTATAAACTCTTACGTTAAATGTCTGACCTTTTTTGTTTCTGTTTTTATTTGTTTCTGTTGGGTTTCAAACAACATTCTGTGAGATCACCTTTAAGGTCATCGCCGTAACAAGAACACTGTTCTTCCTTTTATAGTCCATACAATATTTGCTGGCGTACACCCGTCAATTTTACGTTTATCAGTTCATGAAATATTTGCCGGCTTTTACCCATCTATGTTATCTTTCCCCGGTCAAGGCAATATATTGAAATGATTGTTGAAACTTCAGAGAACCCTTTGCTTAAAGTTCCAAAGATTTTTTTGTTTAGGAGCTTTCTATTCTCTTCGATCATGAACAAGGAAATAGCCGAATGAGTATGACGCATTCTCTAAAGCTGTCCTAGGGTAAGAACGGATGTGATCACACACTTATCGCTCGCTTGAGTAATTCTTCAATCACGCAAGAAGCTTTTGTGGTGTTATGTTTTCTTGAAATAGTGACACGTTACCTGGCACACTTAAGCAGGTTTCATGCCCCCCCCCCTCCCTACCCATTGGGAATACAGACCACTTGAACAAATTTGAGTGTGTGGAGTTACGCCATGGAGTCATACTCGCCGGAGGAAAAAGGGTTAGTTCTTTGCTTTGTGGCGCCAATAACAAGTCTTTGGTGACGAATTGAGTCGTCTGTCAGAAAAACGTAACAAGGGAGGAAGGTCTCTTATTCATATTTGATTTGGCTGCCATGAATGTCTTGTTGTATGCCTTTTTTTCTTCCAAGTATATACAACTATTGCAACGACAATAAAGAGCTAACAGGCAAGTGATATTTAATTTAAAAATGGAATACGCTTTAATTTAAAACAAAAGCACAACGAACAAGATGTTTTAATTTATTTCGCTCCAAGTCAAAATTTAAGCAAAACATCTAAATAGTTTTTAATGCGCATTTAGTCCGCTGCCGCACGGAGGAATGTAGGATTACCAAAACCGGCAAAACCAAAACTGGGCAAAACTTGATTTAAAAGAACGCCCCCCCCCCCCCCCCCTTGTTGAATTTGCACTGCTAGATGCGTTGGCGGCATCCCATCCTGCCTCTCCCATCTTACTGTATCCCAGTCTGCCTTACCCAATTTGCCGCATCCCAGTGTGTGTTAGTGCGTGTGGGGCAGAGAGAGAGAGAGAGAGAGAGAGAGAGAGAGAGAGAGAGAGAGAGAGAGAGAGAGAGAGAGAGAGAGAGAGAGAGAGATTTCAACAAAATCAAGGAAAAGAAAAGCCTAACAGAGAATTTCAAGTGGCAGCCCAAATTTTCGACCTGTTGCCAGGCCTTCCTTAGAGGCGTGTAATTCTGCGAGACGCCAATTCATGCATCAAGTACTAAGCAACACAATACCATAGTTAATTCTGTTACAAAACACAAAGCAAATATATTTCAAAGATAAAATCTACAAGACTTGATTAAAATTAATGTAAAAAATCAACAACAAGTAGAAACAGAGGCGAAAACAGTATTTGACTTTCGATGTTTTTGCAGAGAACTTGTTTACGGCAATAGTGGAAACTAACATGTTTTATGAGCGTGTTTATGTTTTGCAATCTTGTTTTCTGATTTATCCATCTATATATTTATTTACCAATTTACTTATTTAGTTCCGATCAAATGATCCGCTGCAAGAGCAGTTTGTAAATCAAATCAGCGATACAAAATGCCTCCGTTTCACTAAGATGGCGTATGGAACTTATTATGATGGGTGACCTCATTGCAAATTGCTCAAAAAAACACAAAAAACGATATCAAAAATAGAGTTACTAGACGGAGTCCTTCGGGGCGTTTAGTCATGCTTCAGACATACATTCAAATGTTTTGACAGAGTATGTCCTTATCTGCGACCAAAAGACAAATTGTTACTTCAACAGTGCTTTGAGCGGACCAGCATCTTAAGTATTGCACTTTCGGGTCTAATAACGTACGGTGTCTAAGATTAAATACGGCGAAGTGGTCTGAGCCTACAATGTTTAAATGTTTTATTGCATAACTTCTAAAAACTAGTTTCATGGTCTCATCCCTCCCCCCCATCTACCCCCTCATCCCCTATTTTTGTTTTAAACCTTTTTTCTTTTCTTTTCTTGCTCCTCTTACAGTATCACAGTAAATGTTCCCAAATAGATCTTAGTTACCTCAGAGGACGTTAATCCCCAAAGTCAGTCAGTCAGTCAGTCATTAAAGGCAAAAGCGAGGTAACGCACAACTGCATCAAGTAATCTTACAAGGCACGGCCCTAGACCTAATATGGATTCCCTCGCATACTAACCTAAGAGGAAATGATCTAGCCGACACTGCAGCAAAGAAGGCTTCCATTTCCTCCTCAACCGAAATTAATATTGGCTACTCCATCTCAGAATACCATTTATATTTTTCTCACGATGTTGTCATTTTTAAACCTCTTAACAGGTGATCCTGAGTTTTATCTTTTTTTTAACGAAACTAAAATAGAATTAAAATCCATGCTTCCAAAACGCATTTTTACTTACAAAACTAAACAGCACACACAAGAACGACCCCATGAAATACATCAAATGGGGCTTTTTTCCTAAACTCCCTCCAGCCCTATTACGCATTCTAAGAAGGGCCCGAACCAAAGGCCTCAATTGTTCCGTTTTCAAAAGAAACTGCGAGTGTGACAGCGAAATTACCATAGAGCACACCTTCGTAAAATGTACTTCAAACTTAACCCGCTTTGCAACCCTGTATGATTATATGGACAAATATAACCTTATGCCAATTCAATTCTTTAACCCGGACGATAAACACGGCCTCGACCATGACCCCTAGATTCATTCAGCACAACTGGGTCCGACCAGTAAAGCCGTCGCTGCCTGTGTGACAACCACCATAAAAATCTACCACAGCGGGAAACTTTCAAGTTAAGTATGTTAAACCATCGCCCGCATTCAACTTTACAATCAAAGGATGTCTGTTGAGATAATCGAATGGATCAAAACTTTGAAGCCTGCGCGCATATTCTAAGCCGACTAACACATAACAGTCAAGGACATCATAAAATAGTTCTCGGTGAAAACTTGACCGAGGGCCATTTTACGACGTCCTTGACTAGATAGTGTTTATGATCAAACCAAGCACAACTCGAGTTTGTGAAGTATACTCAAAGAGTCATATGCGCTGTTTCTTGGACAAGGTAAAGAACACCGAAAGTACTCCAATGCCGTTCTCGAGCTACGCTGACTTTTACAAAGGGAACAGCTGACGCGGCTTACGTAATCCGGTTTCCTGGTCATTTGTGTGAAAAATCTGTCCGACAAACAAAACTGCCCAACGAATAGAGATAACTCGGTCGAAAAAAATACTACCAACATATTAGCGCTATAGAAATCTCCTTAATAAATAAATAAATAAATAAACATTCAAAACTGTGTAAAATGGTCGAACTGAAGTTTTTGCACAACAACTATGACCATACAAATTATTTCCTAAACTTAAAGTACTGGACAAATTAACCCCTTCGTTGTGAAGTTACACACGCGCAATGTCGAGACAAATTCATCAAAGACATGAACGCAATCATCCATGCAAAACGCGCTAATCATGCCTGTAAGGGCTGTTTTCAAGTCACTGAATGTCTAATGTTGATTGAGGTACACCATGTATGGTAACACTTATCTCCCAATACCCCCTCGGACAGTTCTAGAACCCCATGCAATGCTTAAAAGATAAACTCCATGTCCTCACTTAATTTTGGCAGTTCAAAACTGTCAAAAACATGATTTCTCATGTTGGTCATGCTCGCAATAGTTATCTCTAATCGATGCTTCATAATATCATGCACGTTTTAGTTCTGCAGTTGCTCATACATCTTTTCATAGACATCTGAAGACGTGTGCTGCCCACATACAGATCAAGTAATGTTCGACGAAGCCCGGACTTCGGTATTGCATTTCAGCTTGGTGGCTTAAAAATAAATTGATGACTTTGGTCATTAAAAATCTGAAAATTGTAAAAAAAATTTTTTATATAAAACGATCCAAATTTACGTTCATCTTATTCTAAATCATTTGCTGATTCCAAAAACATATAAATATGTTATATTTGGATTAAAAACAAGCTCTGGAAATTAAATATATAAAAATTATTTTCAAAATTAAATTTTCTAAATCAATTCAAAAACACTTTCATTTTATTCCTTGTCGGTTCCTGATTGCAAAAACATATAGATATGATATGTTTGGATTAAAAACACGCTCAGAAAGTTAAAACGAAGAGAGGTACAGAAAAGCGTGCTATCCTTCTCAGCGCAACTACTAAACCGCTCTTCTTGTCAATTTCACTGCCTTTGCCGTGAGCGGTGGACTGACGATGCTACGAGTATACTGTCTTGCTGCGTTGCATTGCGTTCAGTTTCATTCTGGGAGTTCCACAGCTACTTGACTAAATGTTGTATTTTCGCCTTACGCGACTTGTTTGTTTCTGTTTTTATTTGTTTCTGTTGGGTTTCAAACAACATTCTGTGAGATCACCTTTAAGGTCATCGCCGTAACAAGAACACTGTTTTTCCTTTTATAGTCCATACAATATTTGCTGGCGTACACCCGTCAATTTTACGTTTATCAGTTCATGAAATATTTGCCGGCTTTTACCCATCTATGTTATCTTTCCCCGGTCAAGGCAATATATTGAAAAAATTGTTGAAACTTCAGAGAACCCTTTGCTTAAAGTTCCAAAGATTTTTTTGTTTAGGAGCTTTCTATTCTCTTCGATCATGAACAAGGAAATAGCTGAATGAGTATGACGCATTCTCTAAAGCTGTCCTGGGGTACAGAACGGATGTGATCACACACTTATCGCTCGCTTGAGTAATTCTTCAATCACGCAAGAAGCTTTTGTGGTGTTATGTTTTCTTGAAATAGTGACACGTTACCTGGCACACTTAAGCTAGGTTTCATGCCCCCCCTCCCTACCCATTGCGAATACAGACCACTTGAACGAAGCTGAGTGTGTGGAGTTACGCCATGGAGTCATACTCGCCGGAGGAAAAAGGATGAGTTCTTGGCTTTGTGGCGCCAATAACAAGTCTTTGGTGACGAATTGAGTCGTCTGTCACTGTGTCAGTAAAACTTAAAAAGGGAGGAAGGTCTCTTATTCATATTTGCTTCTTTGGCTACCATGAATGTCTCGTTGTATGCCTTTTTTCTTCCAAGTAAATACAACTATTGCAACAACAATAAAGCGCTAACAGGCAAGTGATATTTAATTTAAAAATGGAATACGCTTTAATTAAAAAACAAAAAGCACAACGAACAAGATGTTTTAATTTATTTCGCTCCAAGTCAAAATTTAAGCAAAACATCAAAAGAGTTTTTAATGCGCATTAAGTCCGCTGTCGCATGGAGGAATGTAGGATTACCAAAACCGGCAAAAGCAAAACTTGGTAGCACTTGTTTCAAAAGAACACCCCCCCCCCCCCCCCTTGTAGAACTTGGAATGCTAGATGCGTTGGCGGCAACCCAACCAGCCTCTCCCAACTTGCCGTATACCATTTACCATTCTGCCTTACCCAATTTGCCGCATCCTAGCCTGCTGCTTTGTATGTGTTAGTGCGTGTGTATTTGTGTGTGTGGGGCAGGGAGAGAGAGAGAGAGAGAGAGAGAGAGAGAGAGAGAGAGAGAGAGAGAGAGAGAGAGAGAGAGAGAGAGAGAGAGAATTTTGGAACTTTGAACTTTGAACTTTATTACAGGAAAGATAGCATTATGTCGATCACTAAGTGGGGCACTGCCCTTTGCTCCCTGTTATCCGAAAGCCAACAACAATAGGATGAGCATCAGAAGTGAAGATAAATAGGGAAATGTTTTCTCTGCGCGCGCGCCAGCAAGCAGGATGTCTCAGAACTGAAGCGGTAATTTTATGATCTAATTATAGGCGATGGGTTTATGGGTCACGTGATGTGGGGGCGGAGCAAAACATTGGTTGATACTTACTGTGTTGACATTAGTTCATTGGCCCCGCCCCAACATGATGTGACTTACTAATCCATGGGCTATCATTGGTTCATGTTTTTGGCGCTAAACTATCTGACAGTAAAGTACTATTTTGATGTGACACGTTATTACTTGGTGCAAATACGCGCGGTGTTTAAAACCACTTGGCGGACAGAACTGTGCATTCCCACAATTCGACACTTACTACACCCATAACCACACCGTTGATCAATTGCTGAGAAATGGCGCAAATGACAGTTGGGGAAACATTCAGAAGTTGGAACGACCTTACCGAACGGCTGGCAGACTTTTCCAGAAAGAACGATTTGGTGTACGTGGTCAAATACAGTCGTGCTGTTCAACTTGCGAACAAGAATTCAAAACAGCCCTTTCCAGACGAACTGAAGTATGCATACGCAAAACTTGTGTGCAAGTACTCAGGAAAAGGACGACTCACAGGCCGAGGTGCGAATAGGAGCAATGGGTAAGCGGATTTATACTTATTTGCTATACTTCTTATGCTTCCTTGTCACAGATAGTAACTCGTATGAATGTTTAATTTTAATATTATTATTTATTTTTTATTTTTATTTAGTCAAGTTTTGACTAAATATTTTAACGTAGAGGGGGGAATCGAGACGAGGGTCGTGGTGTATGTTTGTGTGTGTGTGTCTGTCTGTCTGTCTGTCTGTGTGTGTAGAGCGATTTAGACTAAACTACTGGACCGATCTTTATGAAATACCCATACTTTTTTTTCATTTTTTCAATAAATGTCTTTGATGACGTCATATCCGGCTTTTCGTGAAAGTTGAGGCGGCACTGTCACGCTCTCATTTTTCAACCAAATTGGTTGAAATTTTGATCAAGTAATCTTCGACGAAGGCCTGGGTTTGGTATTGCATTTCAGCTTGGTGGCTTAAAAACTAATGAGTGAGTTTGGTCATTAAAAATCTGAACATTGTAAAAAAAGTTTTTTTTATATAAAACGATCCAAATTTACGTACATCTTATTCTTTATCATATTCTGATTCAAAAAATATATAAATATGTTATATTTGGATTAAAAACAAGCTCTGAAAAATTAAAAATATAAAAATTATTATCAAAATTAAATTGTCCAAATCAATTTTAAAAACACCTTCATCTTATTCCTTGTCGGTTCCTGATTCCAAAAACATATAGATGTGATATGTTTGGATTAAAAACACGCTCAGAAAGTTAAAACGAAGAGAGGTACAGAAAAGCGTGCTATCCTTCTCAGCGCAAGTGCTACTCCGCTCATCTTGTCAATTTCACTGCCTTTGCCGTGCGCGGTGGACTGACGATGCTACGAGTATACGGTCTTGCTGGGTTGCATTACGTTCAGTTTCATTCTGTGAGTTCGACAGCTACTTGACTAAATGTTGTATTTTCGCCTTACGCGACTTGTTACATTTAGTCAAGTTATTCCGATTGTGAAGAAAATGTAACAGCAGAATACATCGCGCGTCGTGAATCGCTGCGCCCCTCGTAGCGCCGCGCGTTGTAAATCGCAACGCTGCACAACGCGCCGCGCGCTGTGAATCCACATCGCTCTTTGTGTGTGTGTGTGTGTGTGTCTGTCTGTCTGTATGTCTGTCTCTCTGTCTCTCTCTGTCTCTGTCTGTCTCTCTCTCTCTCTCATCAGTTCATCAGTCTGCAAAGATTAAACATTTTCTAAATTTTGATGCACGCAGAACATTTTTTCAAGCGCATGTGCAGTCTGGAATAGACTATGCATCAACCCTTTGGGATTCTGCAAGTGATGCAGCTTTAAGACCCCTAAAATCTTTGCACAGACGCGGAGTAAAAGTTGTTCTGCTGAAAAACAGCACCCTCTCTAATCATGACTACAAAAAAGCTGAAATTCTTCCACTTTCATCCAGACTAGCGTTTAACAAGGCAAGGTTTATGCATAAAATAGTTCGTGGACATGTACCGGACTATTTAACTGAAAGAATATTATTAACTGAGACTTCATCAAGCCACACGAAGAAACTAAATGTTCCCCTCCCTAGAATTGACTTGTATAAAACTAGTCTAGCATACTCAGGTCCATTTCTGTGGAATGTTTTACCAGTTTCTCTCAGACAGCCACTTTCTGTTGCCAGTTTTAGAAGACATACTTTTTTTGTATATGCTTTCATCGTCGTGTGGCACTTAATGCCGCGATCAGGTACTGCTGTTTGATAAGTACATGAAGATCTACTAATATAATCATTTTTTTCTTCTTTTTTTTCTTTTTTTCCTCTTTGTCTGATTTAATAACCATGTTTTTATGTTTTTGTTTTGCTTCTTCTTCTGCTTCATTATTATGCACTGCTTAGTTAATTCCCTCTTGGGCGAGGGCTGGATGAAAAAAGATTTCTCTCTCTCTCTCTCTCTCTCTCTCTCTCTCTCTCTCTCTCTCTCTCTCTCTCTCTCTCTCTCTCTCTCTCTTCTCTCTCTCTCTCACGTTTTGCGTTGCTTGAAACAGTTTTCATTATACCTTTGACAATAAGTATGTCATGTTCGTTTGTATGTATATTTTTGTTTGTTTGTTTAGTCTGTAATCGTTTGCTTGTTTGTCGTTTGTTTTTATTACTTCTTTAATTGATATTCCAACATTTTAAAACGTATTATCATTCGGGCGAGGGCTGGATGTAAAAAAGCACCTGTTTGCTTATGCCATTACCCTCGTTAATAAAGAATTTGTCATTGTCATTGTCTCTCTCTCTCTCTCTGTCTGTCTCTCTCTCTAAAATAACGAAACCCTAGAAGAGTTCGGACCAACAAAATAAATTTGGCTTATATTTTGCCTGTGTGCATTAATAGGTAACATGCGCCTTGAGTCGCCTTGTGTGGTGAGATACGTGCGCGATATAAATCCTCGTAAATAAATAAATAAATGAACAAATAAATAAATAGTGTAAACACAAATAAATCAATTGGTCAGAATGTTGAATTGTTGCTTCGTTCCTTGTTAATTTTGCCCCGTTTCGTAAATATATTGTTTTGTACTTTCAGGTCAAAGAAAACAGAATGCCCAGCCTTCATTTTTGTATCTGCTGACCGCAAGAAAGGTTTGCTTTGGATCAAAAACATGATGAACAGTCACAACCATGAGTCCTCGAACAACAACGATGCAGAGGTACGCAACGTACTTCATGTGCATCCGACTAATACCTAAGTCATCATTTTGTTTTCATTGAATATGTTTTATGTGTTGTGTGATATATTAAATTTAGGACACTCGTCACATTCTAAGATCTTGAGCAGAGACCCTTTAATTTGTGTGACTGATAAAATGTTTCTTTATAGTGTTTACCGTATACTTGTAGCAAGAATGATCTCTCTCTCTCTCTCTCTCTCTCTCTCTCTCTCTCTTTCTCTCTTTCTCTGGGTCTCTCTCCCTCTCTCTCTCTCTCTCCCCCTCTCTCTCTCTCTCTCCCTCGCGCTCTTTATCTCTCCCTCGCCCCCCCTTCTCTCTCTCTCACTCTCCCCCCTCTCTCTCTCTGATGTGTGTGACTGATAAAATGTTTCTTTATAGTGTTTACCGTATAGCAAGAATGATCTCTCTCTCTCTCTGTCTCTCTCTCTCTCTTTCTCTTCCTCTCTCTCTCTTTCCTTTTCTCGCCCCCCTCTCTCTTTCTCCCCTCACTCTCTCCCTCCCTCTGTCACTCTATATCTCTCTCCCTCCCTTTCCTTTATGTGAATGCTGCAATACGTTGTGTTAAATATTGGTTGAAGTTGTTAAGAATGGACGTAAATAGATTGCCACATAAAGCATATAAAATGTTGCGTGAACTGGATGAAAGAGGTAAAAGAAACTGGGTGTCTAGCGTACGTTGTAAATTATGTCAGAATGGTTTTGGGTTTGTATGGATGAATCAAGGAGTGCAAGATGAGAACCGTTTTTTTTAAAGATTTCAGAGAAAGATTGATTGATTGTAGATGGCACGAATGGAATGTTCATGTTCAGAACAGTTATAGATTTGCGTTATATAGGACATTTTGCACCGTGCACGAAGTAAAACCTTTTTTATTATTGAACATGGATAGGCATTTGACAATTAATATGGCAAGATTCCGAGGTGGAATAACAGAACTATTTGTGCACGTTAATCGATATAAGAGATACGATGCAGATAATGTTGTTATGCCCGTTGTGCAGGGAACGTAAGGAAGATGAGTTTCATTTTGTGCTTTGTTGCCCCGCACTTCGTGATTTGCGATGCTAGTTTATTTTTGCTAAGTTTTGTAGAAACCCAAGTTTACACAAGTTTTCTATGCTTATGGCATCTGTGAATGAAGGTATTGTTCGAAAGTTGTCAGTTTATGTGTACAAAGCATTTCGACTACGTAGTGTTGTTATGTCTTAGTTCATGTAAGCCTACGATATATTTTATTTGAAATGTAATGTCTTAGTTCGTGTATGATTTATTTCATTTGTGTGCAAATGTCATTATGTCATAGTATATATGTTCACCCCCCTCACAAGGGGCTATGGCCTAAATGAGTAAACAATCCAATCCAATCCAATCCAATCTCTCTCTCTCTCTCTCTCTCTCTCTCTCTCTCTCTCTCACTCTCTCTCTCTCTTTATCTCTCCCTCCTTCGCCCCCCCTTCTCTCTCTCTCTCTCTCTCTCTCTCTCTCTCCCTCGCGCTCTTTATCTCTCCCTCCCTCGCCCCCCCTTCTCTCTCACTCTCTCTCTCTCTATCCCTCTCTTTCTCTCAAGGGCACATTGTAAGATTAAGCCTATGGCCTAAAATGTCTACCCTTTATGTGAATAAAATGTTCTAAGTCTAAGTCTCTCTCTCTCTCTCTCTCGTGTGTGACTGATAAAATGTTTCTTTATAGTGTTTACCGTATAGCAAGAATGAGCTCTCTCTCCTCTCTCTCTCTCTCTCTCTCCTTTCCTCGCCCCCCCCCCCCCCCTCTCTCTCTCTCCCCTCACTCTCTCCCTCTGTATCTCTCTCCCTCTCTCCCCCTGTCTCTCTCCCTCTGTTTCTATCCCTCTCTCTCTCTCTCTTCTCTCTCTGTCTCTGTGTCTCTCTCTCTCTCTCTCCCTCTCTCTCTCTCTCTCTCTCTCTCTCTCTCTCTGGGTCTCTGTCGGTCTCTCTCTTTATTTCTCTCTCTGACTGAAATATTAACCACACCTCATTTCAGCGTTTTGTGTAATTTTATAACCAAGAGGTGGATGGTATGATTCCATGTAAAAGCCTGGCGCGGCCACATCTCAAACGTTGAGCCGAACTGATTACATTGGAATGAGTGTGCCTTTACAGTGAAGGCGATGTGGGTATGTGACTGTATATATAATTTGTCTGTTTATTTCAGGTCCAGTTAAAAATCAGCGGAGTTTTAACAGAAATTCAGCTGTCCTGCTACAACGTCCACGACGAAGAACTTGAGAGACGTCACTCCGCTTTGGCAAAGCTGCTGGAAGGCTGGCAAAACACAACTTCCCTTGGTATGAACCACGCAGGTACTGTTTGTTTCTGGTACAGTTTTGTGCTATTGTATACGAAATGTATGAGAAACACAATGCAATTAATGTTACTCAGTGGATTTAAAACTTAAATGAACACATTTTCTAAGGTTCCGAACTCAAATGCAACCAAGTGTCCGGATTCCATGCAAGCTTTTGAAGTTCATGTGCAGGATCCTTGTAGGGTCTCTCTGCACCTTGAAGTGAGAAGTACAGTGACTTTAAACCATGGCGTGGGAGTTTAATTGGCTAACTCCAAGACTGTTCAAAAGTTCAGTCAGCGAGTAACCTTGCTGAGGCTTTGGCAATGTGCTGTACTTTCAATATAAAGGAATGGCCCATACGTTGTTTTGAGTTTTTCGGAGTTGTGCAGTTACACAAAGAATTGTCTAAACCAAGAGTGCGAGTAATTCAAATAGATGTCATGACGATGAAAGGCACTTGGGCAATATATTGTGTGGTTTTTGTCATAACACACGAGGCGTTTAAGTAACAATGCCAATCATTTTCTGTTGTGCAGGTCCAGTGTCACTTTCACCTAAAAATATCGCAGACACTGATGAGCCTGATTTGGGGTAGGTGAACACAAGATGCCAGTTTACAAACTTCTGTTATCAAATTAAACGATAGTTCCTTTCAAAAAATGTCGTAGTGCAATATTAAATCTGTTTGTAAGCTCACTGCTAATGAGGTAGTGGATCCAGAATGTTGCTTTCCAAAAAGCAGTTCATATTGAATACATTAAGACGAGTCATAATTTTAAGAATTCATGTAACGTTTCGGTCTCGTCATTTTCGTTTGTACTGTAGGGTTTTGTAGCCTAGCTGTGTCGTTTATCTTTTGTAGGAAAAAAGTGGAAAAAACAGACTTTATGTTTTTCTATATGACAAACGGGGTGAAAGTGTTTAAGTCGGACCGCATTCACGGAATTTCTGAATTGACGGGAATTCGGCAAGACTTTTGCCCATTTCGCGTAATCCGAAAAAAAGGCAGCCAGGATTGAGGGTTTTGCCAGGATGTGCAAGGATACGTCTAAAACAAGCCTATTTTGCCAATCCGTAATCTTCTGTATTTTGTGTGTGTGGTGCTTTAGCTCCTTGTTATGGTTTGCGGAGCGACTCGGACACAGATTGATAACGGACTCTCATGCTCGAGAAACTGTCTCACTACGCGAAGTAACAATGTGCCGAGTGAGCTCAGGTAGCAGAGCACTTGACTCAAAACCCGAATCAATAAAATCAATCATTTTAAAGAACATTTGTTTTTAGGAACAGCCCAATGGGCGCTTGTAACCCCGCGCGTCGATTGCCGGTAATAGCTCTTAATGAACTCGGCCTGGCACGCAATATACCTCTTGCAGTAGAATTGGAATGTTACGATTAACCAGGAAATTCATTTATCTAAATTGTTCACCTGTTGTATCAAAATTAAATCATATAATTGTCATGTGCATGGCAGGTTGACGTTGCCAGACGAAAAACTGGCAGCACGTGTCAAACAACTGAAATCGGAACTGTTTGCCATATTTGACGGGACCAAAGAAAGTGACCGTCATAAGCTGTACTGCCGAGGTGGAGTATCCCGACGTGAGTTTCACTTCATTGCTGCCTTATTCAATAATGGTCTCCCCACCCAACACGGTCTTTAATTAAAAAAAGCTAATCGTGTTTATTACTTTTGTAGTTACAATGACATGGTACTATTTACTGTAATCCAGTACTTACACAAAATTATTCACACACTAACATCTTGCTTAGTTGGTGACAAAACGTAATGATTATCAATCAATAGGAGAAATTATGTATAACGCCATCTCAATCGAAGGATGCACGTGTCAACTTTACTAAGGGTAAAAAACAGGTGGGGTTCAGACCCTTTTTGATAGGTGCCACTAAAGGAAAGATCTTTATTCTTTAACCTCGTACTATACGGGTTTTTTCGGTGTATTTTGGGAGTACCCTCAGTATAGCGGTGGTCACGTAGCCCATGTAAAGAAATCGTTGATCCAAGATGTTTGCCAGATAGTGAAGTGAAATGCCTTTGATGGCACCAGAAGTTTAAATGAAAGACCACGGGTATTTGTTTTTATGTTGGTCCAGAAATTCAGTATAAATGTGTCATTAAAGTAATTCGCTGCACCTGGCACTGAACACACTATTGGCAAAGATCTACATAGGAGCCTCGGGGTGCGGCAGTCTGTTCCGCTCATAAGAGAGTGAGGTATTTTTTTATAAACAATTTCTGAAACTGTTTATTACAGGATCGTTGGATGGATATGGAGGACTTGGCTACCTTCAAGAAGGCCAGGAAGACCTTGTGATGGATATTCTCTTATCTCTATTCTCCAAGCACGGAACATTGTCTTTGAACGTACGTAAGAGTGGTTTACTGATTTAGTTTTGATGGCCTTCATACAGTAGCATAACATGTACACACATTGTGTCACGAAAGTAGCAGCCCGTTTTACAAGAAATGGTTAGGAAAATGTTGATGTATTCGTATGTATTTCATCGCATTATTGGAAATAATGTTTTTGGCATTGAAACTCCTGATGGAACTTGTGACTATTTGCAAGCTTTGGCGTCAATACTTTCGGCGTTTATTGTTGATTAATTTGTTTTTTTAGGGGTACAGTTTTACTGCCTTGTTTTTCTAAAACCGCAGCTTCAGGCTTAAAGACAAAAAACGTAACAATACTTTCTTATGCGATGTTACATTCACGCTTCTGAGATTTATTATTTGTACTATAAGTGTGTGTCTGTCTGTCTAATTAAAAGACCACTGGATCGACGTACTAGTATATGTAACATTTTGTTTTGTTAAACATAAACGTTTTATTAACATACAATTCTTGTTTTTGATCCCGTACGATGTACAGTTCAGAGAGTTCGTTGTCGTAACAGAGGCATCGGAATCTCCTATTATTAACACAAAGAAGATGAACAATTAACGATTTTTTTCTTTTAATGTGGAGTGCTCACCCATTTGCAAACGGAGTGTTTCGCTTTCATTGAAATCCGCTTGTAATGCCTAATTATTTTCTCTCGGGGTTATCAAATACTGTTGAAAATGGGTAACACTGTGGTACTTTTGTTGTGTCTGTTTTAGATGGCTGACTACTTGATGAGGGTACTGCTGCCGGAGGTTGTTGACAAAATATTTGTCAGCCAGTCATGAAAGAAACATTAGATATTGTAAACATTTGTTACAATGTGTTTTGGTGATTTTGGTTAGATGTGTGTTTTAGATTATGTTTTTCCTGATCAAACTTGCTGCTATTGAACTTTTTGTTCAATAAAAACGCCAATGAAGTATATACAAAGTATACATTAAATGCAATCGTTTTCGAATCATCAGTGATCGGTCATCATCGAACCAAAAGCAATTTCAATGTTCAAACAAATAAACAAATATAAAACATCAGGGTAGCATAGTGAACGCGGTGTTAACCTGCATATTTCGAGCTTTTGGAATGATATGAGAACAGGTCAATGCCTTTTTTAGTCTTATGTTTTAAAGTTTTGTTGTTGATCTACATGTATTAACCATTCAAGAACTTTGATTGAACAACAGTTTAAGATATTGCCATCAACACAATATTCAATGAACAGCTATTTATGCGTTTAGTTATCAGTTTGATGGTATATGTATGTGTTGTTTATAATGATGTAACAGAGAATTAAAGCTTTGTCATGAATGATCCGGAATGCACCACCTCTATTATTGTCACTATGGCCATGTTACTGCTCACTACATCTATCGTCACGCTCATAAGAAAAAATACCTATCTCAGTGTTAGACATGTCTGTGGTGAAACTACAGGGGGAGCTACTGGAAGGGTATATATCATGTGTAAGAGAGTACACAGTCTTAGACCATCGGAACCATTGCCACGGTAACGTAAGCAAAACTGCCGAACACTTTTTCTTTATGATGCAGAACAAATTGTTTTGAAAATGTACGGAATGCAGAATCTCTTTATGGGTTGATTTGCAGTTTTGCCGACTGAAAATGTTGCGGTCACCTTTTTATTTCACGTTATGCTGTGGTAACAGCCGAAGATGGGCAGTTCGCAAATTAAAATGAGATAAGCAGATTGTTCAGAAACCAAAGACGTTCCAGAACATAAAAAATGACAGAGGCAATTACCGTATGAGCGTGACGCTATGTTCGTCTGCGTGTGACTGTCTCTCTCTCTCTCGCTCCCTCCCTCCTTACCTCTCTCTCTTCCTCCCTCCTTTGCTCCCTCTCTCTCTCTCCCTCCGTACCTCTCTCTCCCTCCCTCCCTCCTTTGCTCCCTCTCTCTCTCCCTCCCTCCTTACCTCTCTCTCCCTCCCTCCTTTGCTCCCTCTCTCTCTCCCTTCCTACGTACCTCTCTCTCTCCCTCCCTCCTTTGCCCCCTCTCCCTCTCTCCTCTCCCCTCCTTTGCTCCCTTTATCTCTCTCTCACTCTCTTTCTCCGTCCCTCTCTCCCTCCCTCCCTCCTTTGCTCCCTCTCTCTCTCTCCCTCCTTCCTTACCTCTCTCTCTCCCTCCCTCCTTTGCTCCCTCTCTCTCTCCCTTCCTACGTACCTCTCTCTCTCCCTCCCTCCTTTGCTCCCTCTCTCTCTCCCCCCTTACCTCTCTCTCTCCATCCCTCCTTTGCTCCCTCTCTCTTTCTCCCTCCCTCCGTATATCTCTCTCTCCCTCCCTCCTTTGCTCCCTCTCTTTCTCTCACCCTCCTTACCTATCTATCTCCCTCCCTCCTTTGCTCCCTCTCTCTCTCTCCCTCCTTTGCTCCCTCTCTCTCTCCCTCCATACCTCTCTCTCTCCCTCCCTCCTTTGCTCCCTCTATCTCTCTCTCTCACTCTCTTTCTCCGTACCTCTCTCTCTCCCTCCCTTCATCCGTACCTCTCTCTCTCCCTCCCTCCTTTGCTCCCCCTCTCTCTCTCCTTTCCTCCATACCTCTCTCTCTCCCTCCCTCCTTTGCTCCCTCTATCTCTCTCTCACTCTCTTTCTCCGTACCTCTCTCTCCCTCCCTTCATCCGTACCTTTCTCTCTCCCTCCCTTCCTCCGTACCTCTCTCTCTCCCTCCCTCCTTTGCTCCCTCTCTCTCTCCCTCCTTACCTCTCTCTCCCCCTCCCTCCTTTGCTCCCTCTCTCTTTCTCCCTCCCTCCGTATCTCTCTTTCCCTCCCTCCTTTGCTCCCTCTCTCTTTCTCCCTCCCTCCGTATCTCTCTCTCCCTCCCTCCTTTGCTCCCTCTCTCTCTCTCACCCTCCTTACCTATCTCTCTCCCTCCCCCCTTTGCTCCCTCTCTCTCTCTCTCTCCCTCCCTCCGTACCTGTCTTTCTCACTCCCTCCTGTGCTCCCTCTCTCTCCCTCCCTCCTTTGCTCCCTCTCTCTCTCTCCCTCCCTTCCTCCGTACCTCTCTCTCCCTCCTTCCTTTGCTCCCTCTCTCTCTCCCTCCTTACCTCTCTCTCTGCCTCCCTCCTTTGCTCCCTCTCTCTTTCTCCCTTCCTCCATACCTCTCTCTCTCTCTCCCTCCCTCTTTTGCTCCATCTCTCTCTCTCCCTTCCTCCGTACCTCTCTCTCTCTCCCTCCCTCTTTTGCTCCCTCTCTCTCTCCCTTCCTCCGTACCTCTCTCTCTCCCTCCCTCTTTTGCTCCCTCTCTCTCTCTCTCACTCCCTCCTTACCTATCTCTCTCCCTCCCTCCTTTGCTCCCTCTCTCTCTCTCCCTCCCTCCGTACCTCTCTCTCTCTCCCTCCCTCATTTGCTCCCTCCCTCCTTTGCTCCCTCTCTCTCTCTTCCTCCCTCCGTACCTCTCTCTCTTCCTCCCTCCTTTGCTCTCTCTCTCTCTCTCTCTCTCTCTCTCTCTCCCTCCCTCCCTCCTTACCCCTCTATCTTCCTCCCTCTTTTGCTCTCTCTCTCTCTCTCTCCCTCCGTACCTCTCTCTCCCTTCCTCTCTCCTTTGCTCTCTCTCTCCCTCCCTCCTTTGCTCCCCCTCTCTCTCTCCCTACCTCCGTACCTCTCTCTCTCCCTCCCTCCTTTTCCCCCTCTCTCTCCCTTTCTTCCTCCGTACCTCTCTCTCAATATATATCACGACTTCCCCGCCCCCTTTATTCCATCCCTTCCTACCGCCAACAATCTACTTTTCTCTACCTCCCTCTTACCCTCTCTCTCCCTCCCCTCTGTCTCTCCATCTCACTCTCTATACCCCTCCCCCTCTCTCTTTCTTCCTCCCACTCTCTTCCTCCCTTCCTATCTCCACCTCTCTCACTCCCTTCCTCCCTCCCACTATTTCTTTCCATCCTTCCTTCCCCTCTCTACTCTCTCATTTTCCCTCCTCTCTTCCTCCCTCCATATCTCACTCTCTCCCCCCTCTCATTCCTTCCACCCCACTATTTCTTTCCCTCCCTTCCTCTCTCCCTCCCTTCCACACTCCCTATCTCTTTCTTCTTCTTTTCCTCCCTCAATCCCACCAAATCTCTTCCCCCCTCTCTCTCTCTCTCCCTCCCTTCTTTTCTCCTTCTCTCTCCATCCCTTTCACTCAGTCCATTCCTATATATCTCTCTTCCTCCCCATTTATCTCCCTTCCTCCGTACATCTCTCTTTATCTTGGTAGTATTATGACATTTATTATTGAAAGTAACAAGAAAGCACCTACGCGGTTCATACTTCGCAATAAGTCAAGTCAAGTCAATACTTATTTCAAAAAACCCCTAGGGTTACATGAATAAAATAAATAAAAATTGCAATAAACACGACAAAAAAGATGTAATAATGAGACACAACACTTCGAATTAACCGAAAATAAATCTCATAACAAAATAATTGTAATCATTTTTTTTTTTTTTACAGGAATGTATATGTTTCTGTGTTTGTTTTTGTTTTAATACAAAACAACAAAAAAAACCGTGATCAAATAATCAGAACTCTTTCAAAATACTCTTAATAAAATATATTAAATGCAATAACTTTTTTTTTTTTTTTAAATTCAAATACATGTTTAAGTTTGACTGCATTTGAATAGAAACTGAATTTTGATGAAAGCAGTTACTGTAAAGTCATTTGAAGTCACATGATAAAAATCACATGGTTTAGTTGAGCAGACCAAAAAGTGCAGAGCTAAAATGTGTGTATGAATCTGTGTGAAAATCCAGTCCGTTTGTCCACAGGGATGCTAGGAAGCAGTCAAATGGGGTCGCTCAATCTGCTCAAATCCAGTCAAATGGGGTCGCACGGGCCGACAAATGGGGACGTCCCCGTTTGTCGGAAGCGTCCCCATTTGACTGCTCTCCAGTGACAATCGTCCCCATTTGTCGGTAAAACCACCTACACACACACACACACACACAATCTGCAAACACCAAGTCAAACACACACAGAGTTTATTATTTTTAACATAGACCCTCCAAGAGGGTTAGGGCCTACCTTTTCTTGTACCAACTTCTTGAGGTAGTTGTTCTCTTCCCGCAGCTTCATGACCTCTCTGCAGCAGATACAGCAAAATCAAACAAATGCTTTTTTGCAGTAATACTGTAGTTTAAACAGACTATTCCTGCAGCTAGGGGGCGTTTTCTTTTTGCGAAATAGTGGGTACAGTGTCTATCGGGACAAGAAAGTTGCAACTATCTAAACAGTTTTAAGGCGCTGGAAGTTTCAACTTTTTTTTATTTGGATAGACACTGATCATTAATTACTAAGACTCACTGATTACTCAGGCGTCAAAAAAGTCTGCGTCAATGACTGAAGACTGAAGCCTGAGACCAACAATGTACTGCAGTGGAACCCCCCTTTTAAGACCTCCAAAAATCTGATAAAAACAGGTCTTAAAAATGTGGGAGTAAATTTACAAAGGCTATAAAAGGAAAGTCTAAGAAAAGAGGGTTTTAAAAGCGAGGAAGTCTTACGGTAAAGAAACCCCATGGAAATTAACCAACAATTGTTGATAGGTGTGTTTTGGGTTTTAACACTATGACACACTTTGATCTATGTTCTTTCGGTTGAGCATAACCAAAATGTGAATTGTTGGCAAAAAAGGCACTTTTTTAAAACTTGTTGTTGTACTGGTTGCGATTGAATCATTTCTGGACTCATTTTATATTCATTATTTTCAAATCGCCATAACTTTTGTTTAAAACTACTTTGGAAGATGTTTCAAGCACAACAATGTAGATCTACATACGCTGATTGTGTTCGCCTGCCGTCGCCCGAAAGTGTGTAACCTTGTTTTTGATTAGCTGATGTGTGAAAGGGTATGAAGCCTCACTTGCCAAACAGAGCGTGTCTTATATAGTACATTTGCGGGCTGAATCTAAATATGCCATGTGCATAACTTGTACAGTTTTAGATCTGAAGGTATGAGTAGGTCTAAAAAGTGTTCACGGCGTAAAGTTTGCGGATGGCTATGTTTACTCTCGGAAGACACAACACAGATTTCTCGAGAATCCACATGCCGCCACCTCCACACGAAAAGTTGACAAAATCACAAGAAGAAAATAACAAAACACAAACAGTTGATGTTGCTAGTTTTGAGCAAGCTGATGACGAGGTGATAAGGATCTGAGACACGTCACAGTGTTGTGCGATGACGATATGCTATCTGTCACTGAAAATTCACCACCGATAACTTACGTTCAACTTCAAGCGCGATTTTCTCAGAATCACGTTTTTCGCAGCATGCGTTGCGGTTACATGGACATTTTCAAAACTATTCAACCGATTGTCATAAAATTTGGCATGATGTTTGTTCATGTAATTGTTTTACATTTTGTTCCTCTGAATAAGAATTCTGAAGAAAGTTGTCATTTTTGTTACGGTTTTTCTATTTGGTACTTGTTTGGGCTGGTCAAAAACAACCTTTTTGTGCATTTGTCAAAAAACTGGAGGAACAAAACGCAGAGGAGTCATTTTTTGACACTTCAGCCAAATATGGTGACAATCGGAGAAATGATTTTGATCACATGTGTGTAACGCTACTCCGACCATTGTCCTAAAAATCTGATGTTATGAAACTGTTTTTGCAGATATCATAACGAAATTTGCACACTGCATTCCTTAATAATTCAAGCATGTACCGTGCAAGTTTTGTGCAAAACGGTTTGTATTCTAGTGTGTAGCGCGAACACAAACAAGAAGGGCAAAGCCCATACGACTCACATGCTTGACCTTTACATGACCTTGACCTTCAGCTAAACCTAGCAATGACATTATACACTAAGAACTGCTTTACACATTTTTCCTACCAAAATACATGTGACCTTGACCCAAGGTCAAGGTCATCCAAGGTCATGCAACACAAAGCTGTTAATTCAAGACATAGGAAGTACAATGGTGCTTATTGGCTCTTTCTACCATGAGATATGGTCACTTTTAGTGGTTCACTACCTTATTTTGGTCACATTTCATAAAGGTCAAAGTGACCTTGACCTTGATCATATGTGACCAAATATGTCTCATGATGAAAGCATAACATGTGCCCCACATAATTTTTAAGTTTGAAACAGTTATCTTCCATAGTTCAGGGTCAAGGTCACTTCAAAATATGTATACAATCCAACTTTGAAGAGCTCCTGTGACCTTGACCTTGAAGCAAGGTAAACCAAACTGGTATCAAAAGATGGGGTTTACTTTGCCCTATATATCATATATAGGTGAGGTACTGTATTCAATCTCAAAAACTTCAGAGAAAATGGGAAAAATGGGAAAAATAGCTGTTTTTTAGACAACATTTATGGCCCCTGCGACCTTGACCTTGAAGCAAGGTCAAGATGCTATGTATGTTTTTTGGGGCCTTGTCATCATACACCATCTTGCCAAATTTGGTACTGATAGACTGAATAGTGTCCAAGAAATATCCAACGTTAAAGTTTTCCGGACGGACGGACGGGGGGGACGGACGGACGGGGGGGACGGACGGACGGACGGACGACTCGGGTGAGTACATAGACTCACTTTTGCTTCGCATGTGAGTAAAAAAAACCCGCAATTTTGCGCAAAATCCATGGGGTTTCCTTACCTTAAATTGGGGGGGGGGGGGGGGGGGTTCTTAAAAGGGGGGTTCCACTATACTATGTACTGAACTACTGCAAAGTCTGCACACATAACCATGCAAAAACCAACAGCTGCAGCCTTTAGCTAGCTTGATCATCTATATTGCCTTACGGACTAAACAAGAAGAATTAACATGCATGAGGAAGAAACTTATAATGGACACATGCAAAAGTAGGAAGAGAAGATGAAAAGAAGAAGGATACCGTAATCGTCTGTCAATCATCAAACACTGATTACACCCACAGACAGACAATATGTACACTCCTGCTTCCACATGTAAAACAAAAAATTAAACGCAGACAACACATTGGCACACAAGGAGTTGAAGGACTGCATGAGTCTACAAATGAGGAAAGAAAATCACCTCTCATAGGCTTGTGCAGAAGAAATCATCTTCTTGGCATCTATAAGCATCTTGTTCTGCTCTTGCAGCTGTGACACAAAACATTTTGCAGTGAAATTAGAATATCGCAGATCATCCACACAATTCACACGATTCTAAAGGGTCACCCGAAAAGTGCTGTACCTGTGCAAATCTTAACAACTGCAATAAAAATTAATGGAAACTAGAATCTGCAGCTTAATGAAAGTCTAGGTTGGTTTTGTTTCTCCTATCTAGTTTCTCTTTGTCTGTCTTCTAATATAAACTCTGCAAAAAATATTATTGCGACACTTAAATTTGTTGTCCCCAATCTAAAAAACCAAACCAAACCCGCAAAAACCTTATTCACATTTTCCATGCCTTTAATCATAAACACATTTAGCGTGGCTGCATGTTTGGCACACTTTTTAGACAGATAATTTCCTTCACAGGGGTCACGGCCACTCAAATGAGGGTACCCCCCAAATCGACCCGACAAAACCGTAATCAAGGTATACCAACCAAAAGTCAGCAAAAAAACAGGAAAGGCAAAATTCACCAACTTCATTTTGCAATAAAGTTTTAACAACTCTTAAATTTATTATTAATTATTATTGATTAATTATCTACCCAGAACATTTGGGGTTTTTTGCATGGCTATCTTGTGTATTTCTTGTGCATTGCCATTCATTAATCAAGGTATACCAACCAAAAGTCAGCAAAAAAACAGGAAAGGCAAAATTCACCAACTTCATTTTGCAATAAAGTTTTAACAACTCTTAAATTTATTATTAATTATTATTGATTAATTATCTACCCAGAACATTTGGGTTTTTTTGCATGGCTATCTTGTGTATTTCTTGTGCATTGCCATTCATATATTGACGCAGATATCAATTGCAAAAATGGTCGAAAACATGGATTCAATTTTCAAGATTTACTTGACAAACGTTCAGAAATGTTACAAAAAATATTAAAGGATGTAGAGTTACCTTGTTTTTGATGTGGGTGATAAACCTTCGCCTGTGGTTCTTTTGAAAATCCAACACCTGGAAAAGCAAAATAAAATGTGAAAAAGATATATTGTGACACTTCTTTCTACCCAGACAAAAACATTTATATTTCTGTGGCAAAATTAAGCAACTTTTCAACACGAACATACAGGAAGAAAGTCCAATCAGTTACTGCAACATCTTCCCAGCTAGGTAATTTTGTTTCTCTTATGCATTACTTCTTGTGTTACATCATTCTGACTGATGATGTAAACAGTGCTAATATAGTGGTCAAAGTCAGGCAGTGCAGGTGAAGCACTAGACAATGTGATATTGCATTAAATTGGTATAAAAAAAACAATACAGCAGCAAAAAGGTTACAGAATACCTGCATGCACTTTTTCATTGCCTTGTTGAGCTGCTCAACAGGGTCTTGGAAATACACCTCCACATCAGGTTTTACCTGAAAAACAAAATGCCAGAAATAAAGAAACCAACAACATGGAAAACTGCAACAGATTTAAATGTTTATCAATCAATCAATATGAGGCTTATATCGCGCGTATTCCGTGGGTACAGTTCTAAGCGCAGGGATTTATTTTTTTAATTTATTTTTAAATTATTTAATTTTTTAATTTTTATTTTATGCAATTTATATCGCGCACATATTCAAGGCGCAGGGATTTATTTATACCGTGTGAGATGGAATTTTTTTACACAATACATCACGCATTCACATCGGCCAGCAGATCGCAGCCATTTCGGCGCATATCCTACTTTTCACGGCCTATTATTCCAAGTCACACGGGTATTTTGGTGGACATTTTTATCTATGCCAATACAATTTTGCCAGGAAAGACCCTTTTGTCAATCGTGGGATCTTTAACGTGCACACCCCAATGTAGTGTACACGAAGGGACCTCGGTTTTTCGTCTCATCCGAAAGACTAGCACTTGAACCCACCACCTAGGTTAGGAAAGGGGGGAGAAAATTGCTAACGCCCTGACCCAGGGTCGAACTCGCAACCTCTTGCTTCCGAGCGCAAGTGCGTTACCACTCGGCCACCCAGTCCTTTATAGCCTTTGCAACGGAAAGCCAGTTGTCACACGGGTATTTTGGTGGACATTTTTATCTATGCCAATACAATTTTGCCAGGAAAGACCCTTTTGTCAATCGTGGGATCTTTAACGTGCACACCCCAATGTAGTGTACACGAAGGGACCTCGGGCGGGGATATAGCTCAGTTGGTAGCGCGCTGGATTTGTATTCAGTTGGCCGCTGTCAGCGCGAGTTCGATCCCAGGTTCGGCGGAAATTTATTTCACAGAGTCAACTTTGTGTGCAGACTCTCTTCGGTGTCCGAACCACCCCCCGTGTATACTACATTGGGTGTGCACGTTAAAGATCCCACGATTGACAAAAGGGTCTTTCCTGGCAAAATTGCTTAGGCACAATTAATAATTGTCTACCATACCCGTGTGACTTGGAATAAGGCCATGAAAGGTAAATATGCGCCGACATGGCTGCAATCTACTGGCCGTATAAAATTTCACCTCACACGGCATCACTGCACAGCGCCTAGAACTGTACCCACGGAATATGCGCGATATAAGCCTCATTGATTGATTGAGTTGTGTTTTTCAAGAATCCTACCAGCAGGTACTTAAGTGTAACTTAATTAACATATTATGCATCATTTGTTTTAGTTTTGATTCTGAAGTACCCCCCCCCCCCCTCCCCCCAAAAATTGAGAATCAATAATTCTATAACACATGAAGTCATTTCCTTCTTATACAGGAACCAATGGTACGTATGATGAAAGTATAGTTTTGGGACCAACCAAAAGCGTCCCTGCATTGCAGGTGGCCTTTCCTAACAATTACATTTTGGTTAGATATGATAGAAAAAGGGAAAACAAAAGCCAGCCTTTCATTGGAAGTGTCCTCTCAATGGAGGAGTAATATATGACGTTGCAGCTACCACTGTGTATCCTGCTGGGTCCTTGGCTTAAATTTATAGCTCTAAGTCTAACTGCATGGATGTTAGAATACCTATCTGTGCCACATGTCATTACTTCACAATATAATTAGCAGATAAAAGGTCATCACAGCTGTGTGGCAAGACCTCCATAAAAAAAACATCAACAACAAAACTGAAGCACAAACACATAATGTTAAACGCATTGTAATCTAGAGATTACTATTCATCTGACAAATGCAAACAATAAACAGCAAACAAAAATTCAAAATTGCAATGAACAAAGCACTACAACAAAACAAAAGTCAACATCATGCACATCTTATGAAAGTTAACACCAATTCTTACATTCCCTGCCAGCTGCATAGTTGAACATTTGCTTGCACACATTCTGCAGCTATCTTTTGTAGCTGTGTTGGACATAAAAGCAAACTGTCGTCAGTTTTTGCAATCTCACTAACATCTCTCGCGAATGACATTGCTGATTGCTGATCAAGTCACTGGATTTCAATGAATACCAATTCATTAAACAGCAATTAAGTGCCAACACTGATAAGGTGTAAACAAAATTCTTTTTAGAGTCTTTGGTAAGTACCCCAACCGACCAAATTTTTTTTCTTTGACCAAAGAGCTTTGTGTGTGTATTAACCAAAAAATCGCAAACATTTATATTTAATTTTTTAATGTTAATGAACAAACTTATTATATAACTTTTAAGCTTCCACACTGAAATACAATCTCATATTCCGAACATGATTCAAAGATTGCATGCTTTTGCATAAAGCTGAAAACCTGCGGATTTAGTTTTTATTTCCGGTGAATATATATATGTTCTGCGCGAAGTTAGAATCCGGTTCCATTCTAGAATGGACCGGGTCCAAGTTGGAATTCTGACCCTGCGCAAGTACAGGGGTGCCATTCTAGAATGGTACCCTTGTTGCTGGTCCATTCATCGCGAGAGTGAATAAAGGGGGCCGTAATGTTTGTAGGTAAGACAGAGTTGTCTTCCCTTGAATTATCTCCACCTGCACCTTCCCTTTGATAAAATGGGGCTGATTTGTCTACCCCTGAAAAAAAATCCTTTGGCGATCTTGCGATGTCATGTCATGTCAAGAAAGTTGACACTCCTGAGTACGCAATAAACAAAGGCAGACCATAGCAAGGGGGACTACCAGGGCGGTAATGTTTGCAGGGCAGTTGTTTTTGTGATGAGAGCCGGTTGCGGCCGCTTGCAATGTCAGCGCTGTCTCCCTCTCGGAAATGTCCGGTTTTTTGACAATTTTTTTGACAGACAGACAGACAGACGGTCAGACCGACTAACCGACAGACAGACCAACAGAAGGACAGAGTGAGTTATAGAGCTGTTGTCACAGGTTTAAAAAAAAGTTGACATTAACAAAAACAGAAATCAACAACAACTTTTGTCTGGTTTTATAATATTATGGGAAAACATTGAAAGCAATTCATAGTAGTAGTACTACCACAACAAATACTCTCAAAGGGGAATTCCATGCCTAAAAGTTTGACAGTTTTTATTTAATCTATCAGAATCCCTACCTTCCAAACTGTGATATGCCCACGTTTCAAACTCCTACAACCCTGCATTACTACTACACAAAAGAACAAAGTTCCAAGAATTATATCCTGGTGCACATTTATTTGTAGAGGAAGTACCAATCATTCAAGAGAGTTCACTTGATTTACAAATGGATTGGAGGTCTGTCATTTCCAAGCAACTGAATTGTAGCTTAAAATCAGTGAATACCCTTTATTTCTGACCAAGCCTCATTGCAATGACAGTCAATTAATTTTTCTCTCCAAAATCACAACATTATACCATGTCATACGTTCAAATAACCTCTAATTGTCCTTGAAAAAAATACAGGCTCCTGACGTTCTCAGTGCCCAGTGACGGCAGAGATTGACGAATTGCAATTCAACCGTGTAGCAAGATGACACCACTTGAGCCAGAGGTCAACTAATGATTAGTAATGACATTCCAATTCACAGCATCTTGATTGACAAGCTTGATTTTCCGTAATAACTGTGGAAAGTCAGAATTTTCAAAAATTTTCCCTGAAAAGCATAAATACTCGAAGCTCAGCGTTCACAAATGAATCAAATGAAAGAATGAAATCGATGATTAGATGCCACAAGACCTTATGTCGAAATACAAACGCCAGTTATGGGATGATATGTCATTTTGGAGAAAACAGAGACGATTTTCTACAGAAACTAGCCTCGCCTTTGCCGATTTTCGTGGGGCCAACCGCAGCCAATTGCTTTCGTTGTGGTCGGCGCTCATAACGAGGGGTTTGCTATGGCTGCGAGTCTTGTGGTCAAAGCAGCACCGTTCTTAAGAGGCGCATGCCTGATAGAACGTTAAAGCTAGTTTAAAAAAAAAAAAAAAAAAAAAAAAGCCTTTCCCTCGCTCAAACTACACAGTCATATTATATATCGATACAAAGCTAAAGACTTTATCTTCACAATTCAGAAGACCAACTTCATGTATATGAATAAGATTAAAAGTTACAAGCGAGATCGGCAAAACACTGTCAGTCCGGAAATTTCCGTTCGTAGCGATCAGTGCTGAGTGTCTCTCAAAATCGTAATCACTTTCAGAACATCACAATCCCAATTCACGATGTCTTTGAGTAAAGTGTAAAAAACCCGGAAAAAAACCCAACCAAACACACAAAAAACAAAAACAAACAGAAAATCCACATTTGTGGCTTTGGCTGTGTGATAATCTAATTGAAATGACTATTCCAACTTGGACCCAAATTCCAACCTTGCGCACGGCCGATTCTAGAATGGACCAGCAACAAGGGTACCATTCTAGAATGGCACCCCTGTACTTGCGCAGGGTTAGAATTCCAACTTGGACCCGGTCCATTCTAGAATGGAACCGGATTCTAACTTCGCGCAGAACATATATATATGGAGTGACAAATTTCCCATTGTTTGCGCACCTTCATTTTTTCCAGAGTGTTGAAAGAAGTTTAAGGGTCATCAGAAAAAATACAGAGGTCGATCACCCAAAATATATAATAAGACAATATGCATAAGAAATTCAATCACATAAACTAAAGAAGTTTTGGAGACCACATATATTATATGTCTGTTAACTCTAGATAGCAATATTTCTCAAATAATTTGCAATTGCCCATGCATTACTCTATAATATGATTGATGATTTGCAGGCCATTTGTATACGTAACTTGTAAACTGTTGCGAGTATTCAGATCTATTTATATTAAGCTACTATATATATATCCAGGTTTCCCAATTGCTTCGTTTCCGGCCGATTTATGTGGAGCACGTGATGCGCACAAAAAATATTGGCGGTCTAGAAGTGTCATCTGCGCAATGATCGCAGCGGCTTTCTTGACCACCAAGGACGACCACGCACGTTCTTAGACGTCATTTGTTAGACCTCAATAGGGGCTGCCTTACTTTTAAGAGTTTATCATCATATAACTGCTACATCACCTTTGATAACACATTTGTCACAGTAGATGTGGCCACATGTTGTAATGTGAAATTGTATGCCCTTGTAGGGCTGCAGAAAACAAGTGTTGCAGTGAAGCCAGTCAGCCATCAGAAGTGGATTTGCCGTTCCTGGCAATGAACTGATCACCTGACGACATAGAGAAAAGAGAAACATAGTAACCAGCGACTAATATCGCACGCCAGTTGTTCTCACGGATTTTCACATAATTGTCAGATTCTGATTTCCATTGTATGTTGAATAACTCACTGTCTCGCAATAAACTACAAGTATTATACATCCCACTCAGCTTAATCAAGATCTCAAGATCTCAAGACCAAAAGGCGAGACGTACCCCTTCCATTTTATTTTACTTTTTTTTACTTTTTTTTTACTGATGAATGGGATTGATTGTTACGCAGATCAACCTTAATGGTAATTAATTCCCTCTTTTAGTGCACATCGATAATAACAAGGTATGGAGCTTAATATACGTATACCATGGCCACATTTGACAGCACAACAACGACGTCCGTGAATATCCACACGTTGACTGTCGTCTGCTGGGCATTTAGACGCAAAGAGTAGCTTCCCTTTATCAAGTGAAGTATTGTGTTCTTGATTTTCCCCCCCTTGTGCTGTGTGTTAAAATACAAAAATATGTTTGACTGGCACCGAGATGTCCTTTTTCTTTCTGGGTATTTGAAGCAGTTCTAAAGAAATTATTTAATTTCTAAGTCGTTAGTGTTCCGCTCTAACAAATTTTGTAAGGTATCATGGGATACCGAAATGGCGGAAGTACGTCTTCCTTCAGAAACCAAAGTTGTTGGGGAAAATGTGAAAATCAGATCCACTTTAGTGCGTTAAGCTCCCAGTTGTGGGAGTGGTGGTTGTAAATTAACTTGGTAAGCCTTGAATGCTTTTGCTTTGTTTCTCAATGTGACGACAGTGGAATGTGACAAAATGTCAGTGATGTACTACTACAAAATTACTTTTATTTAAGAGAAAATTGATGTCTCAGTCACTAGTGTCTGTCGTGTCACCGTGACAGTGTCACTGTCATTGTTACGCTATTGGTGTTACTCAAAGACATTTATTTGCACATGACCTTTTAATACCAATTTCAACCAAACCGAAAAAAATCCAGCTCTACTGGGGCACCAGTAGATCCAGTCGAAATGATTGAAGATATGCCACGAGTAGGAGACGTAAACAAGCAGTATGGTACTGGTACTAGTGGTAGTGGTAGCTAGATTATTAAGCTTTATTCTGTTGTTTTTCATTCCGAAAAAGACACACTTTAAGTGCTGTATATATACATAGTGGTCATTGTGTATTAAGATATGTATCTTTGCGTCATGCGTGCATTTGTCTGTTAAAGTTTGCCTTTACTGTTTCTGTTTTTGTTACTCTGTCTGTTGAACTTCAAGTTCAATTTTTAAGCTGTTTTTTTTTTAAACTTTTGTACTACATGTATAGTGTGCCATACATTTTCAAGTACCACTGTCTCTTTTGGGGCTGACCACATTCCATACACTGGATGGTGACTGACAGTTAAAAAATGTCTCTTAATTATAACACTGTAAGTGTAACAGGAATGTTTGTAAATTGTACACATTTTTGTGAATCTGAATGGGACAAATTTCCTGATCTCATCAACATGTATAAGACATAAATTTGAGTTTTTTGACTGGCTTTACGGTTTTCAATTGGACATTTTGCATCACCAACAGTGGTCATAGACATCAGTGTCTGCTATAACTGTTCTCTCTTGTCTTCTTCTTTTTTTTTTTTTTAACTGTACAACATTTTTGTTTACTTTGTTACATCAGCTAGGTTTACAAAATAAAGAAGAACTAGTAGACTAGGTAAGGAGCTGAGGAAAATGATTTGGGAATACTTGGCAACTCTTCATTTTGACTTTCACTAATAGTAGTAATACACAATTTGGCTGGTTCCACTTTTACTGTTAGCATCTCTTTCTCTCTCTCCCTATATATTTTTTGTGTGTGTGTTTGTAATATAAACATTCTTTTTTATTTTGATTAAAGAGCACTTGATTTTTTTATTTGAATTTTTGAAACATTACATTTTTTTTTACTAGGTTGAATAAAACAAGGGTATTTTTATATCATGGGTTTTATGAATTTTCTTCTTTTTTTCTTTTATAGTTATTAATTAATGACCTATATGTGCTGATGACTAAATTAATTTCCTTTGTTGGATCAATAAAATGTTATGAGTTATGAGTTATGAGACAGACTAATGACAATGACATTACACAGTTACCTCCCTTGAGCAGTTGATGAGAAAAATATCACTTCACCAATGAATTCATGACTGCTTGAAATGTACAACAAACTATTTCAAGTGAGTTTGTTCCACACGCTAACTGTTAAAAGGACTCAGTGTACCCAAAACCACTGATGTTTAGGGCAAGTAATTACTCCATACTTCATTACCTGAGAGTGAGACTAAAGGGGCTGATTCCATGCCAGTGGGCTACATAAAGTGACTGCATGAAACAGAATTTCAGTTACCGATTCTCTGGAACAGTTGCTGAGCCTGTTGCTGTGTCTGATGTTTGTGTTGTGGTTTAAATATGTTGCCAAACAAGAAAAGGGTCACCTAGTGTTGTGATCTTGAGTACATAGCTGCGAAATTCTGGCACGGCCCAGCTCTGCGGTTTAAATTGAATCATCAATGAATGCAGTGAAAGCGTTTTGACCGACACAAGCTAAATTTAATTTGACTGAGCCTGTCCTCTACAAAGAATAGACATCTGACCCCCCGCGGGTTAGGGGGAAGAATTTACCTGATGCTCCCAGCATGTCGTAATAGGCGACTAACGGATTCTGTTTCTCTTTTTACCCTTGTTAAGTGTTTCTTGTACAGAATATAGTCAATTTTTGTAAAGATTTTAGGCAAGCAGTATGTAAGAAATGTTAAGTCCTTTGTACTGGAAACTTGCATTCTCCCAGTAAGGTCATACATTGTACTACGTTGCAAGCCCCTGGAGCAAATTTTTGATTAGTGCTTTTGTGAACAAGAAACAATTGACAAGTGGCTCTATCCCATCTCCCCCCTTTCCCTCGTCGCGATATAACCTTCGTGGTTGAAAACGACGTTAAACACCAAATAAAGAAAGAAAGAAAAGACCGACACCTGACCTTATGAATGGATATTTGAGGCAGTTAATCGGACTATGAGTATGACCAATGTCCGACGCAGAACGACATATGTTTATAGATAAATGTCACACAGCAAACTATAAATGTTTGCGTATGTTACTTACTACGTAACTAATAGAACGTTATAAATTCACCCACTGCTCTCTACACATGCATTCTCCGAACCTTGAATGCACATCCTACACAACACAGCCTTCCCATCCCCCTTCAATTAATCAGTATGATTTCTGCTTACCTGGAGATTGACATCACCAGACGGAGTGCCTCTTTTCAATGAATACTACTTGGTAGTGTTTACATTCAACTACTAGTACTACTGTACTAGTACTAGTAGACTACGATTGAATTAGAAAGAATAAACCTAATTTCCTTATCTTAACCAGGGATCGCGTTTACCGGTAATTTCCGGTATTTTACCGGTTAAGATTCGCCAATACCGGAAAAAATAGTGGATGTCGGTCAGACGTACCGATTGTTATTTAGTTTGACAGGTAAAAAAAAAAGTAGTAATCACAAAAATCGTACGAGGGAGAGAGAGAGAGAGAGAGAGAGAGATTTGGATGGCTTGTTGTGACAGCGCTACAATGTTGCGATTATGTCTCCATTGATGACACTTGATGTCAAGGTGTCAAACATGACGTCAAAAATCAGACATCATACTTTTCGCGCCATTTCTTTCGGTTCCCGGTCCATCGTAAAATCTTTCAGTTTATGATATAAGGGACGGCGTCTAACTATAGCCGACATAGCATCATACCGGGAAATCACGTACTCACACCAGCTTAGATCTTTGTCTACATACAGTTGATTATTGTGAGGCGAGTCGATTGCGATGAAGAAGCAACGATCTTTACTGTCTTTTCTACCCCCAAGAGGTGAGAAAAGGCCTTTGAATGAAGGAACTGAAAGTGAAAGTACTTCACGGCCTAGTACATCTGCAGAGCCCGAGTCTCAAGCGGCGGCATAGAAACCAACATCGGCATCTTCCACTGACTGTCAAACGATTTCAGGAAAAATGGTGCAAAGAGTTTCTGTGGTTGCGGACAGAGGGGGAGGGGGAGAACTTTCTCATGTTTTGTGAAGACTGCAAAAAAAAACACGTCAAAAAAATGTTTACACAAGAGGTTGTCGAAATTTTCAACATTCATCTCTCGAAGACCATTCAAAATCGCTAAGTCATAGAAATGCTGTTGGCTCTGCGCGTGAAAACTTTTTGACAACAAAGACTAGGCGAAAGTCATGAAACTGTAACACTAAATTAAGTAACTAGTGAGTAAGTCTTCCAGTGGCGTGATTACTATTTGCTTTCCTATTTTATTTCGGAAGTCTCTCTCTCTCTCTCTCTCTCTCTCTCTCTCTCTCTCTCTCTCTCTCTCTCTCT
The DNA here is from genome assembly GCF_037325665.1 of Littorina saxatilis. Classification (NCBI taxonomy): domain Eukaryota; kingdom Metazoa; phylum Mollusca; class Gastropoda; order Littorinimorpha; family Littorinidae; genus Littorina; species Littorina saxatilis. Next base: position 13,954,696 of record NC_090245.1, read on the forward strand.
CTCTCTCTCTCTCTCTCACACACAGCGGCTGCTGATGTGTCACTGTCAAGTTGTGCGACAGTTGTTTTGAGGGGGGGGGGGGGGGGGGGAGAAAAAACGTCCGCATACCACTGACATTGATTTAATGTATTGTAAGTCATTGTTTGTCTTTTACTGGTTGCCTTGGCAAGCTTACCGATTTTCGTGAGAGCCTTGTAGCCAGCTCATGACGTCATACCGGTTTGAAAAATACCTAGCGCGATCACTGCTTAACTAAGTTCTATCTCAGTATCTGTGCTTGGTATTCAACTTTTCATCCTTGTAGTTATAATATTCTCTTTGGAATAAATACATTTATGAGTCTGTGACATTTTTGTCACATTTATTTTGTAAATAATAATGCAGTGCAAGTGATCTTTGAGTTTGATGTGTATTTTCCAGGACATGATGGCTGATAATGGTCCAGTCAAGAGTGAAAGCGGCGAGGAAGATCAAGATGACATTACAAACCCAACAGCTACCACAGCAGCAAGAGACAGCAGTGGGGCCGAAGAAAGCATCGAGACTCAGAGCAGTAGCCTTCCCGCAAACAGAGATGACGGCACGACAAACATTGTCACAAGGACCAGTGTGATGCAAGCGTCATCCCATTCCCAAGTGACGACCGACAGCCACCTAAATGGCTGTTTGTCCTCGCCAGCAATCAGGAGCACCCATGTTCCAGACTGTCTGAACAAAAGGTACGAGAGGAACAGTTCATCACTACAGGCTGTTGTGACACAAGGTAACCCTACTGCTGCAGCCAGTGTTTTTCACTCAAAGAACGAGGCTGGGGCCAGTTGCAGCCATGACAGGTCTGGGATGCATCTGAATGGTTTGGTGTCTGTGTTCTCGCATAATCCCAGCCTAGTCACCTCACAAACAAATTTTCTGTCAGGTTCAAGCCGAGTAGTGAATGGTGGTGGTGGGTTTTCTCATGATCTAAGCACTGATGATAACTTTGACCTTGCTGCGCCTGACATTGGGTCGGCCATGGGCCAGTCACATCAGTGTCACAAAGGCACCAGGCCTAAGAAACTGAGAAGACGCTTGCGCAGAGACGATCGACACCACAGCGCAGCGCTGTCTGATTCTGAGGAAGAGGGCGCCAAGTTTCAAGGCGGGATTTCCGTGGTGCGACCCAATGTGGTGGACTGTTCTCACATGGGTGGAAGGCCGAGAAATGCAGGTCAGTGCAATGGAGAGATGTCTCCCCCTGTCCCTCAGCGTGATCAGGGAGGGTTCAACCAGCCAGTGGCGCTCAGAAGGGACGATGACTTAGTCGATGAAGGAGCAGTCTGTGATTTTGACAGAAACGTTTTAGTTGATGAAAATCTTGTCTACACCGAAGACTCCAGTATTCCCTCACCAGAAGACGGTGGTAATGAAAGGTCAAACTTTCCCAATGGACACGCGTTGCATGGTTCTCCTCTCTTACATCACCATAGAAATGGGGGCCAGCGGCGTTACTTCCCCTATCGTGGCTGCAATTCTAGTGATTCGGAGGATGGCTTGTATAGGCGTGGTGCTGTGGGACGGCGAAACGAGAGCCATGCTGAGGAGGACAATGGAGACTTTATTGATGCAGACTTGCCTGCCTCATCTCGCCAGCTTCTCTCCAGTTCTGCTGACTCTGCTTCGTTATCTTCTGTAAATGGTGACCTGGCAGAACAGGCAATAGCGCCGTATCCTAACAGGCCGGAACATGTGTCTTCCCAGTTAGAAAATGATTTGTCGGGTGGATCAGACAAGGAGCTGAACCACAACCAAGACTCACCATCAGGTCTTCAGCCTCTAAGGGATGGTGCTATTGTCAGAACTTCCTATTCTAGTCCAAGTCATGATGGAGGCTTTGACAATTTTCTGCTGCCTCGGGACTTGTCCAGCTCTGAAGGCGTTTTCTGGAACAGCAGCGAGAGCGAAAACGAGGATGAGTTGAGTGAAGGAGCGCCAGCGGACAACAAGATGTGCCAAGAGGTTCCAGTCACGTCGTCAGAGGGTGCGGGTGTAGCCGAGGCGCTTGTGGCTCCTTCCCACAACGAGCACAGCAGAGTGGGAGAGCCCCAGTTTGGTGCAGGCGGGGACCTGACGATGTGTTTCCACTTTGATCGCGCCTGCTGCCTGCAGGAGAACCAGTGGCCCATGCCCAGCTGTGTGCCCCACGCTTTTCTGGCTGGTCACAGCGCTGCCCGCCACTGCCCCCACCCTCACCTTCCCTCAGACTCCCCGTTGGAAGGGGAAGCGGGTGGAGCCTGTGCCCCTCCCCCTCCTGTCAACAACCTGAGTCGCCTCCACCCCGCCTCCCGCTCCGGAGAGGCCATGGCCAATGGCCTGGATGACGTGGCCCCCTCCAACTTCAACGACGAGAGCAACCGCCAGCAGAAAGTGTTTGACAAGTTCCCCATGGTGGAGGAAGGAAGGGATGGGGACTGCGGGTCGGGTGCGGGCCCAGGAAAGTGCGACGACAACAACGTCATGTACCCTTGCCCTGTGGCCCCTGCCCCTGGTATCATGTATGAGAGGGCTGGCGACAGGGTGTCCCTCCAAGACCAGGCCACGTTAGGGACTCTGGGACCTAACGTGGAGTCCTTTAGACGACCCGACTACAAAAGTCCTTTTGGGGATGCTCCGTGGAGGGCCAACTCAGAGTGAGCTTTTATGATTATTATTGTTTCATTGAGTGTTACCAAATGAAAATTACTGATCAGTACATCAGAAATCTTGTGTAGAGATTATTAAAGAAACAGAGGTAGAACTACTAGAAGTAGAACCCTTCTGTTATTGTTGAGAGTACAAGTTTAGTAGTAGTACAGTATGGAAAATAACATATTTCATAACTTGTGTTAGTTCACCAAACACACATGGGTACTTGCAGTGATTGTGATACACTGTACTTATAATCTTATGTGTGTACTTTGTCGCAATTATCAAAGTAAGTGTAGTATGAATCATGAGTAGTAGTATTGCTTGCATTCGTACAGAACTTTACAGTTACACTAAAGGCTTCATAGGTTTAGGCACAGCACTGCATTATTTAAACTCTTCATTTCATTGTTACTGTCAGTGTAACAATCACATTCTTCTAAGCTATTAGCAGGGTTTCGCCTGGGAGAAAAAGGCAATGGGACATTTGTCCCCCTCAACTAAATTCGGATGGGACATTGACAAAGGCAAGAAGCGTCAAAGATGCATGTTTGCGTTTTTGACCAAAGATGCAAAATGGTGCAATATGGTGCCATCTGAGAATTAGCCGCTATATTGTGTTATCTCTGTATGTGTGTGTGTGTGTGTGTGTGTGTAATCTTATGTAAAGTGTACATTTGGTGGCGTTTTTTTTTTAATTTTTTTTTTATAAATCTACTTAATTTATTAAAAAAAAATTTATGTTTCCCTTGACTGCAAATAATCAAAGAGAGTTCATGCAACATGTTACTTTTGTTAGGTTTTATCCAGTGAGGAAAATACTGTGAGAATCTTTTATGATATTTATTCAGAAATATGTTATTTCTTGACTGTAGGTCTGGTGTGTCAGAGCCTGTGTATGATGAGAGCTATGGATACCGTCTTTGTCCTTCTGCTGATTGCTGCATGGCACATAACTCTCTCCACCAACCAACCACCAAGGGAGGCAAGGATGGCAAAAAGGTTTGTACGCTTGTGTTTATCATGTCTGTCTCAGTGTTTCTGTGGATGCAAAGGATACAAATGTAATATGGTTTTTGCTTTAACTCATCGAAAAAAATGTTTTGTGTACAGTATATATTCTTGCGCGAAATAGCCTAAATGTGGATGTGAGAATACATTTTAGACAATGCTACGACGGGCGCAGTGGCATGGTGGTAAGACGTCGGCCTCCTAATCGGGAGGTCGTGAGTTCGAATCCCGGTCGCTGCCGCCTGGTGGGTTAAGAGTGGAGATTTTTCCGATCTCCCAGGTCAACTTATGTGCAGACCTGCTAGTGACTTTACCCCCTTCGTGTGTACACGCAAGCACAAGACCAAGTGCGCACGGAAAAGATCCTGTAATCCATGTCAGAGTTCGGTGGGTTATGGAAACACGAAAATACCCAGCATGCCTACTCAACGAAAGCGGAGTGAAGTTGACTATGCTCTCAGAGTATAGTTTGAGGAACCCAAATGGGCAAACGAGCTCACACGTAACCAGAAAATTCTGGAACGCTGAAGAAGAAGACAATGCTACACTATACTAAAACACCATTTGCTACGCTGAAAACTCCAAACAAATGTTAATTGCTACACTTGCAGTTTCACAAGGGTTAGCAGGTCTGGTCCGGGATCCCTTATGGTAGAGGATCTGTGGGGAGCCCTGTTTCCATTTCTCATTAACAGTCCTAATTTATTCTGTTAGTGTTACAATGAAAACAACATTAAATATAAAGGTCCATGAAACTCGTGTTAAACTCATACATGTGTGCTTTTTCTCACAGAAACGGATAGTTTGCCGGCCCATTGAAAATGGCATGGATTCCTTGCCATCGGTGGAACGCATCATGATCTGGAGCGAGTATGAGGCCTACCTGCTGCAAGTCAAACAGATCGGGATGTCTGCTTGTGGACAGACTGCTGTGCTCAATCTCTTGGTAAGTCCCAGTGCCTGCATGCATACAGGTTGTTACAGTTGAACCTGCCCCGGCGACCACCTCTTAGTAACGACCACATGCTCATTACAACCACCTATGAAGATCCCCGCTGATGTTGTTGCTATATTTTCACCTGCCCCTACCTGTTTCTAACAACCGCTGTTGGTTGGTCTCTTGGATCGTCATTGTGGACAGATTCGACTGTATTTCTTGTTTGTTTTTCTTGTTTGTCTTCTTTTCTTTTATCTTCGATAGGTGTTTTATTGTGCTTGAGTTTTTACATTTGGACCGAGTGAGTGATCGATACAAAAAATCCAAATTTCACAGTCAGTCTTTCAGTCTTTGCCAAATAAGTGCAGTAATGAAAAAAAGTGAAATATAAAAGTACTTGAACAACATTTTTTGAACACTCAGAATTTATCCATGTGGTTACAGATGAGTTCGCTTAGGACATCTTGATCTTTATTTACGTAAAAGTGAAGTGTGTTGTTTTTTGCAAATTGCAGAAAGCGTTTGAACTGGTGGCAGAGAAAGAGGACGTGTGCAACACCATACAGGTCAACATGAGGAAGGAGAAGGCATCTGTGGCAGAGTATCTGGCATCCAGGGCTGTCGCAGGTACTTTTTCACTGTTCGGTAATCATGGATTGGCACAAAAGCAGGGTTCGTACAGAGTCCTTGAACCCTGGAAAACTCCTTGAAAATTGGAAAACCTTTTCCAGGCCTTGAAAAGTGCTTGAAAATAGAGTTTTGTTAAATAGTCATTGAAAAGTACTTGATTTTTCCAAATTGTTGCCTATACATTTCGTCAGCTGCTTGTCTTATTTAAAAAAAATAATGCAACCCCCTTTGTTTTCGTCAAATACAGTACACACATTTTGGGAGAATAAAAGATCGAGTGAAAACGAAAGCAGACGAACTAACTATTACTAGTCACCCGTAGTTGCTTCCCTTCCCGGAAGTTGGCAAGGGAAACAACTACGGAATGACTTGGTGCTTTGCATTAATTTGGGGAAAATCATGTCCTTGAAAAGCATTTATTTGGTCCTGGAAATGTCCTTGAAAACTCCTTGAATTGTATCAGCTCTGCCCTGCAGGAACCCTGCAAAAGTCACTTTTTAGGGGTTTCATTCAGCTTGTGTTATTTTATCGTTTGATTGTTCAGAATTATGTAAGGAGACAAGACACATGGCCATGTGCAATATATTTGGAATAAGTTCAGAAATATTTGAAAAAAGTAAGACTTTGTGGATACAATTTATCTACACGTTCTGAAATATTTGAGTTTTTCTCTGTTATCTTCTGAAATTTCTCTTTCAGGGTTTGTTTTGAAAAGCAAGTAAACATGCAATTTGCAATGCATTTCTGAAAATGTAAATTGTCTCTTCTTCATTATTTTTAATTCACTATTTGTCTTTATTTTTAGCAGTTTTACACTGGATCGTCAGTTGAAGATTTTGATGTTGTGAGTGTGAGCATGTGTACTCTTTTTCTCAGGCACAACGGCTGAGGACTTGCTGTCGGGTGTGGAACGCCTGACGAAAGGAGAGATCCGTGGTCGGTTCTTTCAGCTGTGGCCGCCTCGCAATGTTCAGCTCCTGACGTGGCTTTCACAATGGATGAAACGAGGTAAGTTAATACTGTGAAAAAACCCTTTTTAGGACTCCCTTTTTTGTTAGTCGTCCCCCCCCCCCCCCCCCCCCCCTCCCCCCCACTTTTTTTATTTTTTAATGACCCTAGTTTTTCAGATTTTTCGTCGATAACATGGATAAATGTACCTACATGTTAAGACTTCCTGCCTTCTAAGACCGGACTTTTGGAGATTTTTGAAGGTCTTAAAAGGGGGGTTGCACTTTACTTCTGTAACCGCTGGGGGGTAGAGAATAAAGTTTTTGTTTTTGTTTTTTGTTTTTTTGTTATTTTGAGGGAGTTTGTCTCTGTCTTTAGAGAATTGATATGTATAGATTTGTAATAGATCCTTGTCTGAGCGAACGACGAAGAAGAAGAAGTAATAGATCCCAGTTTGGTTTATGTTCCTTGAAACATTGATTGAAAAAACGGCAGTAGCCACCATAACTTCATCACTGATTGTCTCTTATAACCAAAACTGTTCTTATTTCCTTATTAGCTTAAAAGTCTCTGTAATGCTTCTGTGCAGACCAAAAGTAAGCAAAAAGTTTCTCTTTTGTTCTTCAGGCGCTGTGCCCATTGCGACATTGAACCTTCAGCAAGGCGTCAAACAGCATCAACAGATTCCAGACGCTTGGCACCACCAGATGGTGTACGGTGTGGGACCCAGAGGTAAGTCTTCTGAAATTAAACACCGCCCCTAATCCTAAAGGTAGCGTGGGTAAACCAATTTTGTTATCAAAGAGAATATACTGGACTCGCAACGAAATATACAAACAAATGACAATGAACAACGTTTCGACCTAAAGGTCTTCAACAGGTTAAAAAAATGAAAACAACAATACAAATATGAAAACGACTTATCAGAGAAGATGGCGATGATGTCCTCCAAGTGCAAAAGAAGGGGGAAAGGGAGATAAATCAAAAAGAAAAATGAGCAATGAAAAATGAAACCAAAAAGAAACAAATCAGAATAATAACGCTTGAAGGGCCTGAAGTTGAAAGAGAGAGAGAGAGAGAGAGAGAGAGAGAGAGAGAGAGAGAGAGAGAGAGAGAATAAATAATAAGTTTATTTTGTTATCAAGTTAAAGTTTATGATGCAAATGCAGAGATGATGTATTTGGTCTCTTAGAAGACGTATAATACAGAATTTGGAGCAGTCCAAGCGGTAATGTTTTTTTGGTGACGTTTTTATATGGGTAGGGTACAAACACCACTTGGACATGATTTTTGAGAGAAAAAATGAAGACCATTGTCACTGAAGTAATAGTGTTCAAAATATGGTATGAAATATTTAAGACAAAATTTACGGAAGAGGTTTAGTTACATAAAAAGGAATAACACTGTTAAAAAAAAGTCGAGGATGGTGAAAATAAAAAGGTTTTTAGTATGCATGTCTATTATTTGCACTCCATCCATGACAAACGAGCTATTCCGATAGACAGCCAGGTGTTATTTTTACATGTTTCTGTTTTTGCTCATGCTTGTAACAGATGAGGCCAAAAAAAAATAGGTCTGTTTACGGTAACCCGACCGACCCTAGTTTTTTCGCGCGACCCTAGACTTTTTTTTGGCATTTGGGGAAAAAAAAAATCGTTTTTTTGGCAAAATAACGTAAAAATATGGTTTTTTGGAAGAAAAAAAACAAAAAAAATCCCGACCTACCGACCCTATTTTTTTCGCCTATGTTACCGTAAACAGACCTATTTTTTTTTTGGGCCTGAGCTAACTGATTTTGTGGTGTAGTTGTATCAGACAGGATAGCACACCCATAAGAATGACCCCACCAACCGCCGTGTCAAGTGCCTGTCAATCAATCAATCAATGAGGCTTATATCGCGCATATTCCGTGGGTACAGTTCTAGGCGCTCTGCAGTGATGCCGTGTGAGATGAAATTTTATACGGCCAGTAGATTGCAGCCATGTCGGCGCATATTTACCTTTCACGGCCTTATTCCAAGTCACACGGGTATGGTAGACAATTATTAACTGTGCCTAAGCAATTTTGCCAGGAAAGACCCTTTTGTCAATCGTGGGATCTTTAACGTGCACACCCAATGTAGTATACACGGGGGGTGGTTCGGACACCGAAGAGAGTCTGCACACAAAGTTGACTCTGTGAAATAAATTTCCGCCGAACCTGGGATCGAACTCGCGCTGACAGCGGCCAACTGTGCCTGTGCGTGCATGCTGCATTCCATGCACATTTTACGACGTCGTGTTGTTTGATCCAAGGGAAGGCACCCAAAGCAGTTACTAATGTCGTCTGCAAAGCTCACAAGAACAGCTTTCTTAGTGGTTCAGGAAGTGGCGGCGACACTGAACGCTGGCCCAGAAGACGACAAAGATGTTTGGCATTGTTAATTTTCTTTTTCCATATTATACAGGAATCACAGAATGCCAACAAGATCATGCACCTTACAGCTCGACAACTTCCGAATATTCCAGTAAGCACATGGACAATTTGAGGGTTATTTTTTCATGGATTTCCCAGCAACAGTTCCCCTCCGTAAATGTTGATTCTTAGTATCTGTTTTAGCTCGTGGGTCTTCAAATACATCTTGACTGTGAGGACCAAAATGATGCACAATCTAGAAAACTAAAACATTTTCAAAAAGTTCAATTTGCAGTTTTTGAGTCACTTGAGAAAAAGTGACTCTATGTAATCGGTCAGTGTTAGTCTGTCCGGCCGGCCGTCCGTCCGGCCGTCCGGCCGGCCGTCCGTAGACACCACCTTAACGTTGGACTTTTCTCGGAAACTATCAAAGCGATCGGGCTCATATTTTGTTTAGTCGTGACCTCCAATGACCTCTACACTTTAACGATGGTTTCGTTGACCTTTGACCTTTTTCAAGGTCACAGGTCAGCGTCAAAGGAAAAATTAGACATTTTATATCTTTGACAAAGTTCATCGGATGTGATTGAAACTTTGTAGGATTATTCTTTACATCAAAGTATTTACATCTGTAGCCTTTTACGAACGTTATCAGAAAAACAAGGGAGATAACTAGCCTTTTCTGTTCGGCAACACACAACTTAACGTTGGGCTTTTCTCGGAAACTATAAAAGTGACCGGGCTCAAATTTTATGTGAACGTGACTCATTGTGTTGTGAATAGCAATTTCTTCCTGTCCATCTGATGCCTCATATAATATTCAGAACTGCGAAAGTGACTCGATCGACCGTTTGCTCTTCTTGTTTCAACTTTCTTTTAACACATTGGGATGCACCTTTGAGTTCTAACTTCTACATTCCCACTTTCGTTTGTGATGAACAGGTGTTTTTTTTACATCTAACCTCACATAACGTTATTACATGTATCGGCATTCTCAACCCTGCTAAAAGGAGATCCACTGACCAAACATTTTGGTCATTTCTGTGGCAGAGAATTACAGTTATCTATTCTTATTTTGGTCCACGCTACTTATGGTACTGGCAAAAGTTTACTGCCTTTAACATTTATAACAGGATTGAGCAGCAGGAGTTTACTCCTAATACATGATGCTGTTTGGTGTTGAGTATGAGATGATCATAATTGTGACAGAGTTTGCGTGTTTTCAGCTGTGTTGCAAGAAAGAAAAAAAATAGAAGTTTTTTTTAATTTTTCTTTTTACCTCCCTTGGACTTTGAAATGGTTGGTAGTTATCCAGTGGAAGAACTAACAGAGGTTGCTCATAAAATCTTTGCTTTAGCTCAGACATCTCAATTAAACAAGGGAAGTAAATCCTCTGAGCTCTGCTAAAAGTTTGCACTCCGTCTGCCTGCCAAGAAATGGCATGGTTTTGGTTCATTTCTTCAAGTTGTTCCTGGTATCTCAGAAGAATATTGCTGTCCAACAAATTTGGTATTCCTTACAGACGTTGCAGTTTTCCAGGCATTCTCCCACAAATTCTATAACAAATTTTGTGGAAATGTATGGCTTATCCTCTCGATTTCCAGGGTTTTTTCAGTGTATTTTTTCCTTCAGTTTGTATGCTGACATCTAACTTCAATCAACTACGTACTAAGTACTAATACTTATTAATTATTTAATCTGTTTTCCGTTTGTATGCAGACATCTTACTATAATCAGCCACTAATACTTATTAATTATTTCATCAGTTTTCAGGGTGTATGCAGACATCTTACTATAATCAGCCACTAATACTTATTAATTATTTCATCAGTTTTCAGGGTGTATGCAGACATCTTAATATAATCAGCCACTAATACTTATTATTTAATGTTCTGTTTTCAGTGTGTATGTAGACATTTTACTATAATCAGCCACTAATACTTATTAATTATTTCATCAGTTTTCAGGGTGTATGCAGACATCTTAATATAATCAGCCACTAATACTTATTATTTAATGTTCTGTTTTCAGTGTGTATGTAGACATTTTACTATAATCAGCCACAAATACTTATTATTTAATCTTCTGTTTTCAGTTTGTATGGCTATGCAGACATCTTACTTTAAGCAGCCACTAATATACATTATTATATCATCTTCTGTTTTCTGTTTGTATGCAGACATTTTACTTAAATCAGCCACTTATGTTTATTATTTAATCTGTTTAAAGGTGTGTACATATTCATTATTTAATTTTTTGGAAGGTGTTGACATGTATACTGACTTTTTGATTGATGTGAAGGTGTGTACTTGACGAACCCTCTGGAGATTGTGTCGGAGGAGACGATGATGGAACAGCTGTGCAGCGACTCCGTGCTGATGGTGCGCCGACAGGACGTGGTCAGTCGCTTCCAGCCCAGCGCCAGTCTCGCCCCCCTCCTCCGCCACCTGGACCCCCGCTGGTGTACCATGAACGTCCTAGGTCTGTACATCGTGGGTGTACGGGGGGGGGGGGGGGGGGGGGGGGAGGGGTGTGTGTCTGTCTGTCTGTGTGTGTGTGTAGGGGGTGGGGGGGGTGCGTCTGTCTCTGTGTGTGTCTGTCTCTGTGTGTGTGGGGGGAATGTATGTGGGGGGGGGGGGGGGGGCGGGTTTGGGTGGTGTGTGCCTGTCTGTGTGCGTGTCTGAGAATATGACGTCTGTGTCTGTCTGAGCATATTACATAAGTGTGTGTGTGTGCGCGCGTGCATATTACATCAGTTTGTGTGTGTGTGTGGATGTGTGCCCAGAGTGTAATTCCACCTTTATTGTATTAGTATTGCCCAGTGACCAAACCAGATGAGATTTTTTTTACTTCAACTCAGTGTGTGTGCATTTGAGTGCACAAAGCATGAAGAGATATGTCTTTTTTTGTCTTCATTCCACCTGTTTTTATGTTTTCTCTGTTTCTTGAAACAATGTGGGTTTAATACAAATATCTGTCAAATGGTGAACCGCTCTTCTGCTGCAATATGTTGTAATGTAAAGGTCATTTTGTCTTTTTTTCATTCCATTTCAGGGATGTCGTTAGGCGTCGGACATCAGACATTTATCGATAAAAATCCCCAAATGTCCGATTCACATTGCCGCATGTCGGTCAGATGTCCTATCGTTTTAGCCTGAGCGTGGTCATTGTCCGATATGCACTCCATTCTTTCGGACAGCGCGATATTCGTTAATTTTCATTTCAAGATACACATCTTCTAAAAGACCGAACGCTCTCGTGCTCAGCTGACACTGGAGTTGCCAGTGCCGCGCCAGTGCGGATCTTTTCTTTTGTCGGGAATTCCCGAACCGTTTGCGGTATGCGCCGTTTGGGTATAACCGCGCGCAGATCAGTGCATGTTACAGGAGTACGGGAGACAACTCCAACTGACTAAATTTGTCGTCTGCTTTTGTTTTCGATACGAGACAAAGCACTGAATTATGCCGCTGAAAAAAACCCTAAAGCCTGCAAAAGATCAGCATTAGATTAGTTTGTTTTTCAACTTTTATCCAAATCATGCAGTTTGTAATCAAATAAGAGCTCTGAAGTTGTTCGTGTTGGTTTCTTTTTTGTGGTTTCTTTGAAACTAAACAAATACAACATTATACGCACACTGTGTTGATGTATTTACTATATTATGTGTGTGTTCTACAGCGCGCGCGCGTGGGTGTGTGGGCGCATGACTTTGGAACAATTCCATGTAATGTGTTATAAGCTGTTTGGCGCAAATTCATAATGTCCTATTAGACTTTCTGAAAGCGGTCAAATGTCCTATTGATGCTGAAGAACTCAGGACATTTGTCCTATAGGTATGGATTTGTAGCAACATCCCTGCATTTCATTTTTTTTTTGTTGATCTTTCTTTGATTTTTTGAAACAATATATTTGATACAAATTTCTGTCTCTGTGACGACACACAGGCCAAGTGGTGAACGTACTACGAGAACACAACATGCCTAGCGTGCCAGGTTACCGTGCCCAGGTTACCTCTCACATCCGTATCCCTGCTGTGTACCGTGCTGGCATCACACTCTACGTCAGGCACAACACGGCGCAGTGGAAAGCGCTGCGCAGTGCCCCAGAATTTCCGCTGCTGTCCAGCGCTGCAGACCCCAGTGACAATGGCCAGTGAAGTGTGCTGTGCAGCGTTGCCGATCTGCTGTGACTGTTCTATGTGGAGAGATTTTGTGAAGACTTGAGTGTGATACTGTACAGGTGCCGAAAGGCGGAAACTTGAGCGTGGTAGGAAAGGCTGACTTGAAATACAGGACCAGACTAAGTTAAAAAAGAAAGACTTGACAGTACATAGGCTTGCAGCCAGCATGGCTTGTTTTGATTGGTATTACGCTTTGTATAGGATAAAGAATTTGTGTAATGCTCTTCCCGATTCAAGGGTAAATAACAATGCCATAGATGTGTAGAATATGTGCAACATTTGTGCAGAAGAAAAACAAAATTTCTTGAACAACATTCAAATAATTACAATATTGGCTCAGTCTCTCTGTCAAAATCTAAACTAAGATGAGTCGGAGTTCAATCACACACACACCTTTTTATTGTTTGTATATTTTGTCAAGTTTTTTGTCCTTTTTCTTCTTCTGTGAACTTGTCATTAAAAAGGAAGAGTAACAATTTCCTCAAGGCGATAAATATTATGGTTGTTTAAGATTCAATCTAAGGTTTGCTAGTCTGTCTACTGCTACCGGTTCACAGACAGACAGTGATTTTCATTTATGTAAGAAAAGAAAAGACATACTTTCTTTGTGTTAATGGATTGGTTCAAGTCTCAGCATATCCTGTTATTCCTTTTTATTTTTCTTCTTTTTTCCCCCTCCTCATTATTTTTGGCTCACGTAAGTGTAGCCTATGCGATCGTAACTTTGTCTGTCTGTGCGTGCGTGTGTGTGTGCGTGAGTGTGTTTGTGCGTGTGTATGTCTGTGGTAGAAACTCTAACATTTGAAGACGTCACATTACATTGATGTCACATTATGACGTAAGAGGGTTAGACGTCACGCGAAGGAAGTACTGAAAGTCTCGGTCATTATTATTTTGAGCGGGCCGAAACTAGTGTACATGCAGACAGACAGATCTAGATCTAGTGTCTCGCTTTCTTGCACAGTTTCACCTATTCTCTTTCTGTCTGTGTGTGTGTGTGTGTGTGTGTGTGTGTGTGTGTGTGTGTGTGTGTGTGTGTGTGTGTGTGTGTGTGTGTGTGTGACGGAGTGATTGAGTTTGTGTTACTGTTTGTCGATTTCTTACGTGAGCCTTGATGGCTTGGCCTCTTGTTTTTTAATACTGTTACCTTTTTGCACATTTAAAAAAAAAAAATTTTGTTAAAGAAGTTACATGTATCTTTATTAAAAGCAGAATTTTTTTATACGAGGCAAAAAACATTACTTATTTTTCTGAGCTGTGTGTTGTTCAGTTTGAGAGAAACGATGACAAAAATAAACAATATGACAAAGTTTTGAAGAAAGTGCCATCAGAGTCGGAATGTGATGCATGCTTCACAGGACGAAGCTGACCCTGCAGTTGAGGAAAATGACAAACATGTTCCAAAAAACTCAAGAAGAAAAATATTGTTGAAAATTGTGTGTCTTGTAAAACCGAACGACATGTGAAGTTCACTTGACTGGTAACTCGGCTGCAGTGTGGGTATGACAGTGATGCTAATCAGCGTTCGTTCAGGTCTGACTATAATCGCTAGTGCGTATTGTGAGATTGGGGAATGCTGCGATGAAAAACTTCACCCCATGTTCTGCAAGGAGTGACTAAAACAGCTGTTGCGTACATGTAGGAAGGTGCATATTGTGAGATTGGGAAATGCATCGATGGACAACTTCCTCTTATTTTCTTCAAGAGATTGAGGAGTGACTGAAATGGTCAGTGCGTACTTGAAGGGTTGCTTGCAGCTCACTCCTTGAAAGCATAATGATTTCACGCTGCTGAGCGAGGATTTGTGTTTGTGGCTGTGAGTGTGTCTTGTGTATTACAGACAGTGTAATGTGAGGAGTTATGGTTCACATAGGGCAGATGAGCATGTTCATGTTCTTGTCTGCATGTGATGCAAACCAAAATATAGACATGTATGCGCTGGCTTTGTGTTCGAAAGCATTTTGAGAACAAGGTATTCTGTTTAAACCCGCGGGTCTCATGAGTCTGGTGAGCTTTTATTAATGACTGATTTTTGTTTTGTTTTACTGCATTTCTGTTTTATATATTTGATAGTCTCCATTTAATCTGGTAAGAACTGGTTTACCATAAACTTTTCCCCCCACTGTGTGCATCATTCTTTGATTCTGATTTGACATTTGGTGGCAATATTCTTGCCCTTTTACAGGTGTTCAAATGCAAAGTTGAAAATAGCAGAAATAGTCCAAATTTCAAACATAAGAAAAAATTCCTTCAAAATGAAGATGTGTCATTCTGTACTTTTCTTGGTTAAACTTTTTTCAAGGGTGAAAGCGCTTTTTCCCCCTCCTTTCTCCTTTTGTTTGTACATCCTTTGATTGATTTTAAAACAAAATTTACATCTCGGCCAAGATCATGTAAAACTGTGCTACAGGAAAAGCGTAAGGGTCTGTGAAGAACAGGTCAGAAAAACAGGGAAATATATGAATGTTGAAAGCTGCTGCTTTTGAAAAGAGAGGACAAAACTGTTAGCAGGGTTCGTACAGAGTCCTTGAACCCTGGAAAACTCCTTGAAAATTGGAAAACCTTTTCCAGGCCTTGAAAAGTGCTTGAAAATAGTTTTGTTAAATAGTCATTGAAAAGTACTTGATTTTTCCAAATTGTTGCCTATACATTTCGTCAGCAGCTTGTCTTATTTAAAAAAAAATGCAACCCCCTTTTTTTTCGTCAAATACAGTACACACATTTTGGGAAAATAAAAGATCGAGTGAAAATGAAAGCAGACTAACTATTACTAGTCACCCGTAGTTGCTTCCCTTCCCAGAAGTTGGCAAGGGAAACAACTACGGAATGACTAATAGTTTGCAGACTTGAAAAACTGAAGGTAAGCTTGGTGCTTTGCATTAATTTGGGGAAAATCATGTCCTTGAAAAGCATTTATTTGGTCCTGGAAATGTCCTTGAAAACTCATTGAATTGTATCAGCTCTGCCCTGCAGGAACCCTGTGTTAGCTGCCAGAGTTAAAAGTGTTCATGCTTACTGCTGAATTGAGAAGTTAATTAACAATTAACTGAAATAAGGATGTCTAAATTAAAGGTAGGTAAGGTTCCATCTTTGCACAAACTTTCAGTTAGCCATGTTTGGGCCGGTTGCCTGAACTGAACTCTTTGTGTGTGTTGTATTTGTGTGTGTTTCTGTGAGTGTGTGTGTGTGTATGTATGAGCATGTGTGTGTTTGTGTGTGTGTGTTTGAGTTATAATACATGTATGTGTGTCTGTGTCATAATTTAAGAAATATCTTGTCAGCCATTCTGCTTGACTCATTCCTCCACAAGCCTGAACTGTGGAGAACCTGATTTGTTTGCTCTTCTCTTCTGTGTTCATGTTCATTGTACATGTAATTGTTGACCGGCAACATTTTCTGTACATGCAGTCTGTGAGAAGCTTGACAACTGAGAATAATGAAGGCATGATGTCTTTGTTAGTAAAATAGAACTTTTATTTCAAAGGTTGGACTGTTCAAAAGAGAGGATTGCAAGTAGTTGTGCCACATCCTTTTGCTACTGCAAGGTTTTATGAGTACAGTGGAACTCAAGACCTACAAAAAAAAATAAAGGAGAAAATCAGGTCTTAAAAAGGAGGATTTTTAAAATGGGAGTAAATTTACAGAGATTATGAACAGAACATCTGACGGGCGCTGTGGCAAGTCAAGTCAAGTCAAGTTTTATTCCGATAAAACCCCGTGAGGGTACATGGAAAATTAAAAAACACAATAAAAACACATTTCATTCAACACCAAATAAAAGGAACTAAAACAAAAAGAAATCAGACTATGTACAGAAAAGGGAGTTGAGGGGTGAGGGAGAGCAAAAACAATACAAGAAACAATTCAACAATAATAATAATAATAATAATAATAATAATGATAATAATAATAATAATAATAATAATAATAATAATAATAATAATAATTGTCAGTAAGTACTGGTGTCACATGACTGATGTGAACCAGTTGATTGGCTAATGGCGATGCGCTAAAACTGTTAGCGCACTCTTGGAGTGCGCTAACTTTTCCACAGAGCGTATTCTTGCGCCCTTTGCCTAAGCAAGACTGTGCTCTCATCCTCAGAATTAATTAATGACATGTAGCTTATATTCTCCACAATACCAAATGACCATAAATTCCCTGCTTCTCAATTAAAGCAGAAGTGGGTTTTTTTTCTGACAGATTGCATGTGCCTGTGCCAGTGCCAGTGATCTAAAAAAAATAGAAGCCGCTGTGTTTCATCTAATTTTCGCCGACTTGCATAGATTCTTCTCATATGCCGTGTTAGTGGCATGTAGCTTATCATCCACATTACCAAATGATGAGTTAGTATACAATTCCCAGCGGCTAACAGAAAACACAAGTGTTATTCCGATAACGTACCAGCAAGACCAGTTTGGAAGACTGACTCGATCGACTCTGTAGCAGACAACACAGAAATACGACTACATCAGTTCAGTAAATGAATGGTTTCAGAATTATTATTTCAAAGCAAGAACAATCGTAATCGAAAACGTGTAAGGTTCAGAACGTTCTTACCATTTATAAGATTTATTAGCAGCCTGCCTTATGGGTATGCGTACAGACTCAGTGCAGACTGCAGTCGTTCCATTGCCCAGGTTGGCAGGTAGCCTAGCAGACGACATTAACCCCGCTCAGCAAATTAACATGTTGGGCAAATGTGAACGAAAAAACGATGGGGATATAATACGTGTAGGGTTCAGAGCATTCTTACCGTTCATATTTAGTATCAGACTCCCCGATGAGTGAAGATAGAACACGAGAAAAATGCCACATTTGTTTTGAAAATGTGCGAACCGTCGAGTCCCGCTTTGAGTCAATTCAAGGGGAGTCACTCCGCATAGTCAATCCGTCGAAGCTCGACTGGAGGTTTCGAATCGCAAATAATGAAGAGCCTTTCTCCGAGTTCAAATGAGGTCTCTCTGAAAGATCATCACTGTTCAGATTAACGCTACACTGGAATTTACCAACAGAAATTAAAATGCGTGTGACGAAAGCACGACACACTTGAGACACCCCACACAAAAGTAGATCTTTACTGTGCACGACCTGACCACACAGTTATGCCTATTCAAATGCACTTTGCAAAATGTGCGTTTGGAATCTTCTTTTTTCTATGGCGGTACTGACAATATCGTTATTGAAACAATCCCAGTGCACTAAGGGATTTATAGAGCAAATCTCGAAAATAATTATTGAACTCAGCGCTATGCGCTTCGTTCAATAATGAATTTTCTCGATTTGCTCTATAAATCCCTTAGTGCACTGGGATGTCTCAATAACTTAAATAATAACAATAATAATAATAATAATAAAACACACAAAGTAATTACATACATTTCTTTACTATGGGAAATGGGGGGAAGGGGGAGGGGGGGTGATGGGTGAGTTAACATAAGGACAAAGATACTATTACAAACAACACAAAACAGATAACGGAGTATAAAGCTAAAAGAGAATTAAATTTTACTCGCTTCTCAAACAGTCCATGACAAGTGTCATGAACTTTGCGAGTTTTAGCAATAAACTCTTTTTTGTAGTGGAAAAAAGCTCTCTGAATTTAACTGAATTGGGGCGGGCATAATAATAGCACCGTAACAACTGTTTTCTATAATTGGTAAAAAAAGGACATACAAAAATATAATGGAACTCGTCCCCAAGGTCACCTGATGAACATTTGTGACAGATTCTGTCTTGTCTGGGAATACTAAGAGTCCTACCTTTTTGTATAGGCAATTTATGATTCAGTGTTCTAAATTTTAAAACAGCGTTTGCTAAATTAACCGGCAGGATGGACAAGTACTTTTCAAACTCAAAATTCTCTTTATACATTCTATAATTATAATAAAACTCATTGTTATTTATTTCTGAATGCCAGGTTTGGACAAATTGGTCTTGTAGCCTATTTTTCATCAGTGCTTTGAAAGTATTAAAATAACCACCATCCGTTACATTATCGATAGTTTGATTGTGCCAAAAATCACTAAAGCCTAACTCATTTAGAACACCATGGACAGAAAGCAAAAATTTTGACTTGTATACACCAGATTCATACATTTTAAACAAAAAACGATATGTCACACAAGAAAGTTTGTCAGAACCATTTGAAAATGCAAGTTTGTACCAAAAATTCAACATACGACATTTCGCTTGAATACTTACAGGGAACTGACCTAATTCACCCAAAACCATGTTTGTTGGTGTTGATTTGCCAACTTTCAAAATCATCTTAAAAAATCGTATCTGTAATTTGTTAGCTAGATCAGACATGTAAGGGCACCATACTTCAGAACCGTAAAGTAAAATAGGGACCACAGTTTTTTCAAAGAGGTCAATTTGGACATCAAGAGGCAAAAACAGTTTTCTAGTTTTACGTAATAAAGCAAACATGGCCTTGGAGGCACGGTCATACAAATTCTTCTGTGCAACAGTAAATTTACCATTGTAGCTAAATTTAATACCCAGGTATTGAAAATCATACACAATATCAAGTTTCCGACCATTGAATGTAAATGTCGGAACTTTTCTTACTTTCCCTCTTGAGAAAATCATTACTTTTGTTTTAGTTACATTCAATTTCAAAAACCAATCTTTACAATATCTGTCCATAATATCTAGAGCAATCTGCAAGGATTCTGGCGATTCAGCAAAAATAACCGTATCGTCAGCATACAACAAAATGAACAACCCATACAGAACGTTAATATCACTGTTGTCACAGTTTACATTTTCGGATTCACGTCCTAAGGTATTTAGAGCTGACTCCCGATCAAAATAATTCTTCAGATCGTTTAAATATACGGAAAAAAGCAGGGGAGACAAGTTCTCACCTTGTCTCACACCGGCAGAACAAGAAAAAAAGTCAGACAACTTAGTGTTCCACTGTACACAGGACTTAGCTTTAGAGTACATATCTTGAACAATCGTCAACATCTTACCACGCACACCACAATTTAACAATTTCTGCCACAAAAAAGAGCGGTTAACAAGGTCAAAAGCCTTTTCATAGTCAACAAAAACACAGTACAATCTCTTCTTTTTAGACAGGAAAAAGTCTATTATAGCATTCAGGGTAAAAATATGATCAGTCACACTATGGTCGGAACGAAAACCTGCTTGTTCTTCACCAATAGTGTTATTGGCATCAAAAAAATGAGTAAGGCGGTTGTTTAACAGACAGGTGAAAGCTTTTCCAAAACAGCTCAGGATGGAAATACCTCTATAGTTATTAGGATCATCCTTACTACCCTTATTCTTGAAAAGGGGCTTAATGACACCAATAGTCCAATCTTCGGGTACTTTGCCGGATACAAGGACTAAATTAAAAAACTTAGTAATAACTGACAAGAGATCTGCTGAAACATTCTTCAAAAATTCATTTGTTATAGTGTCTAAGCCACAAGCTTTATTATTTTTTAAGTTTCTGAGAGCAATTTTAACCTCTTCCTCAGTAAACAAGTCATTTAGTAAATATGTATCTATAGAAAAGGTACTTTGATCATTTTGCTGATCTGCAGAATTAGCATCATTGTCATCTGTCTTACCAAGACGTTTAAAATGCTCAAAAAATGCATCACAGGATACTTTAGCATATGTTTCTCTCTTGTCTTGGCTACAACCATTTATTATCTTCCAAAATGCCTTAGGGGTGGTAAGACGTCGGCCTCTTAATCGGAAGGTCGAGGGTTCGAATCCCGGCCGCGGCCGCCTGGTGGGTTAAGTGTGGAGATTTTTTCGATCTCCCAGGTCAACTTATGTGCAGACCTGCTTAGTGGCTTATCCCCCTTCGTGTGTACACGTAAGCACAAGACCAAGTGCGCACGGAAAAGATCCTGTAATCCATGTCAGAGTTCGGTGGGTTATAGAAACACGAAAATATCCAGCATGCTTCCTCCAAAAACGGCGTATGGCTGCCTAAATGACGGGGTAAAAACGGTCATGCATGTAAAATTCCACTCGTGCAAAAACACGAGTGTACGTGGGAGTCCATGAACGAAGAAGAAGAAGAAGAAGAAGAAGAACAGAACATCTGAAAAAGTAAAATCTTGAAAATCAGGTCTTAAAAAGGAGGATTTTTAAAATGGGGGTAAATTTACAGAGATTACGAACAGGACATCTAAAAAAGAAAAATCTTAAAAAAGAGGAAGTCTTAAATTGGGGGTCTTAAAAGGGGTGGTGGGTTCAACTGTATTTGAAGCAGAACGCAAGTTACAGTAATGGAGAGGGGGGTGATCTAGACTTGGGCTTCATCGCGTTGAGACTTTCTAGTGCCAGTACGTTGACATTAAAAATAAAACAGGAGACAAACTAATGGTGCTTCTGAAGCAGGAATGCTAAAGGACATTGCCTTGTAATTGAAACTGTATGAAGAAACAAGTTCACATACATTATAAAGTTAAGTTTGCACTTTGGCAGTGTGTTCATCTGTGGAGAAACTTGTGATAACTTGTGTGCATAATGTTGATGTTCAATGCTAACGTGCTGTGTTGTAGTCTTAGTGCTCTACATACAAACTGATAAGGCACAAAAAAAAAAAAGGTCTGCTTACGGTAACATAGGGTGAAAAAATAGGGTCGGTAGGTCGGCTTTTTTTTTCCATTTTTTTTCCATTTTTTTTCCTTTTTTTCTTTTCTCCCCTCTCTATGATGTTTCACAGTTCATTTCTTCTCATCAATCCCTGTTTTTGCCCAACATAACTATAAACAGTACTTTGAGCTTACCTCCCTTCTGTCCTCTGCTGTTTGAGCGCAAACAGCTCTATTTTGGATGCGTTTTTTCTTTCTTTTTTCAGACGATCCAAAAAAAAGATTAGGGTCGGGCCTAAAAACTAGGGTCGGTCGGGTTACCGTAAACAGACCTATTTTTTTTTTTTGGCCTCATCAAACTTCATAGTGAAAGTATGTATGTGCAATTATTTAAACTAAACATTTGGCTTTCTTTTCAATGACATTGTGTTGAATTGTATGATGGTGCCGACATTTTTTGCTCCTAATGTTTGCAGCAGAGAAACTTGTATTTGCGCCAAACTGCGGCTCCAAATTATTGTCAGTGTCTTTCATCTGCTTCTTGTGTTGTATAGTTACAGATATATATATACTTCTTCATGCTCTATGGTCAACAACATTGCATGTGGTCGTTTCATAATTATCCAGTTGCATATATATATATATATTACATATACCACTTAAATAAACGCTTGTCTGTACCCTTGTATCACAGTGAGCTGTTTGTATTCAAGGAAGAAAAGTTGTTCATACAGGTACAAGTCTGAATATAATGCATGATGATACAATGTAAATGTGTACACAGCTGTCTTGCAAATGAAGGAAAATAATACACGTGCGTGTGTTCAAAGATAGGTTAAGGATGGGTGAGAAGTATGATCATGTGCGTGTGTGCTTTTAAAGTTCCATGCCTGTGAATGGAAAACAAGCATGAAACTACCCATTTAAATTTTGGTGATGCTTTGTTTTAAATAAAGGGAGAAAATTGTGATTGTGTTTTTTGCTTTTCTTTTACATTCATGTGAGAAAGGGTGTGATGTGTCTCATAGAAAAAGTTGATAATCCCTCTAAGGTGTACACAACATTAAGCAGATCATAATGATTATGCCTGTATGGGAAGACTGAATTCAAAGACAGTTTGCATGTGAACAAATGTTAACAATAACGTTAATAGGGGCTGGAGTCAGGGGAGATGGCGGGAAGAAAAATATAAGTGTAGAAGTGAGTGCAGAGGATATGAAGAGTAATAAAGAGTAAGTGAGTGCAGAGGATATGAAGAGTAATAAAGAGTAAGTGAGTGCAGAGGATATGAAGAGTAATAAAGAGTAAGTGAGTGCAGAGGATATGAAGAGTAATAAAGAGTAAGTGAGTGCAGAGGGTATGAAGAGTAATAAAGAGTAAGTGAGTGGAGAGGGTATGAAGAGTAATAAAGAGTGAGTGCAGAGGATATGAAGAGTAATAAAGAGTAAGTGAGTGCAGTGGATATGAAGAGTAATAAAGAGTAAGTGAGTGCAGAGGATATGAAGAGTAATAAAGAGTGAGTGCAGAGGATATGAAGAGTAATAAAGAGTAAGTGCCGAGTGCAGAGGATATGAACAGTAATCAAGTACTCCGAGAGTAATAAAGAGTAAGTGAGTGCAGAGGATATGAAGAGTAATAAAGAGTAAGTGATTGCAGAGGATATGAAGAGTAATAAAGAGTAAGTGAGTGCAGAGGATATGAAGAGTAATAAAGAGTAAGTGAGTGCAGAGGATATGAAGAGTAATAAAGAGTAAGTGATTGCAGAGGATATGAACAGTAATCAAGTACTCCGAGAGTAATAAAGAGTAAGTGAGTGCAGAGGATATGAAGAGTAATAAAGAGTAAGTGATTGCAGAGGATATGAAGAGTAATAAAGAGTAAGTGAGTGCAGAGGATATGAAGAGTAATAAAGAGTAAGTGAGTGCAGAGGATATGAAGAGTAATAAAGAGTAAGTGATTGCAGAGGATATGAACAGTAATCAAGTACTCCGAGAGTAATAAAGAGTAAGTGAGTGCAGAGGATATGAAGAGTAATAAAGAGTAAGTGAGTGCAGAGGATATGAAGAGTAATAAAGAGTAAGTGAGTGCAGAGGATATGAAGAGTAATAAAGAGTAAGTGAGTGCAGAGGATATGAAGAGTAATAAAGAGTAAGTGAGTGCAGAGGATATGAAGAGTATAAAAGAGTTTGTCATCATTTTCACGAGTTTTCACCATTCACAAGCACCTGGGAAATAAATCTCATGTTCCCCAGGCAATAAATCCCCGGTTACCATAGTTGCAGGAAGCAGGTTATACATGAATAATCAAAAGCAAACCCAATAGAAACGCTCGGGGATTCTTCGGCTCTTTTCATTGGTGTTTCCCCAGACCTAAACAGACGACACGACACTGCTTTGCTAAGTTCCAAAAACGAACTGGCAAACTGGAAAAGTAAACAAAAAACAAAACTACTTCATGATATGAAAGGTCATACATTCAAAATGAAACCTAGCGATATGTTTTGTCTTCTTACAGAGTCATAGAGTGCGTGTATCTGTGTTTCGATACACAGACGTTCGGAGAAACACGAACGTCAAGTTCAAGTAAAACGACCCCTGACACACACACACATTTTGACCCATGCACAAGACGTTGTATCGATAAACGAAGCACAAATAAAAAACAATAATAAAAGCAAAGAAAATTGCAACAAGATATGCAAACATCTAACAAAGCCGAGCAAGCAGAATGACAGGTCTAATGAAAAACAAAGAGGTACTGAGTCGGAAACAAGATCGCGATTCTTTCCTTCGCTGCTTGGTGGTTTGTTGACAGACCAGCTTTTTTGTCGGTCCTCGGGGGGCATATCAACTTTTGTTTCATATTTATAGACCGCGGCCTTCGGCCTTGGTCAATAAATATGAAACAAAAGACGATATGCTCCCCCTCGGACCGACAAAAAAGCTGGTCTGTCAACAACCCATCAAACATCTTATAATGTTCAGGTTTACTGGTTTCACACGTACACGCATATATATATTTATGTTCTTTCTACAGTTCATTTTCTCCAGTTCATTGTGCAACACATAGAATGTACATAAACGCCAGTCCCCCGTCTCTGGGTACCTGGCTAGCACTTTGTCAAAATTGTGTGAGCACAAGGCAAACACAGGCTGAGGCGTGCACTGTACTGAATTTTTTAATGTTTACCCGTTTCTCTTCCACCCGTGAATGGAATAAACGGAATGCACTTGCGTCCTTTGGATCTGTTTTCAAAAGCTTCGGTGACATTGTACCC
>NC_090245.1:13984299-13994299 GCF_037325665.1 Littorina saxatilis
TGATGACCAATTTAATTTCCTTTGTTGGATCAATAAAATGTTATGAGTTATGAGTTATGAGTTATGAAAAGCGTGCTATGCAGCACAGCGAAACCACTTCCGCGCTAAACAGTCTCGTCAGTTTCACTGCGTTTGGCACGAGCGGCGGACTACGGTCATTGTGAAATAATGCAGTGCGTTCAGTTTCATTCTGTGAGTTCCACAGCTTGACTAAATGTAGTAATTTCGCCTTACGCGACTTGTTTTTGTTTTCTTGCGAATAGATTCCTGTTCTTTGATTATTAACCGAATCTGAGTTTTCATTCCATTAAAGGTGCCAACAATCCTCAACAGATATGTCCAGGCTTTTGCTAGGGTTGAGTACATCCTTGCACTTGAACACAAGCGAAACATCCAACAGCCTGGCCACTTCCTGTGGAGAGTGGGGATGTGTGTTATCAATTAATTTATCACATTGACATAGGTGTCATTTACGGAAATTACTTCATCAAAAAAAATCCGCTCTAAACAGAAAGCAGCCAGGATCCGGGCTCCTCAAACTGTGCATCCCTGCGTCCTTGTTTTGCACCAGAAACCGAAAACATGCACTAGAAATTCACGGAGAGAGTCACACGATGCACTAAAACTAAAAAGAGCGGGTCCCGGGACGCACTGACTATATATTTGTTTTACATGTATGCGTACCATCAGTACTGTTTTCAGAAAATGTTCTTCAAGATCTGTACCGAAGCAAATTCTGGAGTTAATCCAATCCTTGTGACCATACTGCGTTTGAAAAGTACTCAAAGAGTTTAAAAGAAAATCGAAATTATCATTACATGAGCGCTTCAGGGGTTATGTGTCGGCGAGGAATGTTCCTTGCACAAGCAATAAATAGGAACCTCCTTGACTTTGGACCCTCTAAAGTTCCACTGAGACAGAACAGATCTGTGGTGGTTAACATGACAGTGTACATGGGAAGGAATGTACTTTTAAAGTTTCGGATTTTTTTTTTACTCTTTGCTTTGCCATTATTTTGCTTGTACGGGAAGTTGGTAATTACGCTGAGAGAAATAGAGACTAATACATGGTTTGCTTTGTGACGCACAAACCAAAGTGAGTTCAACAATGCATGAACTGACAACGAAAGTGAGTTCAACTTGTGACACATCTTGAACACACGGCCAGTACAACTGGCCTTGACACGGAACGATCCAAGGGGGGCAATCTCAGTCATCTGAAAGAGGGAAATCCAAATGAGAAATGGCGCTTACGGCTAAAAAAAAAACTCAGAAAAAAATCAATTCTGCGTTCTTGATAGCAGTTTCGTCCAGACTGGACTCCAGCTTTTGCTTTTCTTATTTTTCTCTATCGTCCAAGCCCATAAAATCGAACAAGGCGGATTGCGTTTGGATTTCCCTCTTTCAGATGACTGAGATTGCCCCCCTTGGATCGTTCCGTGTCAAGGCCAGTTGTACTGGCCGTGTGTTCAAGATGCTTGTGACAGTGCATGAACTGAAGAGGCATCTTGTACGTACGTGTTTGCATTTGGGCTGCCGTCGCCTTCGCATTACGCACTCCTCGCTTCTTTCTTTCTTGCTTTCTATGTTGTACAAATACACCGAAATTCTACCGCCTCGTAAAACCGAAACAATTTACAAAAAAACTACTTCTTTTTTTTCAGAAATGTTTTGGTCAGTTTTGGAAAAAAAAATAAAAGAAAAAAAAATAAAATAAGAACAAAGGACATCCACTAACAGACACTTCAGCTGGTCTAAAATTTCTTTCAGACATTTTACGGTAGGCTCCTTTTTTGTGTGCCCACTCTTCTTCTTCCTCTGACTGCCTTACTTTCTATGCCACGCATGGCCGGCCATGGGTAATTCCCACGCGATGTTTAGAGGTTAAAAAGTAGAACGTTTTTATTGACTCACCCGTATAAACCAGCGCTTGTCGATACCATTCATTCGATTCGTTTGGACTGGAACGGAAAGGTCTGCTTAACTACCATGGGGACTTCGTAAGTTGTGTGAAGTTGTTCTTTTTTCGTTACGTTTCCTCCGTCTGTTATGCGTTTCATGTCCATGTATTTCTATATTTATTGGATAGTTTTGTACACATTAGTTTAGGTCATTTCAGTTTATAGATGGCTTAAACATTTATGATTATTATTATTATTTTTTTTTTTACAGATAACAATGCCGTATACGATCAATTTGATGAATGGAACACAACAAATCAAGCAAAGCTTATCAACGTGCTCTTAAAAAAGCGATATAATATTTGATTTTAAGTTGAGATGAGTTGAGTTGAGTTTAGCTTAAATTTTCTTCGTTTAGTTTAGCTTAGCTTAGTTTAACTTAGTTTAATTAAGTCTTTACTGCCGGACTATTGCAAATGAATTCCAGGGTGATCCACGAAAATGCGTACATTTTCATTTCCTCCTAAACTTTTGTTTCGCCTTATTTTTTTTTTATACTTTTGGGGGGAAGAAGTATAGTCGAAGACTGGATGTTTTCATGACAATTTAAATAACGTGGTCAATATACTAGAAGACAGCAAGTAAAACGGGTTCAAGCCAACTTTGCGACAAAGTTATGACTTTATTCAGACAACATAATTTCAGGCCTGGTATGAACTGCGTGGAAGGACGTCTGCATACACAAAGGCCGACAGACATCTTGTAACCCAGTTTTAAAGAAATAAAGAGTGTCCAATTGCAAAATCAAAGTAAAGATTATAATTACTCGCAAATGCTCAGCAACAAACTAACGTCAAGTAGTAGTGAACTTTATCGACTTATCCTCGCTCGTCGCTTTGGCCTCTGTCCCGAGAAAAGCGAGACATAATTTATTTTTGGGCTCTTTTTGTCTGCGTTGATTTTGAATTATACAGGGAAATTCGTTCGGTTTTTGTGTATCACGACAACACAACAAGCGCCTGTTCCTGTTGTTGGCACTATGGGTGCCGGGAAAACCATATACAAAATTATGTCTAACTAACGGCATCATCGACACAACATAATTATGTCAAAGGATTCCTCATAACTTTATACAATGTCTTTTCATTTGTGTTTTCCCAAGCACATTCCTGTTGTTGGCATTATGTGTGCCGGAGAAAACATTCAGGTAAAAGCATCACACAAACAGGAAAAAAATCATAGGATACCCCGTAACTTTACAATGTCTTTACCTTGTATAAATATTGTATAAATATCTAGATTTTATTTTGAGTTTTATGCTTCTTTGCCAACAGAGTATTTTATGTGCAGTTGACGAGATGTGAACGCGGTATAATGTAGTGTGTGTGTGTGTGTGTGTGTGTGTGTGTGTGTGTGTGTGTGTGTGTGTGTGTGTGTGTGTGTGTGTGTGTGTGTGTGTGTGTGTGTGGGTGTAAGTGAATGTGTGTATACAGTTCTGTTAGCACTCTGTTTGGTTGTTGTGTCTGAATTTACTACGTTTTGAATGAACTCAAACCAAAATATATTCCTGTGTAATGCACGTGGTTAAATAAAATCTTATGTCTTATGTCTTATGTATTGTAATTTCCCCAGCATATTCCTATCATTTGGCACCATGCTTGCCGGGGAAAACAAACATAACGGCATAGTCCACACAAGACAAATCGAAGGACTTCACAATGTTTTTACATTTAGTCAAGTTTTGAATAAATGTTTTGTTTCTTTGTATCATCCCGAGCACATTTTTGTTGTTGACCGTATGTGTACTGGGGGAAACGGCCGATCATATAAGGGTATTCATCCACATAAGAAAAGTCAAAAGGAACATCATAACTTTTCAATGCCTTTCCCTTCCCCAGCATATTCCTGTTTAATTGTATGGAAAATACATTATCTCGTGTCTTATTTCATGTCTTCTGCCTGTTGTTGACACTATGCATTCCGGGAAAACATACATCTGAGGGTAAAGTCAAAAGATACATCATATGCATAACTTTACAACGTTTTTACCTTGTATTTTTCCCAGCATATCCCTGTTGTTGGCGCTATGCGTGCTGGGAAAACATACGGCATAATCCGCACAAGAAAAATCAAAGGACTTTCCAAACAAAATCAAAAGATACCTCATAACTTTACAACGTTTTTACCTTGTATTTTCCCCAGCACATTCCTATTGTTAGTTGTTACAATGACTTTACCTTGTATTTTCCCCAGCACATTCCTATTGTTAGTTTTTACAATGGCTTTACCTTTTATTTTCCCCAGCACATTCCTATTGTTAGTTTTTACAATGGCTTTACCTTTTATTTTCCCCAGCACATTCCTATTGTTAGTTTTTACAATGGCTTTACCTTTTATTTTCCCCAGCACATTCCTATTGTTAGTTTTTACAATGGCTTTACCTTTTATTTTCCCCAGCACATTCCTATTGTTAGTTTTTACAATGGCTTTACCTTTTATTTTCCCCAGCACATTCCTATTGTTAGTTTTTACAATGGCTTTACCTTTTATTATCCCCAGCACATTCCTATTGTTAGTTTTTACAAAGGCTTTACCTTTTATTGTTTTCAGCACATTCCTGTTGTTGGTGCTATGCCTGTCGGGGGTCCTGAGCTATGGCTCGTTCAGGTTAAAGATCCCGAACGGGGATCACGTACCCCATCCGTGTAAACCCAACTTCATCTGGCACGGGGTGGGTCACAAAAACGCACAAGGCGGAGGGTCCAGAAATCCTTTCGGACTAGACTTCGCCAGCAACGGACAAAATGTGAGTCTAGTCGAACACTTTTGTTGTTGTTGTTGTTGTTGTTGTTGTTGTTGTTGTTGTTGTTGTTGTTGTTGTTGTTGCTGTTGTTGTTAATTTGAGTTTTGCTTTAACGCATAAAATGAGATGATGTGTATGCAACGATATGCAGTACAGTGTCGGCACCACTTGGCAAAATTAAGGAATATTTGTCTGGAAAAAGAAAGAACAGTAAAAGCATTTAATAGTCACAGTTGTTTGAATAAGATAGAAAGAACAATATAGGCATTTGGTCTTCTAGTCACCGAAAAGTTGTTTTAAAAAGAAAGAAAGAACAGTATAAGTATCTAGTCCTCCAATCACAGAACAGTTGTTTGGGAATTTATTTGTTTACATGTAACGGTATACGGATTTAATGTCTTCCAATCACTGAACAGTTGGTATAAACAAGAAATTCCTCCGAGGTAGGAAAAACACCCCCGTCCTTACCATTCTGACTGCCACCAACTGAGAAGGTATGTCCCTCTATAAGTCCTTGTAGAATCTTAATCCACCAATAACACCCTAACCGTGTGTTTGACTGGTCCCAATTTTTGTAAGGACCGTCTCAGGAATGTATAGAACCTGTTCACCAAGTTTGGTGACGATCGGTCCGTTCATTCTTGAGATCTATATGCGAACACAAACAAACAAACAAACACATGGACCGAATCCTATACACACCCCTATACCGGGGGTGTAATAAAACTTGGTTTACCAGTTTTCCTAGTGCACACAACAACGAGAGTAGCTCTACATTAATTTTGTACCAGTGCTAACTTGTTCTGATCGAACACACTGCCACTTGCTGTGAGTTCACCTCACAGTGAGAGATTCAACATTGTTGTCTAGGCTATACTGACCTACCATTATCTTTGTTTACAAGTGGTCATTCGGGTCATTTTGGTTTTGGACATTCTCTCTACAAATCTTGTTCTCGTGCGCGCGCGCGCGTGTGTGTGTGTGTGTGTGTGTGTGTTTGTGCGTGTGTGTGTGTGTGTGTGTGTGTACATTCGTGCGTGTGTGTGCAGTGGACGGCAGCCCTGTGCCGACTGGACAGTGACGGGGACGGACTGACCAACGGTCAAGAGCTGGGGGACCCTGACTGTGTGTGGACACCTGGATCCATCCCGCCTCGCACCACCAACATCTCCCACCCAGGTCAGCTCTCCTTACCCCCCCCCCCCCCCCCATCCCCTGTCTCATCCCTGACGGTTTCTTCTCTCAAGGAGGCGGTGGTCATTGAAGACACGCTGAGGATACTTTATGTTGCTCACTAGTTGAACACTATTTGAGAAATCCAGCCGAGGGCATTGTTTAGGAGGAGAAAACAGTCACGCATTGGTGTCGTACGCCGATCTAACACCGTTCACGTATCACCAAACCTACCACGATTAATCGTATTATTTTTTTTCATAGATATAATTTGGTGTAAGATCATTCATTCGGTAAATTATTTACTCCCTCGCTCAGTCCTCTTTCCACCATTGCCTCCTGCATTCACTCCATCGACCCCTACCCCATTCCCTCTTTCTCCCTCTCCCTCCTTGATGTATTTATTTATCTGGTTGTCTGTCCGTCCGTCCGTCCGCCCGCCCGCCCGCCCGCCTGCCCGTCCTTCCATCCAACTGTCTTTCCACCGACCCACTCACATGAATCCACCCACCCACCCATCCGCCAACCAATCCATTAATCCATCCATCCATCAGTCCAACCTTCCACCCATCCATCCATCCATCCATCCGTCCATCCATCCATCCGTTCACCCACCCACCCAAGCGTTCAATCCATCCATCCATCCATCCACCCATCCACCCATCCACCCATCCACCCATCCACCCACCCATCCACCCACCCTCCCATCCATCCATCCACCCACCCACCCATCCATCCATCCATCCATCCATTGTTTTAACATTTACGTCGATGCCTTACAGGGGTGTGCGACCCATGGAACAGCGTGAAGTGCGTGTCCAAGAACTCGTGGTTGGACTGCAGCAGTTTTGAGGAGTTCGCCTGCGACGCCATCAACGATCCAGGTACATCATTGTCAACTCACCGGACACTCAAATATCTATAGTTGTGCAAAAGTCATGTCTTTTCCTTGTGTAACTAATGATTACTCCAGGTGTTTAATTTGCCAAGGATGTCATTAATTGAGCTCGAAGTTGACTTTGCGAATATTTTACGAAATTCTTTTAACGAAAATTCAGTACCAAACCTTTGTGCGTTCTGTACAGCGTTGGATTTTTGATGAATTAATTTCGCTGGTCGACAGTGGCGACTGTTAAGAAATTAATTCATAAACGAAATGTGACCCTCCACCACGAAATGAGTCGCATGTCACCTCGCGCGGTTCTGCGCTAGGCTTAATATAAGTCCGGGGAGTGTCAGGTAACAGTGTGAGGGTCACTTTAGTAACAGGCTTATAACTCAAACAGTTTTTGCTCTTTTCTAAAACGGTTTTTACCACTGGATAGAGCATACAAAACTCCTTAGAAAAATGTAAAAACATGAAAATCATGCAAAGGTGACATGCGACTCATTTCGTGGTGGAGGGTCACAAATAATGTCCAATCTTCTCTGAAAGCTCCTCGGTAGTTTGCTTCGGTTATAGGTCTAAGTGGAGGGATGGCCTTACCCCACGTGAAAGCTTGTGCACATCTGAGATGGAGAGCTGCAAATGTTTTCACGGGAAGTTTACTGTGTTCGTTTTGTGTGACAAGCCAAAAAAAAAAATTGTATTGTATTGTATTGTATTGTATTGTATTGTATTGTACTGCACTGCACAGCGCTGCCCTGCGCTGCATAATATTGTATTGTCTTGTCTTGTCTTGTCTTGTCTTGTCTTGTCGTGTCTTGTCGTGTCGTGTCTTGTCTTGTACTGTACTGTACTGTACTGTACTGTATT
This sequence comes from Littorina saxatilis, assembly GCF_037325665.1. Classification (NCBI taxonomy): domain Eukaryota; kingdom Metazoa; phylum Mollusca; class Gastropoda; order Littorinimorpha; family Littorinidae; genus Littorina; species Littorina saxatilis. The sequence goes on from NC_090245.1 coordinate 13,991,932, forward strand.
TTACTGTACTGCACTGCATTGTACTTTCCTATTGTATTGTACTGTACTACATTGTACCGTACTGTATTGTATTCTATTGTATAATAACCCATTTTTCTTTCCCTTATCCCTTTTCCCCCCACAGATGTACTGAACATGACCATAAGGTTCCCCCGCACCAAGGTACCAGCCCAGGAGACGACCTATATCTGCTTTAGTTTCGAGTTGCCTAGCGACCAGGAGTATCACCTCATCGCAACCAAGCCCTACATCGACAACAAGAACGTCATGCATCACATGGTCCTCACCGCCTGTGAAGGAATGGGTGAGAGTCTTTGTGACTGAGAGTCCGTGAGACTCTTTGTGAGTGTCTGTGAGAGTGTTTGTAAAGTTGTTAAATATATCTGGCTCTTTCTGCTTTGCAGATTTTACAAGGAAATATACTCTTTTCTAACACCTAGGGAACACAGGTCGCACGATTTCCGGCCAGTATAAAGCCACATACGCCTCTTTAATTAAAAGAAGAAATTAAAAAAAAAATTTAAAAAAAAACACCTACCGAACCATAATTTTTTCGCATTATTGTCACCGGAAAAGAACATTTGTTTTTGGGCCTAATCCAGTTAAGATCGGAGTGATGCAGTGCTAGTATCTTCCAGAACCTGTTGACAGGCAACTTTGGTGGAATCAGAGACCTGTCAACACTGGCTGCCGTGCACGCCTTTCTTTCACAATGCTTTTTCTTTATTTGGTGTTTAACGTCGTTTTCAACCATTCAAGGTTATATCGCGACGGGGAAAGGGGGGAGATGGGATAGGGGAAAGGGGGGAGATGGGATAGAGCCACTTCCCAAATTGTTTCTTGTTCACAAAAGCACTAATCAAAAAATTGCTCCAGGGGCTTGCAACGTAGTACAATATATGACCTTACTGGGAGAATGCAAGTTTCCAGTACAAAGGACTTAACATTTCTTACATACTGCTTGACTAAAATCTTTACAAACATTGACTATATTCTATACAAGAAACACTTAACAAGGGTAAAAGGAGAAACAGAACCGTTTGTCGCCTCTTACGACATGCTGGGTAGCATCGGGTAAATTCTTTCTCGTCCCAACCAATATGGGACTCCCCCTAACCCACGGGGGGTTTTCACAATGCCTCTGGTACCATCACTATGTCTGAATGAGTGGAACAAGGAACTTTTACTACAGGGGAACCCCCTTTTGAGACCTCAACAAATCTGAGAAATGCAGGTCTTCACAAAGAAGGGAGTCTTAGAACGGGGGTAAATGTACAGAGGTGGTAACAAAAAGTCAGAGAAAACAGGGTCTTAAAAGGGAGGGAGTCTTAAGTGGGGGGTCTTAAAAAGGAGGTGCCTCTGTATTAATTCACATTTGACCTTGTCCGTGACCACAGCGGGGAGACTGATCCCGGAGCCCCGCGAGTGTCTGATGGGGTCAGCAGGCTGCACGGAAATGATCGGACTGTGGAGTCTGGGCATGACCGGTCAGTGTTTCAACTCGCAGGCCGGGATCCGCATCGGCAAGGGGTACACCACCTTCGTCACTCTGCAGGTAAGCCTGCGGGGAACTAGCTCAGTCGGTAACGGCGCTGGCTTCAAAACCAGGTGTCGCTTTCGGCGTGGGTTCGATCCCCAAGTCCGGTGAGGGATTTATTTCCCTGAGTCAACTTACTTTGTGCAGACTCTCCTCGGTGTCCGAACACCCCCGTGTGCACGCATGCGCACAATAAAGATACCCAAGTTCACAGCGAAAGTCTCAGGGCTTGGAAACATTAATACACGCATGCAGGAAACAGAAAAACAATTGGGTAGCGCCGTTGCTGTGTGGCAGCTCGCTTTCCCCAGAGAGAAAGCAGCGAGAATTTCCACGAGAGTAACCTATATAAAATTGGTGTCCTTATATAAATCCTTATTCTTTTCGGGACGATTAAGGCGCGATTGTGAAACCTTCAGAGCTTTGAACAGTACAAGAACGCTCGTTTGGAATAAAGCCCCTGGGTGGGACCATTCACATTTTTAATCTTTTGAGAATGAGGTTCGACTTTTCGTTTTTCCTTTCTTTTTACATTTAGTCAAGTTTTGACTAAAGGTTTTAACATAGAGGGGGAATCGAGACGAGGGTCGTGGTGTATGTGTGTGTGTCTGTCTGTGCGTGTGTGTGTGTAGAGCGATTCAGACCAAACTACTGGACCGGTCTTTATGACATTTGACATGAGAGTTCCTGGGAATGATATCCCCGGAGTTTGTTTTTCTTTTTTTCGATAAATACTTTTGATGACGTCATATCCGGCTTTTTGTAAACGTTGAGGCGGCTCTGTCACACCCTCATTTTTCAATCAAATTGGTTGAAATTTTTGTAAAGCAA
>NC_090245.1:13999299-14011799 GCF_037325665.1 Littorina saxatilis
CTTTTTTATGAAACATGACCATGATTTAACTTTTCTTGAATGTTCATTCTTTATAGAAAATGTGATAACGTTCTCTAGCTCAGACGAGGCAGTAATCATCTTTTCCTTTTCCTTCTAAAACATAAATATTAGCAATGTATCCCAATGTAACCGTGAACATGTCTTGTCACCTTTGCTTTTTCATGAAACATGACCATGATTTAATTTTTCTTGAATTTTCATTCTTTATAAAAAAAAAAGTTGATAACGTTTTCTAGCTCAGACGACGCAATAATCATCTTTTCATTTTCCCACTGAAACATGAATGTTAGCTATTTATCCCAGTAACCGTCAACATGTCTTGTCACCTTTGCTTTTTCACATTGAAACATGACCATGATTTAACTTTTCTTGAATGTTCATTCTTTATAGAAAATGTGATAACGTTCTCTAGCTCAGGCGAGGCAGTAATCATCTTTTTCTTTTCCTTCTGAAACATAAAATATGTATCCCAATGTAACCGTCAACATGTCTCGCCACCTTTGCTTTTTTATGAAACATGACCATGATTTAACTTTTCTTGAATTTTCATTCTTTATAGAAAAGTTAATAACATTTTCTAGCTCAGACGACGCAATAATCATCTTTTCATTTTCCCACTGAAACATGAATGTAAGCTATGTATCCCAGTAACCGTCAACATGTCTTGTCACCTTTGCGTTTTGCGATTTAAACATAAGTGTCAACCGTCAGCATGTCTTTTCATTTTTTTTTTATTGAAATATAAGTGTTAGCTATGTATCCCAGTAACCGCCAACATGTCTTGTCACCTTGGCTTTTTCCGATTTAAACATAAGTGTCAACCGTCAACATGTCTTTTTATCTTTTCTTTTTTTCTATTGAAATACAAGTGTTAGCTATGTATCCCAGTAACCGTCAACATGTCTTGTCACCTTGCGTTTTCCAATTTAAATATAAGTGTCAACCGTCAACATGTCTTGTCACCTTTAAATATAAGTGTCAACCGTCAACATGTCTTGACTGATTGCCAGATCCTTGACCACTGTGACCCGGCTGGTTACTGCCGGCCCGAGTGTCCTGCGGCCATTCAGCAGGTACAGGAGGAGAACTGGTGCATTAAACACGCCTTTGGTTTAATGGAGGACAGGTACCTGTATATGGAAGACGCCAAGTTTCTCAAATTCGTAGCTGCCATGAAATCCTGCGACCACAAGCTCGCCCCTTCTGGCAACATGACCACGCCCACAACACCTAGACCTCAGGGTAAGAGAAATAGTAGTGAATGTAAAATAAAGTCTGCTCATTTGCCTGAATGCAATCCTCTTGTTTGTACTGTTCTGTTTTGTTCGTTATTCATTATGGAGATACGTTCACTATTTGTATCATAAGTGTTTGTCTGTCTGTCTACTTAAAAATATTTGTAAATGTAACGTTTTGTTTTGTCAATAATTAAACGTTACAATAACTTATTATTCTTGTTTTGTGATTCATTAGTGAATGTAGTCTTAATATATCCCGCTATGGCCATAACCTTAAAATTAGTGCAGGTTAAAAAGACGTAGGGCTCATCTTGCCTTATGGCCACGCCACCACTCCTCTACCGCAAGGTAATAAAAACAGCACATGCACCAGTTTTATTTTACCCTTCTATGAACATACACAGATGTGTGGTGGCTTGTTGTCAGACCTGCGTTTTAGTCGGTCCGAGGGGAGAATGTCGTCTTATGTTTCATCTTTATCGACAAAGGCCGAAAGCAATGCGTTGATAAGGCCTACAAAAAAAAAATAGGTGTGGTTACGGTAACCCGACCTACCCTATTTTTTGGGGCCGACCCTATAACTTTTTATTACATTTGTCAAAAAAATACACACAAAAAACAAGTAAACGAGTGCAGAAAACGCAATGAAAGCGAAAGCGCCCGAGTCGCACACTTATTTCCCTGTCAAGTAGGTTTAATTTGTACACATTAGAAAAAAAAGTTAAAAAAAAAAAGTGATTGCCTACCTTCCTACCCTATTGTTTTTGGCTATGTTACCGTAACCACACCTATTATTTTTTTTGGGCCTAATCGTCGTCTGTGTTTCAGGACCAGGTCAGCCACAGACAGATCCTGGGTCTATGTTCCTCAACCTCATCAAACAGCTGGACTCCCGGCCTTTGCTGCAGAACATCGTCATGAACGTCAACTACAACACCATCCAGTACCCTGGCAACGGAAGCCAGCCAAAGAATTAAATACGCTAGATCCAGTAGGCATAGATAATAGCAGTCACTACAAGAATTAAACACACTAGATCCAGAGGGCGAAAGGTAATATCAGCCAAACCAAGAATTGAATACGCTCGATCCTGCGTGCAAAGATAACAGCTCAGCCGGGCCAAGAATAAAACACACTCGATCCAGCGGGCAAAGATAACAGCAGCAAGACCAAGAATTAAACTCATTAGATCAAGCGAGCAAAGATAACAGCAGCCAGACAAAGAATTAAACACACTCGATCCAGCGGGCAAAGATAACAGCAGCCAGACCAAGAATTACACACACTCGATCCAGCGAGCAAAGATAACAGCAGTAAGGCAAAGAATAAAACACACTCGATCCAGCGAACAAAGATAACAGCAGCAAGGCAAAGAATTAAACACACTCTTAATAAATTCCGGAAATAACTCTGTTGGGTTTTTATGGGTTGTGGAAGAGTTGTCCTTCCTTGTTTTTTCTGGCTTTTCCATGGAAACACTGAAGCAATCTACACGGGACATTGTAGGCTTGCCTCAGTGTGAAACAAGGGAAAGCAGCCCGTCGACGACCCATGCAAACTTGAGTTTATTGAACTCAATTTTTTTTCAAACAAATATCCACATGGAACTTTTATCACGGCGTGTAGAGAGGGTAAACATTATGCCTGGGTGTTAGGATAAGGAGACTAGCATGGAGTTTCATCGCCACTTATTTGAAAATAAACATTGTAAATATTTCTAAAAAAGTTACTCGTCGACATCATATCATCGGCGTTGTCGTCGTCGACGTCGTCTTCGTTGTTTTCAACTTGCTTCCACGCTTGTGATGTTTGCCTGCTCAACAAATCAAGTTTTTGTTTTATACTTCGTCCACACCTCTGGGACTAAATATGCCATTTTGTTTTTACCTGTTAGTTCTTACAGTTTTCCTCGAGGACAGCAGAGAATGAATATCATTCTTTGCGTCTTTTTCGTGTTTTAAATATTTTTAAACACTTTTTTGGATAGATTTTCTCTCCCTTTCTCTCTCTCCCTCTCTCTCTCACACACACTCTCTCTCTCCCTCTCACACACTCTCTCTCTCACACACACACACTCTCTCTCTCACTCTCTCGTTAAATTCTAGAAATTACAATTTGATCATCAACATTGCAAAGTATTTGTAAATGTCTTTTAATTTGTGATAATGTCTCCTCTCGAAGTACACAATTCCGGATGTATTTAACATTTAATGCGTTAACACCCCCCCCCCCCCGCCCCCCTCCCCCCATTTTATTTGATTATATGTAGTAACATAATGTTTGTTTTTTAAAAGAACCCTTAAGACATTTCCAATAAACATTTTCACGTTCTCTGTTTCTTAGTTTTTTCTTTGTGCTGTTTCTTTCGTGCTTGAGATTTTTCAGTAATTTTTAATACGAGTATAACCAATGAATCTGAAGCAAAAGTGAAAAGTGTACAGATCACCCTTCTATTGTTCATTTTGTCTAAATGAAGGTGCGTGCGCGCGCGCGCGTGTATGTATGTGTGCATGTGTGTGTGTATGTGTTTTGCTGCGTTTGGGGTGTGTATGTGCATGTGTGTGTGTGCGCGCGCGTGTGTGTGTGTGTGTGTGTGCGCGCGCGTGTGTGTGTGTGTGTGTGTGTGTGTTCAGCTGCGTTTGGTGTGTGTGTGTGTGTGCAATTTCAAACGATGGTTGGTCGGTCGATGTGTTGCTTTTACGTTGGTTGGTTGTTTCGTGAAAAGGTGAGGGAAATCAAGTGTCAGTTGCATCTTTCATACATTCTTATTCGTATTCGATCACACCATCGATTCACTAAACTAAGCTTATGCAATTTACTTTATCTTTCATATTCAGGCGGGCTATGAAAATGCCTGTATTTCTCTGAACCGGGCAGGCAACTAAAGCAGATTAACCAAGAATGTTTGGGTGCAAAGGCAATCATTTCGGTAAATGACCACATTTCGTCCTGTGTATTGTTTCAAATCGGTCAGACAAATGTTAATTGTATTAAAATAAAGGAGAATTAACAAATCAACCACTGACTCTCCCATCACAAACAGAAAAAGACCTGATTATTTTGCAGCAACATTTATTTCATCTGATCTATTTGGCCGAACGAGAAGATACAACATATTTTCGCTGAACAATTCACTTTTTTTTTTACAACGGGGAATAACAAACATATTTAATTTTTCAAAAGCAAGTATCTATCCAGAGCGATTGCAAAGCTTACAAGTTTGACCATAATATGTGAACAGGTGAAAACTGGTTCCCACTATAAGGAAACCGAATTATGAAAAATACTCAATTTCAGTTAGAGTTGAGGCCTCGATGACCTCACAGAGACAGCTGCCAGAAGCATATATGCAATTGCTCTAATGCCATGTCTTAGCGTGGCCGTCGTCGCTGTCCTTGACGACGTTGTTGTAGTTGACGTTCAAGACGATGTTCTGCAGCAAGGGGCGAGCGTCCAGCTGCTTGATGATGTCCAGCAGCATCGACCCTGGACCGGACATCGGCTTGCCTGGCTCTGACACAAACAACCCATTATTTCATAGATACAAGTAAATCTTTACAGGGGTGGACGAAGTTTGGGGTGGAGGGGGAGGGGGGAGGGGGTGCACTTGGTGCAACAACTGCAACGAGAGGAACGACAACGAAAACAACAACAGCAGGACAATAAAAACAACAACGAGAAAACAAGAACACCAACGACGATAATAAGGACAAGAGGAAAAACAACAACAAAATCAACACCACCACCAAAAACAACAACAACAACATCGCCACCACAAGCACCACCACAAGCACCACCAACAACAACACCACCATCACCACCACCAACAACGACGACCTCCATCAGGAAAAACAACGATATAATCCTCACCATCACTACCAACAACAACATCTCCACCAACAACAACAAAAACAACACAGATAATCACCAACAGAACAAAACACCCACCGTACGGTAAGGCACGGACGGTCTTGGGGTCGTGGTCGGAGTCATCTTCGTGTGGTTGGCGAGGCCGCACGACTCCAACAACAACAATAATAACAACCCAACCACCACCACCACTAAGGACAACAACAACAACAACAACAACAACAACAACAACAACAACAACAACAACAACAACACAGATCATCAACAACAGAACAAAACACCCACCGTGAGGAATGGACGGTCGAGGGGTCGTGGTCGTGGTCGTGGTCGGAGTCATGTCCGTTTGGTTGGCGAGGCCGCAGGTCTCCACGGCGGCAACAAACTTGAGGAGCTTGGCGTCATCCATTCTGAACAAGTTGGTGGCCAGGAGCTCCCAGTAACTGCCCAGGCACGGCCTCTCGCGCAGCATGTCCTGGATAGCCGCTGGGCACTCCGCGCGACACCCCCCGTAAGGGTTGCAGTGGTCAAGAATCTGCAAGCATTTACATTCACGCAAGGGTTCAAATATGTGACCCTCCACCACGAAATGAGTCGCATGTCACCTCGCGCGGTACTGCGCGAGGCTGAATATATGTCCAGGGAGTGTCTGGTAACAGTGTGAGGGTCACCTTAGTCAGAAGGCTTATAACTCAAACAGTTTTCGCTCTTTTCTAAAACGGGTTTCACCACTGGATAGAGCATAACACACTCTTGATAGGAAAATGTAAAAATATGAAAATCATGCAAAGGTGACATGCGACTCAATCCGTGGTGGAGGGTCACATATCTGGATTTAATTTTTGAGCGAATTCGACATCTCGAAGTCTACTCCTCGAAGCTGGCTACACTCCGCGAGACACCTTCCCTAAGGGTTGCAGTGGGCAAGAATCATGAAGAATCTGCAAGCATTCACATTCAGGCACTGGTTCTAATGTTTGGATTTCATTTTGCGCGAAGTTGACATCTCGAAGTCTACTGTACGAAGCTGGCTGCACGAAGCTCGGCACTGAATTTTCGAGAAAAGACTGCGAAGTATATAGTAAACTTTGGGCTCAATCAAGGACAGCCTTAACAGGGAGCGGAGGAGAGGGAAAGGGAGGGAGCGGAGGAGAGGGAAAGGCAGGGAGCGGAGGAGAGGGAAAGGCAGGGAGCGGAGGAGAGGGAAAGGGAGGGAGCGGAGGCGAGGGAAAGGCAGGGAGCGGAGGAGAGGTAAAGGGAGGGAGCGGAGGAGAGGGAAAGGCAGGGAGCGGAGGAGAGGGAAAGGCAGGGAGCGGAGGAGAGGGAAAGGCAGGGAGCGGAGGAGAGGGAAAGGCAGGGAGCGGAGGAGAGGGAAAGGCAGGGAGCGGAGGAGAGGGAAAGGGAGGGAGCGGAGGAGAGGTAAAGGGAGGGAGCGGAGGCGAGGGAAAGGCAGGGAGCGGAGGAGAGGGAAAGGCAGGGAGCGGAGGAGAGGGAAAGGCAGGGAGGGGAGGAGGAGGGAAAGGGAGGGAGCAGAGGAGAGGGAAAGGGAGGGAGCGGAGGAGAGGGAAAGGGAGGGAGCGGAGGAGAGGGAAAGGCAGGGAGGGGAGGAGGAGGGAAAGGGAGGGAGCGGAGGAGAGGGAAAGGCAGGGAGCGGAGGAGAGGGAAAGGGAGGGAGCGGAGGAGAGGGAAAGGCAGGGAGCGGAGGAGAGGGAAAGGGAGGGAGCGGAGGAGAGGGAAAGGCAGGGAGCGGAGGAGAGGGAAAGGGAGGGAGCGGAGGAGAGGGAAAGGCAGGGAGCGGAGGAGAGGGAAAGGGAGGGAGCGGAGGAGAGGGAAAGGCAGGGAGCGGAGGAGAGGGAAAGGGAGGGAGCGGAGGAGAGGGAAAGGCAGGGAGCGGAGGAGAGGGAAAGGCAGGGAGCGGAGGAGAGGGAAAGGCAGGGAGCGGAGGAGAGGGAAAGGGAGGGAGCGGAGGAGAGGGAAAGGGAGGGAGCGGAGGAGAGGGAAAGGCAGGGAGCGGAGGAGAGGGAAAGGGAGGGAGCGGAGGAGAGGGAAAGGCAGGGAGCGGAGGAGAGGGAAAGGGAGGGAGCGGAGGAGAGGGAAAGGGAGGGAGCGGAGGAGAGGGAAAGGCAGGGAGCGGAGGAGAGGGAAAGGGAGGGAGCGGAGGAGAGGGAAAGGCAGGGAGCGGAGGAGAGGGAAAGGGAGGGAGCGGAGGAGAGGGAAAGGCAGGGAGCGGAGGAGAGGGAAAGGGAGGGAGCGGAGGAGAGGGAAAGGCAGGGAGCGGAGGAGAGGGAAAGGCAGGGAGCGGAGGAGAGGGAAAGGGAGGGAGCGGAGGAGAGGGAAAGGCAGGGAGCGGAGGAGAGGGAAAGGGAGGGAGCGGAGGAGAGGGAAAGGGAGGGAGCGGAGGAGAGGGAAAGGCAGGGAGCGGAGGAGAGGGAAAGGGAGGGAGCGGAGGAGAGGGAAAGGCAGGGAGCGGAGGAGAGGGAAAGGGAGGGAGCGGAGGAGAGGGAAAGGCAGGGAGCGGAGGAGAGGGAAAGGGAGGGAGCGTAGGAGAGGGAAAGGGAGGGAGCGTAGGAGAGGGAAAGGGAGGGAGCGGAGGAGAGGGAAAGGGAGGGAGCGGAGGAGAGGGAAAGGGAGGGAGCGGAGGAGAGGGAAAGGGAGGGAGCGGAGGAGAGGGAAAGGCAGGGAGGGGAGGAGAGGGAAAGGGAGTGAGGGGAGGAGAGGGAAAGGGAGTGAGGGGAGGAGAGGGAAAGGCAGGGAGGAACGAATTTTTGCTGTACGATGTGCAGTTCAGGGAATACATGTATCTGACGAAAAAAACCTAGTCAACATTAATGATAAACCTGGTTGTAGGGGTTCCTCGAATATTTGGAAAGTCTTAAACCACACCCACTTTGGGCGCAAATAGCAATTTTGTGAAAATAATGTCGCCGCCGAACCACCGCGCGGCACGTCGCCGTCGCGTTGCGTCGGTCTCATAATTATGGAAACACGTGTTCTTTGTTTTCACTATTGTGATCGGTTTTGCCGCTGCTGCCATCGTCGCGTCGCTGCCGCGCCACCTTCGTGTCGCTACAAGTATATGGAAACATAACTTAAGACGTTGAGCCGAATTCGCGTTCACACGGCGTGACAGACTGTACATTTACGCAATAAAAACACAGAAATGGAAAGTCACCTTCTCTATCATGGCAGACGTATTTGGGTGGGAAGCGTTGAAGAGGGACCCATCGAAACAGTCATTTTCCATGACGTCACAGAAGTCTGTATCTTTCCACTGCACGCAGTTGTTGGTCGTGATGTTTTCAGCTGGGAAGTAGGTGACGATGGCAAAGCACATCTCATCGTAGGACCCGGCGCCGTACACTGTGGTCTTGGCTCTGGAGAGCGACTGGTAGGTACAGTAGGTCTGCAACTCGTCCCCTGGCTTTAGGATGAGGGGATTGTTGAACCTGACCACAAGAGTGTGAAACATGAAGAGGATAAAAGGGCGAGGGAGGGGGCAAGGAGAGGGGTGTGTTTAGAAATGATGTCATTTCTTTATTGCTAAATCTACCAATCATGTTGTTGGTGCGAAAGCAACGTCACCGTGATGAGGTGACTGGTCGCCATCTTGGAACTGCCAGACTCATGTTATCTATGTCAGAAGTGCTTAGAGAAATAAATAGCTGAACTCCCTACAGATTTTTGTAGTGTCGCATATGCGTTTGAGTGAACACACATACAGGGTGGAGGGGAGACGAGTGTCCATCAAGGTCGCATTGAACAAGTAGATCTATTTGAAAACACATTCAAAGAAGCATGACGTTTTACTTGCATATTGACATTCAGAAAGAATACACTTGAACGAGGGTAATTATGAGCCGATTTAGACACGAGGCACAGCGCGTCAAAATCTGCATTCAAACATTTTGGACAAGCATAATCACCTCCCTCCCTCAAACATTGTTCCAGATGGTTGAATGAAATGACAGAAATAATGTACCTCTCGCAACGAAGCACTGTTAATGTGAGACTCACCAGCATCTCATCGCTAACTACTTTACTAGGCACGGAAGCTGCTTAGATTTGCAATTAAAAAACTTCAGGAAACATGAAGACCAAAGATTTATAATATCATTCAAATAGTTCAAATTTGACGCACGAGTCGCTTGCAGCCGTGATAATGACCAGAAAGTGTATATACACGATATTACCTAAACTTTAAATAACAAAATAAAAAATGTGGCTACGTAAATTGATCTTGTTTCAGGGACCCTAACGACGACCATGACGAACGAAAAGAGTGACCATAAGAGTTTTATTCAATCGTGATATAAAATCAGAAAGTGTATATATGATACACGATCTAACTTAATCAAACTTGCAATAAAAAGCTTTTACGACTACGAATCGATCTTATTTCAATGACCATAACGACGATCATGACGAAGGAAAAGAGTGACCATAAGAACGTCCACCTACTCGTAGATCTTGGGCGAGTCATAACTGTAGGGGTTATCGTCCGTAATGGTCAGTGGCGCCATTCCGGGTCGGGTCAAGGTCAAGTTCTGACGAATGCCTGCACAGCAAAGTGTGGTAGTGGAATACAGTTCTTGTCGTGGGAATCAAAGTCTTCAACGCGAAATGTCTCCTGAGAAATTGTATACTATCGTACAAAGGGAGTGGTTTTCAGCTGATTTTAACTGCTGAGGCTATTTTAATTGTTTGTCTCTGTCTGTCTGTCTGTCTGTCTGTATGTATGTCTGTCTGTTTGTCTGTCTGGCTCTGTTTCTGTGTATCTGTCTGTATGTTAGTCTGTCTGTACAGATTATGTCCGTTGATACCGACAAAACAAGCCTGTAACTGTATCTACCATCTTTTTCAAAGAAGACACGTAGGCTTAAACATTGCGTTAGAAGCATTTGAAAAAATGATCATAAATCATTTCCTTGTGAGAGTGGGTTTGTTCTTTGTATTTAAGATAATTTAAGTTGTTGAGACATCCCAGTGCACTAAGGGATTTATAGAGCAAATCGAGAAAATTCATTATTGAACGAAGCGCATAGCGCTGAGTTCAATAATTATTTTCGAGATTTGCTCTATAAATCCCTTAGTGCACTGGGATTGTTTCAATAACGATATTGTCAGTACCGCCAGAGAAAAAAGAAGATTCAAAACGCACATTTTGCTACGCGCATTTGGATAGGCGTAACTGTGTGGTCAGGTTTGTGTCAGATCTACTTTTGTGTGGGCTGTCTCAAGTGTGTCGTGCTTTCGTCACACGCATTTTAGTTTCTGTTGTAGTGTTAAGCGTTAAGCGTTAAGCTGAACAGTGATGATCTTTCAGAGAGATCTCATTTGAACTCGGAGAAAGGACTGTGCTCTTCGTTATTTGCGATTCGAAACCTCCAGTCGAGCTTCGACTGTGCGGAGTGACTCCCCTTGAATCAGAATAATGTAGGAATAAAAATGTATGACAGTTTGGTATGATGACATGTAATTCACATATGCTGAAATATAATATTATACATCATATAATATTAATATGGCTGTTGCCATGACCATGAACCCCAAGAAAGGTTTAATGTTATGTAAATCAAAATACCAAAATCAAGCACAATCTGGTCTACGGCGCGGGAAGATTGAGGCCTTCGTAAGCGTTCAACGTTGGCCAATAATGATTTTAACAATGTTGTGTCGTTTTGTATTATGTTTTATTTTGTTGATCAATTGATAAATATGTCTTCCCAACATATTACAAATCAAACAGAAATAAAGTCTTAGAGAACTACAATAATTATTATTGCCGTCAAAACCTTGCAAGGCCTCAACCGTTCTCACGAGATCAGTTACACTTTTCTTTCTCTCTCTCTCTCTCTCTCTCGCTCTCTCTCTCTCTCTCTCTCTCTCTCTCTCTCTCTCTCTCTCTCTCTCTCTCTCTCTCTCTCTCTCTCTCTCTCTCTCTCTCTCTCTCTCTCTCTCTCTCTCTCTCTCTCTCTCTGTATGTATGTCTTTTTCTGTGTCTCCCTCTGAGTCTCTCCGCTTCTGTCTTTCTATGTCTGTCTCTCTCTATGTGTGTGTGTGTGTGTGTGTGTGTGTGTGTGTGTGTCTCTCTCTCTCTCGCTCTCGCTTTCTCTCGCTCTCGCTTTCTCTCTCAAGGACAGATTGTAAGAAAAGGCGTAGCCTTAAATCTTAATCCTTGTTAAATAAAGTTGAATTCAAAGTTCAATTCTCTCTCATCTGACTCTTGGCACACAGGTCAAAGCAAAGGTTAACTTGATTGCAAGTGTACCTAGCAGGAGGGGGGTGATTTCTTGAATTAGCTGAGGGCGGTAAACATGTGTCTCAAAGCAGAGGTTGGGCTATTTTTAGACCGTCAACACAGACAGTACAGCGTCGTCAATCCCCGCGTGAAGGAAATCGCTCACCTTCCACGTCCAAAACGTAGTGATATTGACACGCCAGATTAGTGCGGTAGCGTATTGTGCTAAGCAGGAAAGCGCGCTTTTCTGTATTCTTGTTAACTTCGCAATTTCCGGAAAACATCCACTTTCACTTTGAGACTGTTCTGTTTACATTCGACACTATCAAAACCACTTTGCAATACTGAAATAATTTTTTCTGTGTTTGAAAGCTACAGCCAATCGTTATTATATACCCTTAGCAGGGGCGGATCAGTTGCTTTGTAAGGGGGGGGGGGGGGAGGGGCACTTTGAATCGAAAGTGAATGTGATGGGCGCGAAGCGTCCGAATTTGCTAGGGGGGTCCGGGGGCATGGCCCCCCGGAAATTTTTTTTGCCCAAAGAAGCAAAATGGTGCCATCTGGTGCCCTTTAAACTTAGAAATGATCATAGAATCAGCATAGAAAAATCTTTTTTTTCTTCTTCTTCTTTTTTTTTTTCGGGCGGGGGGGGGGGGGGGGCACGTGCCCCCTGTGCCCCCCCCCTCGTCCGCCCCTGCTTAGGTACAGTTTTGTAGAGGTTACATGCCGAGTCTCAGTGATTATTAAAAATAATGGTCGAAGTTCGCGGATCATGAAAAATGCGAGCTTTAGCGAGCTTTTTCATGACCGCGAACTGAGACCATTATTTTTTATAATCACTGAGACGAGGTGTGTAACCTCTTTATTCCTCCTTTCTTCAGTTATTCAAAGAAAAGAGGAGTTTTTTTGCGAAAGTTTGATCGAATCCTATTCACTCAACCAGTCAACCTGCGCTAACAGTTTTAGCGCATCGGCATTAGCCAATCAACTGGTTCACATCAGTCATGTGACACCAGTATTTACTGACAATATCTGTTATAACGCACACGATCACTAAAATGTGGACATGGAATAATGCTGATAGTTTGCTTCAACGAAGCTTAGGCTACATGCTGTGTTTAAATCCTTTGACGGAT